>NC_138371.1:73379079-73474629 GCF_054177405.1 Leptonychotes weddellii | reverse complement strand
ACCCTCCCCAATGTCTGTTACCCAGCCGTCCCATCCCTCTGATCCCCCACCACTCTAGCAACTCTCTGTTTCCTGAGATTAAGAATTCCTCATATCAGTGAGATCATATGATACATGTCTTTCTCTGATTGACTTATTTCGCTCAGCATAATACCCTCCAGTTCCATCCATGTTGTTGCAAATGGCAAGATCTCATTCCTTTTGATGGCTGCATAATATTCCATTGTATATATATACCACATCTTCTTTATCCATTCGTCCATCGATAGACATCTTGGCTCTTTCCATAGTTTGGCTATTGTGGACATTGCTGCTATAAACATATTTATTAATATTTTTTTAAATGCTCACTATATTTTATAAATCCTCAGTTTCTACAACTTTATAATGAAAAGATTTCTCATCCATTAAAATCTTTCAAATAGCCAAGTTATGGTTTAAGGTGTTTTTTGAAATTATATATATATATTTTGAAAATAAGCAATATTTTGTAAAACAGGGTGTTTCTTGAAAAAATATATATATTTTGTTTTATTTTTTCTTTGTTTGAAAGATACTAATGTTCTTTGAGAAATCAAGATATTTGCCTTTAGTAGAGAATAAATATATTAATAAAATCTCAAATAACATAACATTGTACCTTCTACATTTCTGTGTCTTCTACTTAATTATGACTTTCTCAATTAGGAGGGCTTGATTATTCAGATCCTAGCCTCTAGACATAGCACAGGGTTTGGCCCATGTTAGGTCCTCAACTATTTGTTGAACAAGATAATGAATTACTTGTCTCTTTGGTGAGGTTAATACAGTCTGCAGTAGCAAGGGGTTATGAAATACTTCATGAACTAAGAAGAAAAAATCTAACATGTAATGGTGACGTTCCTTAAGAGAGTGCTGCAGCTCTTAGAGATATCACTGTGCACTGAGCTTCCAGCATTCAGCCCTCCGGGGCGCATGCGTAAGGATTAGGGTCAAGGTCGTTAGCGTGTTTAAGAGGGGTGGATGGACGCTGGCCAGTATAACCATAGCAGTCAGGGGATAGTCTTTGTGTGACCTTGTTGGGTTTTGTTTAAATTTGGAATAGGTTTATAACCTTTAAAATGCAGCCGTCTCACAATAAAGATCTGGATTTCTAAGGTTTTTTGAAAACTCAACAGATCTTGCCTCACTAAACTGTCTAGTGGGAGCAACACTTTGTGGGATGTGTACCATATAGGATAAATATATGGAGCCCTACAACTTGGTATAGGATAGGAAGGAAGCTGCACTCTGTAGCCGGGCAGATCCCCTTGAACTGGTCATGCAAAAACAGAAATAGTGAAAACAGGGCCAGGCCAAAGTGTGCTGCTTATATTGGCTGCCAAACCTCAGTCCCCGGAGAGAAAGCAAAGGGGGTAGGGCATTCTAGACAGAGGGAGTCCTATAGATTTTCCTAGGCTTGGATGCAGAAAGTAGCATGCTCATTAGTGGTGTCTATGGAGAGTGCACAGCCGGGAGGGGCTTGCTGGGAGCAAGGAGGGGGTGAGCCTGGAGAGATGGTAGAGGCAGGTCATGAAGACAGTGAAGCAGATGCTGAAATGGGATTAGATGTGTAAGAGATTTATTGCTCACCTGTGAGGGAAGTGGGGATGGGCTGGGGGAGGCTGCGAGAGTTGTCCAAAGTGGTACAGGGAGGGACGGAGGGAGGGAGGGAGGGCCTTAGCCTATAGTGCAATTCCCAGAAACTTTAGCAAGGAAGATGGGGCACCCTGGAGCCAAAGTCACCTCTCAGAGGAGTCTCCTGTATTCCCAGATACTAGCCAGCTCTAGTATCCCTGCCATCCTCATTGGCTAGGAGCAGCCTTTTGGAAGTGTGGCCTCAGGATGAACGTGGTGATGGATTTTGGAGCGCAGCTAGGGCTGTAGGTTAACTGTGCTCCCTACAGTCAGAGATCATGAGGCTTATTCTCATGGCTGCTACAGTCTGCCCTTTGTGCCACACAGACCTCCTTCTCTATGTAAGTTCAAGGGGGAGCACCCCTGTGGTTCCTGTGGGCTGCTTTTCCTCAGAGGAACCTCAGAAGGTGAAGGCTGGTTGGACAAATTACATCCCATTCTCGCTGCAATTGATTTGGGGGTTGCAATGGGTACTCACCCTCTCCCTCCTACAATATCCATTCTGAGTTTCTCACATCCTTGATTATCTCCTTGGTAGGTCTTGATGCTTTCCCTAATGGTGTGACACGATCTTCATTCCTGGGGGCTTTGGAACCTTGGTAGTCATCCCCTTTTCGGACTGGGACTGCTGCCTGTGTGTTTTCACAACCACACTGGGATAAGGGAGTACCAGGAAGCACTCTGAAGATCACCTAGGTTTCATATGCTCCTCCTTGCCCTCATGTAAAAGTAGCCTTGCCTCTTGCTCCTATGTAGGACCAATTATCTCTGCCAGTGTGGCATTCTGTTGGTCTTTGGACACAAAGAGTCCCAGGTGCCCTGGTGGGAGCTGAAACCTGTGGTTCAGTGGGACCTTGCCATGTCCTTTGCTAAGATTGTGCCCCTTTGTAAATGAGGACCTCCAATATCACAGAGCTCAGAGTCGCATGGATCACTGGGGGTGGTGGTAAGAGAGACCGCTCATTCATGGTTTTACCCCTTGGTGTTTGGACTCATGTGTTCTTCCTAATCAGGGCGCAGCATCATATGGAGGACCCTGACCTGATGTAATTGTTGCTTCTTGAGGCTGCCACCCTGTCCTTTCAAAGTATTGCCTCTGAGCTGGTGCTTCAACTTACCTTCAGAAGGCGATTCCAGCATTTGGTGAGGCCAGCTGCATGGTCTCTGGCTCAATGCCACAACCCCTTTCAGTGAAGTGGGTCCTGGTTAGATGCTCTGTTGTGCAGGATTCCATGCCTGTGCATCAGGCATTTCTTAAGCCCCCAGGTAATGATGCTGGCTGAGGTGCTTGTAGGTATGAATGTCTTTGTGAACGATTAGGTCTAATAGAACCCAGCTTATAATGGGCAGTTCTGAATGCATGATCACTTGTTAGCACAGACGTAAGCATTCCGTCTTTAGCAGGGCTCAGCAATATGCCAGGGACTGTTTTTCAAAAGGGGTGTACTTCTCTGCTGCAGATGGCATGGCCTTAATGCAGAATCCTGGGGGTCTATTTTCTCATTCTCCCACTAGAACACTATACCTCCTTGTATGTACTGATAAAAAAATTCAACTATAGCCTGCAAGCAGTGAGAACCATTTAGAGTTTCTAACTGTAGAACTATATGCTCAGATCTCTGTTTTTGAAAACTCTAAGACAGAAATATTGGAATGAAAAGAAACTGGAGACAGGCAGACCAGTTTAGAAGCTATGGTAACAGTCCAACCAAAAATTAAGGACCTGAACTGAAGTTCTGGCGATAAGCATGATGAAGAAGATGGGGCTGATTTGAAAAGCATTTAGTAAGTAGGATCAGAAAACCTGGGAAGATATTACATATCAGGAAGACAAAAATGTCCAGAGCAATTTTGGGGTTTTGGGATCTGGTGAGTAACAAAATAATTTTCATGTGTTACATTTTTGTTGTTTCATGTTGGAGTAGAAAAGTCCCCAAGCCCTATACTACTACAAGAAACTTGAACTGTGCTGAACCAACAATGTTAATGAGCTACATTTAATCAGCTGGATCTTGAACTGAACCTCAATATTAATTTTTCTTGAATCAATTTCTTCTTCCAAAAATACTGAGCTGGAATAAACCAGAAATATATTGAGACAGAACATCAAATATTATTTTCATCTGTTTTGTTTACTCTTAACCCCAGAATGTAGAATACCCAATAAATACTAGACACAGTAAATATTTATTACACGAATGAATTCTCCCAAATAAACCAGTAATTAATTTGGAGTTTATGATGCTTTCTTTGGCCATATTTAGCGCATGCATTATTAGTGGGAGGTGTCGAATTTGCAGTGTAAATTAAGATTAGAAAAGTTACCGTGTTCACAAGTCTCATGGTAAAAAGAGATGGGTTGTATTGTCATGGAAAACTCAAACGTTTCCTCATTTTACCTGTACTTGATATTTTTGGCTTAATCAATCCTGCGGGAGGGAAGGACCAAGAGAGATTCTTCTCTTTCCCTCTTGATTGCAAGCAGAGGAAAACAAAGGATCCCAGGAAATACTTAACGTCATAGCTTTATGACACAATTCCAGGGAAGGGAAACCCCTAACATTCTTCCTGGTCTACCCAGTGGACGACAGTGTCTTTTAATTTTCTTTTTTCCCCATGTCTGAGTTTATTCTAAGAAAATAATGGGGAATAGGCCATGTGCTATAGTAGCAAGGATGCTAATCACAGCATTATTTAGAATACAGAAATTTGGAATCCTCTGGAATGAGTAATAATGGAGGATTGAAAGCGGGGGATAGCCCATGACAATTACCTACATTTTGATCTGCAAAGTTAAGATGTTATAGTTCAAGCAAACTGAGTTAGGGACTCTCAACCTATAATAGAAACAGTTTCCCTCTAATTCTTTCAAGACTTGCACTATTTTTTACATCTCCATCTACAGTCTTGCCGTTGGCTTTAATGACTTGCAAAGAAACCAGTAGATCCAGAGAGGGCCTGGGGGAAAATGTTTGGCAAAGTGAGTCTTTCAAAGCACCTGGTTTCCCTGTTTGCATCTGTCTCTTTACCCTCTTCCTTCAGTGTCCAGTGTTCACATGCTTCCTGTACACTTCTCAAAGCTGAAATGACCACTTTCCCCTAAAGCATCACAGCCTTGGGATGTCTGGGGTACATTGTGCAAGCAGCCTCCTCTCAAAGGCAGTTCTATTTGCTGTCACTCCTATATTACGGATGGCTCTTTGAAGCATGGTGTATGAAGCCAGATGACTGGATTCTAATGTCCACTCCCATGCTTTCTACCAGGTGACCTTGGAGCAATTGACTTATCCCTCCTCTTCCTTAGTTTACTCACCTATACAAATCGGGATTAAAAAACAATAGTGACCTCATAAGATAATTGACAGGATCAAATGTGAAGCATATAGGAGGGGCGCCTGGGTGGCTCAGTCAGTTAAGCGTCTGCCTTTGGCTCAGTTCATGATCCCAGGGTCCTGGGATTGAGCCCCTCATTGGGATCAAGCCCCGCTTTGGGCTCCCTGCTGTGCTTCTCCCTCTGCCCCTCCCCACCGCTCATGCTCTCTCTCTTTCTGTCTCAAATAAATAAAATATTTAAAAAGTAATAAATAAGGGGTGCCTGGGTGGCTCAGTCGTTAAGCGTCTGCCTTCAGCTCAGGTCATGGTCCCAGGGGCCTGGGATTGAGCCCCGCATCGGGCTTCCTGCTATGCGGGAGGCCTGCTTCTCCCTCTCCCACTCCCCCTGCTGTGTTCCCTCTCTCGCTGTGTCTCTCTCTGTCAAATAAATAAAATCTTTTAAAAAAAAAAAAAGTAATAAATAAGTGAAGCATATAGGATGATTCTTGTCACATATAATATGCTAACATTTTCAGGCATCAACTAAAAACAAAATAAAGGTGGAGGTAGAGTGGTTCTTTGTGGAACTTCTGAAAAATGATGCCTCGGTCTAGTTCATTTCCTTTTTTTTTCTTTTAAAGATTTTATTTACTTACTTGACAGAGAGAGACACAGCGAGTGAGAGAGGGAACACAAGCAGGGGGAGTGGGAGAGGGAGAAGCAGGCTTCCCATGGAGCAGGGAGCCCATGCGGGGCTCGATCCCAGGACCCTGAGATCATGACCTGAGCCGAAGTCAGATGCTTAACAACTGAGCCACCAAGGTGCCCCTAGTTCATTTCCTTTTTACCCCCTTTCACCCCAGCACTGATGAGGAGTCCGAGTACCTTCCATAGAAGCAGTTACATCATGTTTTCTGACTTGATTTAATTAATACTGATGTGTTGGTATTTAGCTGGGTAATAATCATGCTACTTCACCCTAGCCCTAATTGGTCCTCAGATCGCAAGTTTGACTGTTTTCCATTTACTTATCATTAATGTAGAACTCTACTATCCAGAATGTAGCCAATGTTCATATGTCTATTTAGTTTAAATCACAGTTAAGTAAAATTAAATTCAGGTCCTCAGTCACATATGTCCACCGCTCAATAGCCACATGTGGCTAGTGGCCCCCAGATTGGACAGTGCCAATGTAGAACATTCCGTCATTGCAGAAAGACCTAACTGACAGTGTGGGTTTAGACCCTTAAGTTTGCTGTGTACATAGAATCATTGTAGCATTTATCATCACTACTGACCATACTCCTGTGCATACACAGGCTGGCCAGAAACTCCAGATCATTATAAGCATGAAAACAGGAATTGGAGCAACAAGTCATCCTGTATCAAATCCCAATCCTTTTATGATCTTTGATTCAGTTCCTTTGTCTCTTGTAGGATTATTTTCTATGATATATGCATATTTTTGTTTTTGTTTTGTAACCTCTATGAAAAAGACCTGGCAGGATCCAATGCAACTGCATAAATTATATGGTTTTGATATTGGAACTATGTTATTCTAACTTACAGCATGAAATGTATACATTTAATGTATTGCTACCTTTCATGTTTATTCCCAACAACGATTCTTTTCTTTTTGCTTTATTCTCAGCCCAGCTTTCCTTCTATGAATAACATCAGAACGAGTGACTAGAAAGTCAGTAAAGATGGAAAATTTGCCACCTCTAAAGGGATGGAGGAGGTCCCTTCTTGATGAAGGCTTAGCTTCACAATCGTAGTCACTCACAAGTGGAAATGGCGGTGTGGGGGTCCCGATGAATTGAAGGCATCCCCGTGTGTCAGAGCAGACAGGGAGACCGAGCCACAGGGAGTTTAGTGCTCGAGTTCACATGGCTCTTTGAAGCAGAGCAAGAGTTCAAGCTCAAGTCTGCAGTCTGCAAAAGCCATTCTCCTCCCAACACTCCATGCTGCCTCTGAAAATGTTGGCTTATTTGTTTCCTTTCTCAAAACGCATCCTTCTCTGGCTACCTGAAGAGTAATGGTTGTAAGCATTTATTTGTCCCAGGAGAGGCCTCAAGACATTTTCTCTTTTGTTGTTGTAAAATTAAGTGTGCTGAGTTGGAAAGGTAGAGTGCATTTCACCGTTGAGTCTTTCAAGGGCAACATGGGACAATCACTTCATCAAGAGGAAGAAAACCACTTTGGGGAAGTCATTACCAAAGTGGCCAAGAGAAGCCTGTCAGGTTTGGAGCCAGAGCATTGGAGAAACCAGCTTGGAAGCTGTGGTCATTTTATAGACCACGGCCCGCTCATTTCCTTTCCTGGGTACTCTGAGGAGCCCAGGAAGGATAGAGAGAGGAGACCTAGCTGTATACATAACACTGATTATTTTGGACTGCTTACTAGTTCCTTAATTGAGTGCTCTGGGGAACTTTCAGCCCAGTTTGCTGCTGCCCTGGATGAATGGAGTGTACCTCAGAGCTGTTTCCTTCCACCAGCACTTAGAAAAGTAGGATAAAGCTTCCCAAACGTTGCTGCACATGAGAATCACCTGGAGAGATTTTCTGAGCCTCACTCCTGAGGTCACACCCCATACCAATGAAACTGTAATGCGTGAGAGCCACGTCAGTCGTATGTTGGGATCCCAGCTGATACTAATGTGCAGCAAATTTGGAAATCTTGGCCCTTCTTTGACAACCCCCTTCTGTCTTCCTTACCCTCTGTTCTCCTATCTTTCCCCTGCACCTCCTCTCTCCAGGTTTGCACCATGACTCTTGCTCCCCGAGGAGGGCCAGAGCCTCTCTTTCTCAGAGTCCCACCCAGCAAAGCCCTCTTTCTGCCCCACCCAGGACACACACAAAAGGGTACCCAGGCGAGGTGGTCTTCTGTGGGTGGCACCTGTGCTCCAGCATCCCCATCTTGGTGTCCTTCTTGGCTCACTGGCTGCCCCAAAACTTTTCTGGGTCTGGCTCTTGCTCCATCACCCCATACCCAGGTGCTGTATGCCTCCTAGGTTGGGGCTTCCCCAAGTAGTGTCTGCTCCCTCCTGGGCACCTGCCAGTTATGTAGGAGATTTAAAAATGTGTGTTTTCATTTCTGGGTGCCCCAGTTTTCTCATCTGTAAAATGGGGTAATAATAGTGCCTACTTAACAGTGCTGTGGGGATTAAAGGAAGCACTCAGAGGGTGTCTTGCACATGGTCGGTTGAACCATATAAGACTGCCATTTTTGTAGGTCAAAAATGATCAAATAGTAATGATTTTATACTGTTCAGCCCTATAGTAAGTGCTCAATAAATGCTAGTCATTACTGTTATTTTCCATTTTATTTCATTAGTGCATTTAATTTGAATGTAATTTTATTTATATTTGGTAATTTTGTTTAACTGTAAAGCTATTAAGTGGGTTTTAAGCAAAGGAGCTTAGCCCTAGTTTTCTATCTGTGTATATGTAGGAAGCATTATAATTATTATAATAAAGATTAATTAGTTGAGAGTAAGAATGATGAGATTCTATCTGTGAGACTTTTTTCTCTTTAAAGGAGAAAACATTTTTCAAATTTGAGAAATCCCTGTCTTAGGCCTTCCCGATCTGCCTCACTTAATTCACTTGCCCTGTGTTTTTGTCCTCACCTGAGGGTGCTACTTTTAGTTGGGATCAGCTGGAAAATCTGGCAAGCAACCTGGGTTTTTGATTTCCCCTAATAGAACACAGTATTCCATAGAGGACTCCTTGCTGGACGGGGGACCAGAGGGTTCTGAGCCAGCAGCTTGGCCCAAATGAGTATCCTGATGCCTTGTTAGGACACTCGGGGCTGATTTGGAGACTTATCTTAGCTAGCAGGATGTGCTAGATATGGTTCAAAGTACTTTCTGTGTATTACCTCCTTTAGTCCTCCTGAGGGCCCTGTGGCATAAGGCCGTATGATTGCCCCTATTTTGCAGATGAAGAAACTGAGACTCAGGGATTAAGAGACCGGCCCAAGGTTACACAGCTATCAGTGGCAGAGTCAGAATTATAGCCTGGGCTGGCTCCAGAGCCTGTGCTCCCCAGTCTTTGCAGGCATTATCTGTTTGTTCTCACAGTAATCCTAGGAGGTAGGTAAAAGGGTCTGGGATTGCCTGACTCTGGAGCTGGGACTTAATGCCCTTTCTCTTGGTCATCTGGGGCATCTGGGTCATCTGAGCAGCGCTGCCCGGACTGCTGGGTGTGATCTTGTTGCTCTCTTTACGGTGGCCTCCTTTCCAGTCCAGCGATAAGATGAAGTGGTTTCTTTGGCCCTTCTTAAAAATAGTTAAAAACAAAAACAAAAACAAAAAAAACCTGTTATCTAAAGGTTGGGGTTTTCTCTCAGCCCTAATTTCTCCTTTGCCTTAGGGGCGCCCTACATTCTTTCTCTATTCAGTGGCGCTGGGAGATTTGCTCATGGGCGGTGCTGGAGGGGGTCCCAGAGGGATGGACTTATTTGGTTGGTGGATTGTTTCCTTCAGCTATAATTCCACTTTCCCAGTTTGGAGGCTGACCTTTGTTAATGTGCTGTCTTATCTACTTTTTTCCCCCTTTCCATGAGAGTAGAATAACAGCATGTATTTCTGTTTATTAACCTAACCCCTTTCAGAGACAAAGCAAGAATGTTATTACTCATAACAAAAATTGTTTTTGCGATTACTGTGGCCAGGCGTGGTTGATCCAGGTTTTTAGGGAGGAGCTCCTTAAGGAAAAGGATTCATGAATTAATAATCCTAAAATGAGGAACAGGGCCTTGGCAGGGGCCCCTATAATCAGGGACCCTGAAGCTTACCCTTTCCTACATGCTACATCCACCTCTGGCCGTGATACTTGGGAATTTTAACATCTTTTGTTTCCTCTAATCCCTCTTATTTCCAGTGTCGTCTTACTAGTATAATTATTTGATAAATCATATGAACCTAGATGTTAACTGGGTCTCTATAAAATGTAATGGGTCATCCCTGTCTCCACTTCTCCCTTTCTTCCCTCTTCCAGATAAGCTGCCCTGGTTGATAGCAAGGACTGTGGCCCTCAGGTCGGGTGTTATTGGTGACACCTAGTGACCTCCCTGAGGGCCTGTGGAGGGCTGGTGCAGTCACTATGTTACCTGGCTCTTCCACCTGGCATCTCGTGAATGGGTGGCCTTGGTTGTAAGGACAGGAGGTCAGCATCGCCCCGTGATCACTCTTGACTAAATGACTCAACGATCTATCACCTCTCCCTTGCATACAAGGCAAATCATTGTTTCCTCCCATGTACATAGTAACCCAAAGGGGATTTTTAAGAATTGCATCAGTGATTTTAGTTATAGGGTTCAATAATTTGAGGATTCAGCTGGCATTCTTAATGATACCATGTATAAGAGATAAGGCTATCTGTACCTGCCCTGTAGAGGATGAGGAATGAATGAATGAGCTAGTAAGATAGAGAACAAGGAGGACAACTGAGGAACAGAGATAGGAAAACTCAGTAATGAGGAGGGGAGAGGAATAGAGAAATCTTATGTGGCTCTTTCAGTATCAGCAGTCAGGGAGTCAGGGAGTGGGGTCTACTTAGATGCCTGCATTTCCTCATCCACAAGAAGCTACTCAGTATTTTTTCTCTAAGAAGGGAGTTAATTTAGATGCAAGAATAAAAAGTTCCTATTATCAAGGACAATCTTCTTTTATTAATAACTCCTACATCTTTTTCTGCCTGGATGAATACTACTATGTAAAATCTTATTATATTCTGTTTTGCTACAATAATAGACTTCTTTAATAACCATTATTTATGAAGGCTTGTAAATGAAGATGGTGCACTACAAAGGAAGAATTCACACCTCAGTGATACTGAGTCAGGAGGTCATCTGATATATACCTCTGCCTTCACACCCAGGGTGAGGAAATGGTCAAATTATAGTTTGGACTGTGAGTTTTCACAGACCCCAATACCCTTTCACCAAAATGAAACCGTAATGGTCTTTGCACTCTCAGGAGACATGTTTTGTGTAGCTCAAGGCATTGGTTGATCAGAAATTCAGAGGATGAGTGCATGGATAGATTTGTTTTTGGAAACATATTCTTTATTAAATGAGAAAAATTGGTTAAGATTTAGTACTTAGCTACTAAGGAACCCAGTGATTTGAAAAATGATAGCCATAGAATTTTTACCTAAGCCACTGTTTTGATGTTGGCCATTTGATTTTATTTTTTTCATGTTTTCCACAAGAAGAGAGAGTACAGGCTGGCTCTCCTACCCTATAAGAAATTTGGAACGGGATCTCCATACCTATAAAACTAGCAACTACAGTTTTCATGAACTTTAGTTATAATTGGCTAACTGGAAACAACTTTCAAGGCCTTTGGACAAAAACTTGATTAGGATTCTTGGAACCATGGGCAAAACCCTATTCCATGCAAAATAGGAAATAATATTTAATGTGGGTTGGTTCTTCTCAGTCCTGGGTGAGAATCAAGATTAGGTTAAGTGATTGTTAATAAGTTGAAAATGAGAATTAATAATAATATGTTCAAACATTTTGAACTTGCAAGTTTTTTGGAGGGTCTCTAGGATGAAAATTCCCTGAAAATACAACCTTCTTAATCACATGGAAGCATTTAACAAAAGACACCGAAGCAAAAATTTCTCCAAACCACCACTCCCTTCCAGGCAAGTAAAAAATGGCAGGCTGGAACTGAAATGTACCTAGTGTTCCATTCCAGCCTGGAGAGTTCTTTGACTCCATCCCCTTGTGGCTGTTTGTACTTCAAAATGCCTTCTCATCAGTTCTCTAGAAACTTCAAATTGATTGAGGAAGCAAACAAGCAAACAGCCAACAAGCGGAAGAGAGTTAATATAACATCTTTTAGAAATGTGAATATACTGCTGGGCATACTTGGCCAGGCATCATTTATCCTTCAGGAATTAAAGCATTTTTGATGCAATTGACCTTTAAATCAAATTGGGGAAAGGTACAAAGGCAGCTTTTCCCTATGACTCTAGACTTGCCAAGGGGTTCCAGAAAAAGAAGTACACATTTTTTTAAAAGCATTGATTTTTATGCAAGTAGATCTTCAGTTCATATTGGAATATGATCATATACCTCCCTATAACTTATGGAAATGAAACATCAGTGTCTATGAGGTCTGAAAGAGGTAATCTCTGAGTAGTTCTCTATTATTGACATTTTTTAAAACTTCTTTTTAAAAGTAGGCTCTACACCCAGCATGGAGCCCAGTGCAGGGCTTAAACTCATGGCCCTGAGATCAAGACCTGAGCTGAGATCAAGAGTTAGATGCTTAACCAACTGAGCCACCCAGGCGCCCCTGTTATTGACATTTTTTAAAAACAACTTTAACCTTTTTGTTGATAAACCTTAAAGAAGTATTAATGTCAAAAGCATATATGTTACAAAGAAAAATTTAAGCTGGTGGCTGACCTCTTTTAGAAGACTCTTGAATCGGTCAGAGCTCCTGGTTGCAAGGGGCAGAAAGCCATCTCAAACTAACTTGGGCAAAAATGTTTATTGGGGTGCCTTATGTTTTGATTTGTAAAGTTGTGATGGCATGGCATTCTATTTTTAGAGAAGGAAATCATGCCAACAGGTAACTTCCCCACCTTCTGGCATTTGCAGAAATACTCATTTGAGCCATCCTTAGCTTCATTTCGCACTTTCAGGTTAATGAGGTTACTAGAAGTTAGTATTGTTAATTTTAGGGACGTCTGTGTGATTTTGCTGGGCCAGCATTCAGTTCTTTTTCTTCACATGACAATACCTAGATTTTCTTTTGGGAAACCAATACCTCCCCTATTCTCAAACCATGTGATTTACATGAAGTTGACACTATGTGTTTGTCCAAGAGACATGCTAATGACCCAGCTCTGGCCAGTTGGAATGCCACATTCCCCTGGCCAGTTGTGGTCCAAGGGTGGATCACCCCCCCTTTTTTTTCCTGAAACAGTTGGGAAAAAGTCTGGGAATGCTTCTGAAGCTGCTGGTGGCCACAGTGTGGAAAGACCAGAATGAGAATAAAGGCAAATGAGAGGAATAGAGTTGAGGGTGAGAAGTTCTTGAAAAGAGGATTAAAAGTCCAACCATGTCCAAGCTGGACTGTCAGATGAGACAGTAAAATTCTTCCCCTTCTCCCCCTACCCCCATTTTAGTTACAGCCTGTTTGATTTGGATTTCTGTACCTTGCCACCAATGTGAAAAATGGGATTATCTTCATGAGTGGTGTTATAATTCCTAGTTAGCCCTTCTGCACCAGTTCCTCATATTCCAGATGTCTACTGCTACATAGCAGATCACCACAAAATGGAGTAGCATCATTTTATTTCTCATTGTTTTTGTGGGTCAGGAAGTAGGAAGGGCTTGGCTAGGCAGGTCTCGCTTGGAGTCTTCATGCAGTTGTAATCAGACTGTGCTGGAGCTGGAAAGGAGCAGGAAGTGAAGAGGGAGCAGCTGGGGGCTAGTAGGGCAGCACTGTCTCTTCACAAAGTCTCAGGAGCTCTGTGTGGACTACTTGGGCTTCCTCACGTCATGGCACTCAAAGCACTCAGATTGCTTACATGGCTGAGTGCTCCAAAACACTGGGTGTAAGTTGAAGTACCTTCTACGACCTAGCTTCCAAGGCCACAGAGTGTTATTTCCACCATACTCTGGTCAACTGGTCTATAAGGTTGGGGAGAGGATGTAGACCCTCCCTCTCAATGGAGACATGCCAGTGAACTTGAAGGCATGTTTGTAAACCATCACCATGTTATAAGCAATTTTCACATTGTGAGAAGTTACTATAGTCGGGATGATATATGTAAGTAGTCTTAGTTTTGTGAAGACATGTCTTTAATTTGTACTTTTGGGAGCTGGATTAACTTTCTCAAGTCATTAAGGTACCACCAAGCCTCGATTATACATACCTAAAATGAAGTCAAGATTTCTCATGATCTTTCAGGCTTCAGAATTTCATTTTGTTCTCATATTAGGCATTTCAAACTTCAACATGAATAGCATTGGAAAATCCTTAGATTTGCATTACTTCTCTACTTCACAATTGCTTGTATATTGATTTAATACTGAGGTGTTGTCATTTGGTAACTGGTACCTCAGTAATGTAGCTTCCAGAAGTGCTTAATTGTCTTAGTGACCAGTTAAGGAGTTGGGAGTGTCTCATTTTATGGACTCTATATGAAATAGCAATTAGGGTATGGATTTGTAAAACTTGACCTGTCTATCACTTTGCCTCCCTGACCAGTATTAGAAATCCTCCTTTATACCAAGTATTATCATGGAGTAAAAAATCAGAATGCAGCTCTTTTCAGCTTTCTCCCAAGTGGAGGAAGTCAAACAGATCTCAACTAATTTTTTTTTTTTCTGTTTCAGAATGTAGCAAGTAATCCATTGGAATAAGACTGGCAGTTGAGTAACTCATGCAAAGGTAATTTAGAGCACAAATTAAATCTGTCAGAGTGGTATTAGATTTGCAAAAGCTCATAAATAACAAATGAAAGGTCACAGAGCTGTGAAAATGAGAGTGTACTTCTTCATAAAGAGAACCATAGTCAGGGATGGGGTCCTCAGTGCGTAGTCAAATAGCAGCACATAAAATGGAAATGCAACATCTTTTCTAAATGTCTAGGACAGTCCAAAGGCACAGTGTCCTCCAGAGAAAAACATCAAGGTCCTAGAAAAGACCCTTCATCTTATCTGAGCATGTCCAGCATCATATCTGGGAGGCTTAAGGATTAAAGCTTCTTTGCCTACTGAGAATCTGTACAGAAAAAATACATCCCCCTCAGCAGAGCCCATATTTCAGTAATGGTTAGACTAATTGTGAATGCATGTAACTCATTTTTCATATTTTAGTTCCTAGAATATACTAATAGAGTGAGTAGTGTTTCATGATTTACTGCAGGAATGTAAGCAGTTGGTGGTGATATTAATAAATAGTTCTGCCCATTCTGTTTTTCTTATGGGAAAGAGAGGTGGAAAATATAGCCCTGGCTACCCAAAGTAAACAAGTTCTTTTACAGTGCATTGTATGCAGATTTTTTTTTCTTAGTGCTATGTTGGGCTTGACTTGTATAAGGGAACAAAATCTAGATTTATAAAAAGCAATGTGTGGGCTTCATCAAAATTAAAATTTTGATGAAGCCCACACATTGATTAAGAAAGTGAAAAGTCAACACAGAGAAAAGGAGAAAATATTTGCAAATCATATATCTGAAAAGTGTCCAGAGTCCAGAATATAGAAAGAACTCTTTTAACTTAACAATAAAAAGACAATAACCCATTAAAAAATGAGCAAAGGATTTGAATTGACGTTACTCCCGAGAAGATCTACAAATGGCCAATAAGCACATGAAAAGATGTTCAGCATCATATCACTTGGGAAAAGCAAATGAAAATCACAATGATATACCACTTCACACTCACTAGGCTATAATAAAAAAATTAATGAAAATAAGGGTTGGTGAGGATATGGAGAAATTGGAACACTGATATTTTGCCGATGAGAATGTAAAATGGTGCAGCCACAGTGGAAAACTTTGGCAGTTCCTCAAAAAGTTAAACCCAGAGTTACCATAAAAGCCTGCAATCCCACTCTTAGGTCTATACCCAAGAAAAGTGAAGACATATGTTCACACAAAAGTGTGAACGTGGGTGTTAGAGCAAAATTACTTCCAGTAGTCAAAAAGTGGAAGCCACCCAAATGTCCATGAACCGATGAATGGATAAACAAATGTGTTATATCCATATCATGAAATATTATTCAGCTGCAAAAAGGAATGATGTACCCATTCATGCTACCACATGGATGACTCTTAAAAACATCATACCCAACTGAAAGAAGCCAGACGCAAGAGGCTAAATGTTGTATGATTCTGTTGACAAAAAATGTTCCAGTAGGCAAATCCATAAAGACAGAAAGTAGATCAGTGGTTGCAGGGGTTAGGGAGAGAAGGGAATTGGGAGTGGCTGCTAATGGCACAAGAGTTCTGGAGGGGTGATAGAAATGTTCTGGACTAGGGGATGGGTGGTACAATATTATGAATATACAAAAACACTCTACTGAAGTAATACATGCTGATCAGAATTTTTTGAGCCTACAAATGAAGCAAAAAAAGACCATTAAAATTATCAGAAATCCTAAACCATTTTGGTATCTAGCCTTTCAGTCCTTCTTCTAATCATATATAAGCTTAGAAAATACAGATTTCCTTTTTTTCTAGAGAAGGAGCAATTTCATGAGTAAAACGTGTTGGGGTCATAGAATTTCAGCTACTTTAAGAATTCGGAAATTCTACATTAAACACATGTGTGAGGACACATCCACAGAGACATGCGCCTTCAAAGGGATATAAGATGGTGTGCTCGTGACCTGTGCTCTCTCAACATCTTTTAACAAGTAAAATCTAACGCGGATGTGTAAAGGTCATGGAGGTGGAACACAGGCCTTACAGGGTATCTTGGGGGCGACACGCGGAGAGTGTAGACGGGCATCACCCATCTGTTTGCTTGCTTGCTGAAGGATGGCAGGAAGTCACCTGGGTCTGCAGGAGCCTTGGCAATATGAAAATGTCCATGGCAGGAAGTACCCTCCCCCTGTCTCCCACCTGCTTTGTCCCTGCCTGACTAGCCATGGAGCAGATGTTGGGGTGAAAGAGATGTGCGGATTTCCAGTAGTTCTGGAAATTGCTGTATTTTTTCTGATTTAAGGAAAGGGAGCTGTGGGTTGAACCCAAATTCATGGCACCATATTCTCTTTCACTTAGAACACAACATTTACATCATAGTTACCTTGACTTAGAAAACTACATTGACTTTAAAGCTGTATTTTGAACAAAATGATAGTAGTAAAAATATTGGGAAATATTACACAGTATTTCTTGTGTGACAGACACGGTTATTAGTGCTTTACTCTGTTACCTCATTCTCATAAGAAACTTTTGAGGTAGGTAGTATTATGATCCTCATTTTGCAGATGAGAAGACTGAGGCACAGAGTGGTTAAATAACTGGCTCAAGGTTGCACAGCAAGAAAATGTTGGAGCGAGGTTTCAAATCCAGGTGTCTAGCCAATATCTCTGTCCATTACTCACACATAGTCATACACCCGTGCTGTTCAGTGAAGATTTGGGGCTGGGTACGTTTCATTTCTGATGACATTAACTAACGCATACTGCTTAGTGCAAGTACTGTGCAGAGGGAGACCTTTCAATCGGTAACCGGAAGGAATACCGTGGTTGAGGGATGCTTTTATTAAATCATGCCACTTGCGTTGTTTGCTGCATGTGAAGTACTGTGCTGCCAGCAAGTTTCACATTACAAAGAACTTAGGTTGGCAGCTAGTTGATATTTAATGTTAGGTTGTATTGAAAGAAAACCAGATAGCTTTCCTGGCCATCCCTCTCACCCTGGGCCGGGGCTGCAGACTGTGAGGAGCGGGGTGGGGGGGGCGGGGGCTGCTGAAGCAGAGCAGATTCATTCCTCAGCTGTAATCCCAGCTGGCCAGAGTGCGTGTAAAATGAATAAAAGGAAGCACCACTGCATTCATTGAAGAGGAGATTGTTTGTCTCTGTCACCTGGCAAACGAAAAATATCATTAATATTTGTTTGTTGCCTCATCATATTTTTCAAACAAGTGCCTAGCACAGTGCCTGGCAGTCACACTTATTAAGGGAACAAGCAGCTCATTCCCTTCTCGAATGCATGTTCGCCTGGGGAACCAAATGTAAACCGAAGATGGGGAATAAGCATGAAATTGGCAAGCCTGGCATCATAAAGCTGCTACCAGGTGATAAGAGTTCCAATCTTATTTCCTAATAGTTTGTTTTTAAAAAATAATGAATGCATCAATCCATCTGGAGTTAATGTGAGTGTATTGTGCGTTGTTTGGTTTTGGTTCATCTTCCCAGTTTTTAATTAAGTTATCAGAATATTATTCAGTTAATATTTTCCTGTTCTATAATTTTGAAAAATTACTTACATCATGTCAATAGCTGTGTCTATTTCTGAGCTCCTTAGAATGTTCTAGTTTCTGTATTCATTTTTATACTTTCTATCCTGCTTTGATAAATATTAATATCTGATTAGTTCATATTGGTTTTCCCTATTGATTTTGTTTTATGATGTATTTACTCTTGATCTATTTATTTTGACAAAATAATTAGAAATTTATTTTGTCATACTTTTTAAAAAATCTCATTGAATATTTTAAAAAATCTCATTGAATTATTTTGTTATGCTTTTTAAAAAATCTCATTGAATATTCATATTAAAATTTATAAACAAAATGTCCAACTGGTGGTTTTTTTCTGCCAGTTTAAGATAAAGTGACTATCTAACATGACCCCTTGTGTGGGCAATAGAACGATGGTATTTACAAAAGAGTAGAACATGAGGAACAGATTCTATAGGAAAGCAGTAAGATGGCAAGCAATTAGCACATATAAATTAAGATATATATCTACATTCTTAGTAAGCCGGACAGTTCAACCCTAGTAAAAGATTTTACTGCTCTGGATTTTAATTGAAAAGGACAGAACCAGAATGAAGGACACAATGATGACTGGTTAGTGCTACAGTGATACTTTTACCTCATTTCATTAGTCGAAGTTTATACACCTTGAATCAGTCATTGGAAGAACAGAATAACACCTAGCATTTACAAATGTGGATTCAGTGGCCAGACTGTCTCGGTTTGAACCAACTCTTCTCCTTATCTGCTGGATTTCAGTTTACTCAAAATGGGATGGTAATAGTGCCTACCTCATAGGATTGTTGGGGGAATTAATTGATACATGGAAAGGGCTTCAGTAGCACCCGGCCAATATTGTTAGTTATGTTAAGGAGATTTCGAGCAGCAAAGATACTTGTTTTGGGAGAGGCCAATTTACCTACATTTCTTTCTTCCTTCCTTCCTTTTTCTTCCTTCCTTCCTTTTTCTTTCTTCTTTTTCTTTCCTTCCTTCTTTCTCTTTCTTTCTTTCTTTCTTTCTTCCTTTCTTTCTTCTTTTTCTTTCCTTCCTTCTTTTTCTCTCTTTCTTTCTTTTTCTTCTCTTTCCTTCCTTCCTCCTTCCTTCCTTCTTTTCTTTTCTTTCTTTTCTTTTTTCGTTTCCGAATCTGAAAGCCTACCCTGTATAGGTTTTCTTGGACACCATGACCCAGAAAGCCTGAACTCTCATACCTGGCCTTCACCATTATCAAGGAAATGCTCTTGCACTTTTGTACCTGACTTACTTATTGTTGCATTCTGGCAGACATCCCCTGGCCCTCTGGCAAAAGTACCTGGATTTCATTAAAATCCAATCTCTCTTGATACCATCTCTGCTAGATATGAGAGGGGACTGCTACCCCTGGAGTTTTAGCTACTTGAGTAAGAATAGATTGGGGCTGGAATGTCCTAAATGCTCTGAAATCACCGTTCATAAGGCTTCTCTCCATGTCTGCTCACTTCCTTGTGCCTTTGGCTCCCTGTCTGCCCCAAGCGCATCCTCCCAGCACAGGAGCTCTGCCAAGTCTCCCATGGTTTCCTCAAGTTGGACATTGAGATGAGTCTTGCTTCATATTTCAGGTGCGACTTCCCTCCCGTGGTCCCAAGTTCTGGCCCCCGGGCCCCCTGCATGAGTGACGCTTCAGTCTGCCATGGACCCTGGCCCTGCCCTGGCCTGGCTCCTGTTCCTGAGCCTGCTGGCTGATTGTCTGAAAGCTGCTCAATCGCGAGACTTCACAGTGAAAGACATTGTCTACCTCCATCCTTCAAGTAAGACTCCGTTCTCTTTGCTGCAGAAGTGTCACTTTACTTTGAATAAGATGTGAGTTGGAAAATGGACAGGAAAAGTCAGCCTTCCATGCAGGGGAGACCTTGGCTGATTGAATTGGGGGGTGCAGATGCTCCCAAAGATGTTGTATGCTTTACCCTCACCTTTTTATAAGGCCTTTTTTATTTCAAGGCAGATTGTTAAGGCTTGTTTTCTCTGTTCCCAGCACAGTCGCTCTGATCCTGAACACCTTTCCCTTTAACTCGTGCCAGCTCTCAGTCAGTTATCAAAGTGAACCGGCATGTCCCAGGCAGAGGTATTCGTCAAAGATCAGTCCTTGAGAGGCAAGATAATCGCTGGTCTTCCTGTCTGTGCTTCTGATTCTCAGTTTCAGCGTGATTGGCCTCCCACAACTTCCTATTCTCTGTCCTTTTGGTTTCCTGTGTTTAAGAATCATCTAGGGAGTGCGTAATAACGTCGGTGCCCAGACCCCTTCCCTGGAGTGTCTGATTGCACATATCTGGGACTGTACCCATGAATTTTTGCTGAAAGCAAAAAACAAAACAAAACAGGTGCTTCTGTTACTGATGGTGTTCTAAGGATCACACTTCGGGAAACACAGCAGTTTTACTTCCTCTTTTGGTCTCCATCTCTGTATTTATCTTCTCTCTTTTATCTTTGTTTGAGTCATCTTCTGCATGGCCCCCGTGGTGGTGAGAGCCGGGTATGTTGGGTATATTTTGACCATTAGCATTTGCTCCGAGGTACGTTACTCTTTTGAAATGTTCTGTTCAGCAAACATTTTTTGAGTGTCTACTGTGTGTCAAGCGTTGTAATAGACGTGGGAGGTGTCAGGGCAAATAAAACAGAGTTCTTGCTTTTGAGGATCTTATAGTCCAAGTGGAGGCAGCCGCAGGGACTCCACATGGTTAGAGTATTTAATGTGTATGTGTTCTGGTTTAGATGAGAGGTGTTCCATGGAATGCATAGGGGCTTGGATCTTGGGTCAGTGGCTAGCTCAACTGCTTTGCAGCCTTCTGGGAAGGAGGGAGGGAAGGAAGGAAGGAAGGAAGGAATTCCCTAACTTTGTGAAGGTTAAATAAAGGAATGCATGCAAAGCACTTGGCAGAGTATGAGCCACAGTATATGCTCAATGAATGTTAGAGGCATCTTGTTAAGTGTTGAGTTCTACATTTCTAGAGTGGATGAAATAATACACACCCTGTTGCATTATTTTGTGAATGAGAAAGAATATCCATAAGATACTAGGCACATATATAATAGTCAATTGGATGTTCGTTGCTTAGGATGTTGTTGTAATTGGCTTAGATGGTAAACTTAGGTTGCTGAAATTATGTCCCTCTAATTTTTTAACTCCAAATATACATTTGGCAGGCAGCAAATAGTTCCTTCAGACTTACTGCTATTGTACACTCTCACCAGTAAAGGCTGGTGCCTACTGGTTAATTGTGTGGAAAGATTATCCGGCTCCTTGTTTTTGCGGGACTGTTGATTTTCGTAATCATGAAAAGAAGGTGCTTGGATACCTGCTGTGTTTTCTAGGATTGCATTTTGTTCTTTCCTCCAAAGAGCCATGCTTTTTTTATTAGACTTGGTGAACAAAAACCTAGATTTCAGTCTCAGTTGTGATTGCTAAAGCCTTCAGTTTCTATGGGATTCTTTGTCTGCTTCAGTGATAGACTCAATAGTCACTGGGCCGAAAAACAGGCCTCCGTTGAGGCTGTGATTGTCCACACAGGGTGGGGAGGAAAATCAAGGGGATTGGATTTAAGTGCACAAGAATAAAACAAACACACACACACCACTCCTGTGCCAGTGTTGTGGTGGGTCAGTGCCAGGGTTGAGTGGACCCCTATCTGAAAAGTCCATTTCAAAATGGGATCTCTGAAGAATGAGCTCTGCCAAGCCAGAGAAGCAATCACCCCTGCTCTCTAGAAGTTGGCAGGAAAGTTCCACTCATGTAGCCTGTGTTAATTAAATAAGGCCATGACCTGATTAAAAAGAATTCACCAAATAAAGGCACCTGAATGGCTCAGTTGGTTGAGTGGCCAGCTCTTGGTTTCGGCTCAGCTCTTGATCTCAGGATCATGAGATTGAGCCCCACACTGGGCTCTGCACTCAGCATGGAGTCTGTTTGAGATTCTCTCCCTCTGCCCCTCTCCCCCCACTCATGTTCTCTCTTTCTCTAAAATAAATACGTCTTAAGAAAAAAGAATTCCCCATATAGAAAGAATTGGTGGGGTTTTCTGATATGATCTTGAGCTATGGAGGCTAGAAGATGTCATTTCTAAGCTAGATTACACATAAATGATTCACCAGCAGCTCTGGGCTGAGTTCTCAGAGTCTCTGTAACTGGTCATTGGGAGTAAAAATTCTTGCTGGATTGAAGTTACTGTCAACAACAGTTCCTACTTCACATTTCTCTGCACTATTTCAGAAGTTTTTGGTGTTTGTTTGCTTGTTTTTACACTTTGATTTTTTAAAAGGTCATGTTCCTCTGCCCCTGAGCAGCACCCACTAGACCAGGTTTAGATGGAGTGATCTCTCTACAAATAAGCAGGTTTCTGTAGAACATAGACCATAAAAAATAGATGAGGGAAGAGTGGGATTATTTTGACTTTGAATTATTAATATAATCGCCTCACTTTGTAGATGGAGGCACAAACAACTTTCTTGGGGTTAGCGAGCAAGCCTGATTCCATTTATGTTAGATACCGCTCAGAACCTACCCAAGGAGAAATCAATGATGCCATAGATGTTGAGAAGACACACGAGTTTTCTACACCAGGCAAACAAACTCATTTCCCCTGGGCTGCGAACAGCCCTAAGAGATCATAAGTGTGGTGAGACTGAAACCCTGGTGAGGAGAGTTCAGCATCCCATGACTAATCTGCTGTGATCTCTGGTTCTCTAATTTTTCTGTTTTTTTGTTTGTTTGTTTTTAAAGATTTTATTTTTAAGTAATCCCTACACCCAATGTGGCGCTAGAACTCACAACCCTGAGATCAAGAATTGCATGCTCTACCAGCTAAGCCAGCGAGGCACCCCCTGGTTCCCTAATTTTTGAAGTTTCTAACCTTTGAAAAAAAATCAACTTTATGGCTTTCAAACTTGAGGCACTGTCCTCAATAACATTCTTTTCTATAATTTATATGCTTTTCTTTTCTTTTTCATCTGAAAAATGATGAATTTCCTTCCCACCCTATGATTAAAATACCAAAGACTAATAAAACCTTCAAAACAGGAGTTTGTGTTCAGAGAAATGGAGTGACTTATTTGGTTTCCAGACGTCAGACGAGATAGCAGAAGTTAACATCCTAAGTGGTTGCAACCTGTTCTTGGCCTCCATTTCTTTACTTATAATAGAAACCTTTCCTGAGAAACCCAGTTTTCCTCTGGTTGCATATTCTGAGTCTTTCCTTAATCACATGGAACAAAGAGCTATATCCCTGCAGGGGGCTTGCTTATGCCCAGATAGTGAGCCAATGAAGTTTCTTCATAATTCTCTACTACGTAAGTCTTAGGGGGTAAGGGCACTCTCTAGAAAGGTACCAGAAAATGCATTTCTGTCAGAAATATGTTCCTAGTATTCAAGTTATACTGACAATATTTTGTTGCTAGAACTCAGAAAGAAGTTCACTTTATTAAGTTTCTAGAAATGTTAGGTTTGCATCCAGTTTCCAAAACAATGGGAATTAGTTTGGCAAGAATAAAACAAGTTTGGATGCATTACGTAGCAGCATGCATTTTAAAACAAGATTCTCTTCTCACCACAGTTTTGATAACTGAAGGCCTTTGTCCAGGCAAAAGTTCCAAGAGGTGGAAACAAAGATGAAATCTCTTCCATCGCCTTACGAATGAATTATAGTTGGTTGAACCACGTCTGACCATGGGACTCTAATGGACAGATTATATTACAGGAAGTAACTGGGCACTTTGACGTTTCTTTTCTTCTTTACAATCACCTACTCTTGAGGGACCAAGGACTTATGCCCTGAAATACAGAATACTAAGCTTATTAACTCTGTGATCAAGAGCCAAATTAGATTCATTCACAGCTGAGGCCACAACGATTTGAAACTCTACTTGCCCTGTAATGCTTTGAAGTAACAAAGAAGAAAATAACACATCTCTTAGGAATCTTTTTCCTTCCTTTTAAAAAAAGGGCTTCTTTATCAGATGCAGTATCAATTAGCAAGTTACTGGAGACAGTTGCTCATCTGTAGACCTTAGTTTTGGTTAAATATTTCCAGAGGGAAGAATTTAACCATTTACTTGGTATTGTGCTATAATTAGCCACTTAAAACTGAGTCTGTTTGAAGAGACTTGTTACTGAAAAGAGTTTGATTATTCACGGATCAGTACTACCAACCAAGATGCAAATACAACTTCCTATAGGCAAATATTAGACAGTTGTGGTTGAGACTCACACAGATAGGAAGTAAAACTCTGAAAAGGAGATCATTTGGTTAATTGTCAGTGATATGTGCTGATAAACATGTTCAGAGATAAATGATATGAAACAAAGCTTCATTTTGCTACCATAGTGTTTTAGCCCATATTCCTGTTTAAATTTTGATATACTTTGGGTTAACTTCAGAGTCCAGGCCTCCTTGTGTAAGAAATAACAGTATTTAATTTAATGTATCACTAATCTTGCAAAAGATCATTTTGAAGGGTCTATTAAATAATCCAAATTTGGGAACACTACAACTTATTAGTTCGAGGTTCTCAGTAAGTTTATTCTTGTAGTGGCTGGATCATCAATCTTCATTCAGAGTTCTTAATTTATCTCTTTGATGGGAAAGTTTCCAGGATTAACTCATCCAACATTCCAGCGAAAAGTTTTACTGGCTGTAGTGACAGATAAAATTGGATGCTCTCGTGAATTAATCATACAGGCTGAAGTGGTACGGCTAGCTTGCAGTCATAAACCTTGGTGAATATGATAATTTTTTGAGAAATACTTTTCTGTGACAAATCATTTACATCCTTTTTTCCCCCAAAACTCTTACTTTGATAATTCTTCAAATTTTACAAGCTGTTTTAAAGTTCTTCTTTTAAACTGACTTACATATTACACGTGAAATTAGTGTTTTCATGTACCCAATAGGACAGTTGCCTAAAATATTTTGTATGGGTTTTCCTGTATTTGTCAAAATAAGCTAATTTGAGTGTCCATAAGAATATGGAGTGGCTTTAAAATTTAAGAACCTGTTTGTCAGGGCACCTGGGTGGCTCAGTCAGTTAAGCGTCTGCCTTCGGCTCAGGTCATGATCTCAGGGTCCTGGGATCGAGCCCCGCATCAGGCTCCCTGCTAAGCCAGAGAGTCTGCTTCTCCCTCTCCCTCTGCTCCTCTCTCCACTCATGTGCATGCGTGCTCTCTTTCTCTCAAATAAATAAATAAAATAAAAGAGCCTGTTTGTTTTAAATTCTTCAGGCATGTACTTATCTTAAGTAGAATCTTTAAATTCAAATGTAACCCACCTATCTAGACAGCAAGATGTGGAGATATAAACATTATTTGTGTGTAGTTTTACAAAATAGTTTACTTCTGTTTTGTTATAACTGTATGATGGGGAGAGTGTGTCTCCCCATAGAGAAATTTCCTCCTTGGGAAATGTGGCTCCGTCTAAGCTGCTTTCCGTTTTAAGGCAGTCCGTGCACGCATGATCATTATGAGTCACCAACTACTTGGAGGAACATAGTTGGCCTCTGAAAAGGTCCAGTTACTTGTCTTTTTTAGACAGTTTATGAGTTTGGATCATGTCAGCTTCTTGGCTAGTGTCAGTCAGCTCCATGACATGCTGCAAGCAAATACAAGCAAGGTGAAAATCAGTTAAAGCTGGCCCATAATTTGGCCTTAAGCTGATGCCTCCTCCTTCATTTATTTTTGATAACATACTTAATTGGTTCCATGTGGGCAAAGCAATTTACCCTGAGATGATTATCTCCACCAGTGGGATATGCAGGCTCAGCCATCTGCGAGGGAGAACAGTTGGTCCTGCAGATGAAGTGTTTGTCTGTAGTTTTCAAAGAGGCCAGGTAATTTTACAGATTAAAAAAAAAAAAAAATGCGCAAGTTCTGTTTATAAAAGGCAAAACTCTTAAGTTGATAAGCAGCATGTAAAAGCACATCAGTGAAACGGACAGAGACACCCTGGCGTTCCTGGCACCCTGACATTCTTTGGATGGGGGCTCGTCCTTAAATGCCCACCAGGCCCAGGGCACAGTCTAGAGCGTGACTCTCACCAGACACCTCTCTGCCTGAGCATAAATGAAGGCAAAGATACAAGTACCTGGAGGACAGTCTCTTCAGAAGGTAGGAAGGGGCAGTTCAGGGGTGGGGAGGGAGGGCTAGAAAGGGCTTCCTGGAATTGCACATCCCTAGGCTGGAGCTGGAGGCCTGGGGTGCCTCCACATCCACCATGTGCCCTCAGCATGCTGCCCGTGGGCGTTGGATACGGTCCTGAGACAGCCCTTAGGAGGCTCACCTCTGCGCAGCATAGATTTTAGTAAAGAAGACTCTTTTCTTAGGTGATCCTTACCATCTCTAAGGATTCTTTTTTTAAAGATTTTGTTTATTTGAGAGAGACAGAGAGAGAGAATGAGCGGCAGCAAGGGGCAGAGGGAGAGAGAGAGAGAGAGAGAGAAGCAGACTCCCTGCTGATCAGAAAGCCCGATGCGGGGCTCGAGCCCAGGACCCTGGGATCATGACCTGAGCCGAAAGCAGATGCTTAACCAACTGAGCCACCCCGGCACTGTGTCCATCTCTAGCAATTCTTAACCCTGTCAAGTCAACCAGATAAAAGTATCAGATTGAGCCAGAGATATGGCTACTTTTATAGTTCCAAAATGGTCAAACATAAGGAGATTTTTAAGGATTCAACCTAATATTTATATTTACATATTGACATGTCTATATAAGTTGAAATGTAAGAATCATTGGAAATCTAGAGCGCCTGTTTTTAATTGAAATTTTTATTGGGATCATTGTACATTTATAAGCAGTTATAAGAAGTAACACAAGGAGATCCCATGTTCACTTCACTCACTTTCCGCCCATGGTAACATTTTTAAAAACTATAGAATAAAATCACAACCAGGTTATTAACATTGGTATAATCAATCCACCTGCCTTATTCAGATTTCCCCAATTGTATTTGTGCTCATTTGCATGTGTGTGTATTTAGTTCTACACAGTTTTCTCACATGTGTAAGTTTGTATAGTCATCACCAAGTCAAGACACTACACAGTTTCAGTAGCACAAGAATTCCTATTGGCCTCCCCCCCTCCAGTTTCCTCTCACCCTGCCCCCAACCACTGCCATCCCTAACCCCTGGCAACCACTAATCTTCCCTCCATTTCCAAAATGTTGTCATTTTTAAAATGTTATGTAAATGGAATCATACAGCATATAACCTTTGGGGATTTTTTTTCACTTCGCATAATTCCCTGGAAATTCATCCAAGTTGTTGGATGTATTAATAGTTCACTTTTATTGCTAGTATTCCATAAAATGGAGGTACCACTGTGTGTTTAACCATTCATTCATTGAAGAACATCTGAATTGTTTCCAGTTTTCAGCTATTACAGTTGAAGTCACTGTGAACGTTGGCATACAGGTTTTTGTGTGAATATTAGTTTTCATTTGTCAGAGATAAATGCCCAAGAGTGCAATTGCTGAGTCATGGTAGTTACATGTTTAGTTTTTTAAGAAACTGCCAGGCAGGCTGTTTTGAGAATCCTTTTTAAAAAATGAAAATGTCTAACTTCAGGATTCTGTGCTCAGTTTAAAAAAAATTAATCATTTTTCTTGATCCTTTTTCTAGCCACACCATATCCTGGTGGATTTAAGTGTTTCACCTGTGAAAAGGCAGCAGACAATTATGAGTGCAACCGATGGGCTCCAGACATCTACTGTCCTCGAGGTAAACTCTCAGTAGACAGATTGGGGTGCCCAGAGCTGCCCATGAGTGAACAGCCTTGTTGACTTTGATGCATAGAGGTGTCAAATGATGCTTGCAATCTCAACCACTTCTCTTGTCTAAGGCTATGAGTAGATCTTTTATCATCAACTTATCATCAAAGGCTTTTAGAGACATAAACTAATCGTTAGGATTGCCCCCTTTCTCATGAAGCATCATTGGAGCACCAAAAGAGGTAAGTGATCCTTCCCACCCCCAGGCCCAGCCAAATGCAGGACAAGAAGAGAACAACCAGCCTGTTAGCCACTCTTTGAAGCATTAGTCATTGTACTGTAACTTCTTTTATGTGAAGTATGAATTGATGTTCATATAAAGATCCCATTTATTACATATCTTGCCAGAGGCTTCTATCCTGAGAGTGTATGAAAGCTAGAATTCTAAAAGCCATCATTGCACACACACACACACACACAAAACCTGAGCTTTTTAAACTATTAAGTTCTTTTTGAAGGATGAGATGGATGCCCAATTGAAGCATGAAATTTTGACCTAGAGGTCCATTTCAAAATGATGTAGAGGCTTCACATTCACATTCATATCTCTTTTATCCTCTTGAATAAAAAAGATAGTTATATTTGGCTATAGAGTCATTATTAATTGGCTTTTAATTTTGGAGGACAGTCCATCTGATGGGGAGATGATGAGGACAGAGCATTTTACTGACAAATGGGTAGTTAGATGTGTTTCGCTGATGGTTTAATCCAGTTATTAAAATGACTGAGTACACCTAAACCAAACCTATTATTTTTTAACATGATGCCGGGGCTCTTACACTCACCCTCGTGAAAGGCACTCTGTCTCCCATGGAGGACTGGACACAGGGAGGTGGGAAGTGAAATTAAGAGACAGCTGTCAGCTGCCTAAGCCAGTGCTGTTTAACCCATCCACTTCCACTTAGGCTGCCCAGTAGAAACACCTGTGGATCTCTTCAAAATTGCTGGAACCTATGTCCTCCCTAGGCCAGTGGTCCTCAAACTCTAGCATGATCAGCATTCCCTGGAGGGCTTATTAAAACATAGATTTCTGCCCCCACTCTCGCCCCATTCCTGATTCAGTGAGTCTGTGATGGGGTCTGAGAATTTGCATTTCTAAGGAATTCCCAGGTGATACAGATGCTGCTGGTCTGGAGACCACGTGATAAGAAATGCAACTCTACAGAACTTGAACCAGCATCTCTGAGATCAGGGCCCTGCACTGGTGGATTTAAATATCACAGGTGATTCTAATGAACAGTCAGGGGCCAGAACCACTGGGAGCTCCTCTCCCCACTAATAGTAAGTGAAACGTACTGTTGTCATTTCCAACAAATTTCCTCTTGTTTACTTTTAGGTAGAGATGTTAATGGGGTGCCAAATGACCATAGGGAGGAGAAAAACATGGAGATGCTGAAGATTGGCTTAATCACAAGCTAGATATCCCACCATCCTGGTAAATCAAAGATAAGTCCTGTCTGCAGGGCCTTCTGCAATCACACGCTTATTTTGGACTAAGCCAGTGTTTTTCTAACATTACCCCTACAGAATGAACATTTGGATAGGTTGCTCATGGACTTGGTTGAACCACTGCTTCTCAAACTTGGTGGCCTATTGAAATCACAGGGGAAGATTTTAAAACACTGAGGCCTGGGTCTATTCTCAGGGATTCAAATGGGGTGTGGCTGAGCATAAGGCTTTCTGAAATCTCCCAGGGTCATTCTACTAGGCAGCAAAATTTGAGACCCATTGTAAACAGTGACTCTGGATAAAACCATGATGGTTGGTTTGTGTAGCCAATAACCTTTGGGATGGTTTCAGCAGGGACAAAGGTGGCAGGTTAGCTTTTGAAACAGTTGCCACAAGTCGGATGTACTGCAGAGGACACGTGGCAATGCTTTTCTGGGCACTGCTCTAGCAGAGAGGATGCAGAGGACAAGGAGGGATTGTGAACTGGTGCGCTCAGGCTTTGGGCCAGATTTCACAGAGGCCCAGCCCAAGTCCGATGGTGGGCAAGTATATCCCTGTCACAAAGGAAAAACAGGTGACCGGTAGCATTTTGCTTGAATTCCTCTCAGGAAGGGAGAACAATCCCTTCTGGTGCTTCCTTCAAAGGTCAAAATCTGTCCTTCCAAAGTACAGCTATCTGAAAGAATCACAGTGTTCACACAATTCCTCTTTTTCCCTTCTTTCCTCCCACTTTTATCTTTTTGTCCTTAAATTTATAAGGATAAATGGAAAGTGATGCCCTGAGGTTCATGACACAGAACCACCATGCCAGGCTTTTCAGGGGATTATACAGCGAAAGATAGGAATCTGGTTTCTTCTTTCCGGGAGCACCCAGTTAGCTGGGGAGATCAGATCTGAACGTATCAAATGTCAAATATATCAGGACAAAAGCGCCAAATGAAGCATGGCGTTCCGTGCTGTGGGAGCTTATGGGAACAATTGCTGTTTGGGGGCTGAGGTGGCTAGGGATGGCATTGTGGACCCGGAAGAGGCAACAGCTCAGAAGTGGGCGGCGGAAGTAGAATGTCGAGGAGGGCGTGGCTTCGGGGAAGTCACTCAGAGCAAAGGTTTGGAGACGGGATTCCCAGGTGTGCTCACTGGACGGGGAGAGACCCAAACTGGGCGTAGCAACTAGTTCATGTCGGAGAATAGCGGGAACAAAGAAACGTAGCTTGATTTTTTTTGTGGGGGCCTTGAACCTGTCAGGGAAGGAGTGGAGACTAAAGCTGTAACCTGAGAAGAGATGGAGCCACACTTAGCTTCCTTCTTGACCAACCCCACTTCCCAGGGGCCATCCATCTTTCCCCCTGGGTTTTCTCCAGATTTTTCTCACAATGAAAATAGCGTCATAATTCTTAGATTAAAATCTGAGTTGTATCTAACTACTGAAAACTACTGACTAACCCTAAATTTATTTTTTTTTCTGTTGATGATTAGTTTGAAGCAGCAATAGGACTACCAACAGGCTTAGTAAGGGAAGCTCAGTAGATGCTATGGAAAAACATCCTGGCTTTCTGTGATATTCTTAGGTTTTTGTTTTGTAACATGTTTAGGTTTTAATTAGCACATGATGTGAAAATAACTTGTTGAAAGTGAAAAAAACCATTTCTTGTAAGTATTTAATCTTATCTCTATGGAATAAGCCCACATTCCAGATTGCTTCGGGGATCACCTGGGTTTCAAGAATTTTTGAAAACTGAACTCGGTCAAACGGAGATACACAGAGACTATTGTATTTTAGCAGCTGAGGTAAGCTTGCTTACAGACTTGTCGTGAATCATTATTTGGCAAAATAAGCATCCAGAAAGCCTGGTCCTAACTAGAATCCCTCTGTCGGGCAAGGGTGGCATCAGCCAGCCTCCTCTAGCTCACTCAGGTTCCTATCACTCTTACCTTGGAAATGTGTGTTATGTAAGTATTTTCTTCTCTGTCACTTTGTTATTGCCTCTGGCACTTACAGATTCCTGCTACCATACAGGAGAATTTAAGAGCCTTCCATGGCTGGCTCTCATTGCTTCACTTGGCTGGCTTCTCTTTAGTCTTTGGTCTCTGAGCACTTACTGGACAATAACTAGAGTCAGAAAGGATCTTGAAATCATATTACATGAGGGACCAGTTAAAGGAACTGGTGAAAGAAAACAAGAGGTAAGAGTATGCATTTAGATCCAAAGGTTTTGCCTGTGTGCAAGCTTAAAAACCTTGAGAGAGGGGCTGTCTCAATGTTCATTAAGAGTCTGTGGGATTAAATGTCAAGTCAAAAACATTACAATTTTCAAAAAGGCTCATTCTGTGGAGGATGCCTAAGCAGCCAAGGCTTTTATGTTTCTTCTTGATTATGAAGTGCAGATGCCTCCCTTGAAGGCAAAATCTTCCACTTGAAATTACTGCCGATGCAAAATCAGACCAGGAGAAATCTTGAGATAGAGGGATACGTATCCTTTAGGCACCAGCTTCTGTGCTGCTCACAGTTTTTCTGTGCAAGTAAAGAAAAAGCTGGGCATGACACTGGGTGACTCTTTTTACATCTGTTAATATAACTGTGGTCCCCCGCATAACTGAAGACAAGCCCCATGGTTACAAATTTTCAGGAAAGACCTTTTTATTGTTGACTTCTTTCAGTTGGAGCCCAGGCTGAGACACATAGCCTTTCTGTTTTACTTTACCTTCGGTGGATTCTTTTTTTCTCTTTTAGGCAATGTTAGGCTATAGCCCTTCAAGGTTTCTACCATTCTATAGGGGTATCTATTCTAGCTCTAAACCCTGTGAAGACCCCAGGCTTCACATCTTCTTATAGTCCATCTATGAACACCTCCCAGCCTCCACCTCCATCCTGGGTAGGGAACTCAGAACCTACGGTGGCCCGTAGAATTTCCCTTACATTCAGGAGAGTTCATTTGTATATCAACAGAGGGTATTGGCTATATGTTATCTGACACTCCTGGCTTCTATGTAATAAAGTGGTGTTTAGGTGATCTATCTTGTCATATTGCTAAATGTTTTTAAAGTAAAAATTTTAAAATTAACGTGTAACATCCATGCCAGAAAGTGAATAGATCATAGGTGCTGAGCTCATTGAAATTTCACAAGTGAACAGGCTGTGTGTCTGTCACCCATGTTAAGTAACAGAACTTCAGAAGGCCACTAGGGTCCCCCAGTCATTACACCCCTCTCCCAGAGGTAACACAATTATGACTACTATCATTGAGCTATATATAAATGGAATCACAGAATGTATTCCTTTCTTTCCCACATTTTCTATGTGAGAGTCATCCTTGTTTTTATGAGCCACAGAGTTATTCTCATAGGTGTATATATACTAAAATTCATCCATTCCACTCTTGATGGTTTTTGAATGTCGTGAGCATTCTTGTACATGTGTTTTGGTACGTGTATGTATGAATTTCTGCTAGGTCTCTTCCGGGTTGGGGGGTGTTGCTGGGCATGTGGTATGCCTGCTTTGGCCTTACCAGATACTACCTAGCAGTTTTCCAGAATGACTGGACCAAGGTATGCTCTCCCCGGCAGTGCCTGAGAGTACCAGTTCCTGCACAGCCTTGCCAACGCTTAGTGTTGACAGAAACAATAGAGGCTAGAAGTTAATGGCATGACATTTTTAAGGCACTGAAAGTAAATAACCACCGTCCTAGAATTCTGTACTCAGGCTGCCAGCCTTACTTTTCTGCATTTCCCTTCTCTCCCGGCTACCCCGCTTCTTCTGAATTCCCGTTTGTGCCTCCCAAATCCCTTGAGAGTGACCAAGGCTCTGCTCAGCTTCTCTGTCCCTCAGCAGGGCTCTGGGCTTGGCTTCTCCGCCTCCACGTGTACAACTTCGGAGTCCGCAAGTGCCTTGAGGGCAGAACAGGTATAGAATGTCAGGCTCAACTCAACGTGTCATTCGTTCCGCTGGTATCTCACTCTTCAAATCCTGTCTGCCTTGGTAACTCATCTGTGCTTCCACACAGATTTGTGTTGTTTTAATTTTATCTGGCTATTTTAATTTTATTCTATTGTTTCTTGGTAAGAAGGTACAAGCTAGTTCATTTCAGCTAGCATTGTAATTCCCAGATTTATTCTTTAATTAGAACTTTTCCAGTAGTTTTTAACTCAAGTTCTATCAGCCTAAACAAGATGGGTTTTCTTTTGACACCCTGAAATCATCTAACCTACTTCAATTCACAGTGGTTTTGCCCAAGTATTTTCTATTAACATATGCCTCAGATAGGAAGCATCTCTTTGATGCTTTTGTCTTTCCACTTTTAACTACTGTTCATGGTAAGGTCCTGTTTATCCTCACTACTTTGACATACCTTCCCAACCATCTTTTTGGCCTTTGTCTGGTAATAAGCACATAGCTTTCTGAGTTTCATTGATTTGCTTTAAAACAGAGTTTCCTCAACTTAACATGTTGCCTGTCCTTAGGAGGTATGGATGATGATGATTATTTTTTTTAAGACAAGACAAAAACAAAAACCAGGAAAGTATCTGTTTGGCAGTTTCTTCAGGAGGTACCAACTATAGGGTAAAGGAGGACAATTATGACTCCATCAGATTGATAAGTATTCATTTATTTTTAATTTCTGCCTTGAAGAATTTTTTACTTGGGGCAAGAAAAGAAAAGAGTGTCTGGGGTGCCTGGGTGGCTCAGTCATTAAGCGTCTGCCTTCAGCTCAGGTCATGATCCCAGGGTCCTGGGATGGAGCCCCACATCGGCCTCCTTGCTCTGCAGGGAGCCCACTTCTCCCTCTCCTCCCCACTTGTACTCTCTCACTGTCTCTCCTTCTCTCTCTCTCAAATAAATAAATAAAATCTTAAAAAAAAAAAAAAAAGAAAAGAAAAAAGTGTCTTTTAGGGGTCTGTGGAGAGTAATTGATAGGATCAGGAAAGTCAAGAGATTAATCAGATGCCTGGATACCAGAAACCATGTGATAATTCCTAATTGGAATACACTTTAAATAATTGAGCTTATCTGCAACTCAGTTTGTAGCTCATTCTTCTCATAAGTCTATTTTCTTTTATCTTGGATTCTTTTTTCTTTCACTTTCCATTTTACTGAACTTATAATTGAGGTGTGACATACACAGAATAGTGAACAGCACGATGAATTTTCACAAATTGAACATATAATGGAAGCAGCACCCTGATTAAGAAATCAATTTTTTTTGACAGCCCAGAGGCTTCTTACATGGCTGTTTTTGGTTACTATCTCTACCACCAAGGATCCTGTAATAGGCTCAAATGTGTCCCCCCAAAATTCACATGTGAAGTCCTAACCCCCAGTACTTCTGAATGTGATTATATTTGAAGATAAGGTCCTTAAAGTGGTAATTCAGGTTCACTTATGAAAAGGAGATTAGGACATAGACACACATAGAGGAAAGACCATGTAAAGATACGGGGAGAAGTTGCCCATCTGTGAGACAAGGAGAGAGGCTTCAGAAGAATTCAACCCTGCTGACACCTTGAACTTGGACTTTCAGCCTCCAGAATTGTGAAAAAATAAATTTCTGCTCTTTAAGCCACCTAATCTAAGTTACTTTGTTGTGCAATTTATCTAGAATCTATAATTACCCTGAATCTAAAACCAGACTAAGTACCAAAAACAATTAACAACAACAAAAACCTGCAGTCTAATATTCCTTATGAATATAGTCACAAACATCTTTAATATAATATTAAACAAATAGAATTTAGCAATATTTAAAAATAAGCCTGACCAAGTGGCTATATATTTCAGGGATGCAGGGCTGGTTCAATATTTGAAAATCAATCAGTATAATCCACTATATTAACAGGCTAAAGACAATAAAATCACGTGTTAATATCAACTGAGGCAGAAAAAGCATTTCACAAAATTCAGCACCATTCATGATCAAAAACTTTCAGAAAAACATCATGCAAGAAACTTCCTCAACTTGATAAAGAATATTTATTTTAAAAAACCTAGCAAACATTATACTTACTAGTGAAAGACAAAATACTTTCCTGGTAAGATCAAGATCTAGGCAAGGATGTCACTTTCACCATTCTTATCCAACTTCATGCGAAAGTTCTACCCAGTGCAATAAAGCAAGGAAATAAAAGGCATACAGATCGGAAAGGAAGAAATAAAACTGTCCCATGTCACAGATGACACGATTTTCTAAGTAGAAAATCCCAACAAATCTACACAAAACTCCTAGAACTAATAAGTTCAGCAAGGTCACAAGATAGTAAGATTAACATACAAAATTCAAATGTACTTATATATACTATCAATTAACATGTGACCATTGAATTTAAAAATATAATACCATTTACAATTGTTCAAAAAATTAAATACTTCAAGGTAAATCTAATAAAACATATACAAGACTTGTATGCTAAAATCATAAATGCTAATGAAAGAATTCAGAGAAAATTTAAGTAAATGGAGACTTCCATGTTCATGAATTGAAAACTCAACATAGTAAAAATGTCAATTCTCCAAATTTATATGCAGGTTTTACACAATTCCTATCAAAATTCTAGCAAAATTTCTTGTAGTTATAGACAAGATTATTATACAATTTATATGGAAAGGTAAGAAACTAGAATAGCTGGGTGGCTGGGTGATAGACATTGGGGAGGGTATGTGCTACGGTGAGCACCGTGAATTGTGTAAGACTGTTGAATCACAGACCTGTACCTCTGAAACAAATAATACATTATATGTTAACAAAAAAAAAAAAAAAGATAGCAGAAGGGGAAGAATGGAGGGGGGGAAATTGGAGAAATCGGAGGGGGAGACGAACCATGAGAGACTATGGACTCTGAGAAACAAACTGAGGGTTCTAGAGGGGAGGGGGGTGGGGGGATGGGTTAGCCTGGTGGGTATTAAAGAGGGCACGTACTGAATGGAGTACTGGGTGTTATACACAAACAATGAATCATGGAACACTACATCAAAAACTAATGATGTAATGTATGGTAATTAACATAACATAATGAAAAATATTAATAAAAAAAACTAGAATAGCTGAAATAATTTTGAAAAAGGAATAAAGTGGGAGGAACCAATCTACCCTCTTTCAAGATTTCTCATATGGTTACAGTATTCAAGACAGTGATACTGTCAGAGGGATAGACCATAGATCAATAGAACATAATAGAGATCTCAGAAAAAGACTCTCAAAAATATGTCCAACTTATTTTTGACAAGGATGCAAAATCCAATTTACTAGAGGAAAGAGTCTTTTCAACAAATGTGCTGGAGCATTTGGACATCCATGGGTAAAAAATGAACCTCAACCTAAGTATTACACCTTTTACAAAAGTTAATTCAAAATTAATCATAGACTTAAATGCCAAATATAAAACTGTATAACATTTAGGAAAAAAACAGAGGAGAAAATCTTTGAAATCTATGGGTAGGCAAAGAGCTCTTAGACTTGATAAAAAAAAAAGCATGATCTGTAAAAGGAAAAAATGATAAATTGGACTTTATCAAAATTAAAAACTTCTGTTCTACATAAGACCCTGTAAAGAGGATGAAAAGACAAACAACAAACTGACATAAAATATTTGCTAATCAAATATCTGACAAAAGACTAGTATCTAAAATATATAAAGAATTCTCAAAACACAATAGTAAAAAACAAAATAATTAAGAAAAGAACAAATTCTGCTGCAAAACCATAAAAAAATGGGACACAGAGAAAAAAAAAAAGAAAAGGACAAAAAACATGAATAGATATTTCACCAAGAAAGATAAATAGATGGCAAATAAGCACATGTTCAACATCATTAGCCATTAGGAAAATGCAAATTAGAAACATGATATATCACTATACATCTATCAGAATGGCTAAAATTAAAAAAAAAAAAGCAACACCATCAAATACCAGTAATAATTAAGAGAAACTAGATCATGTATATATTGTTGGTGGGAGTATAAAATGGCACAGCTACTCTTGAAAACAGTATGGCAGTTCCTTAAACAATTAAACAGGCATTACCGTATACCTAGTAATTCCACCTCTGAGCATTTATCCCAGAGAAATGCAAACCTATGTTCACACAAAAGCCTTTATACAAGTGTTGATTGCAGCTTTATTAATAATATCCCTAACCTAGATACCCTTTCAATGGGTGAATGGTTAAACCAACCTTGGTAAACCCATAGCATGGAATACTACTCAGGATTAAAAGTTAGCAAACTGTTGATACAACAATCTAGATAACTTTCAAGTGAATAAGGCTGAGTAAAAATGCCTAACCTCAAAAGTTTACATGCTGTATGAGTCCATTTATATAACATCCTTAAAATGACAAAATTATAGAAATGAAGCACAGGTTAGTAGTTACCAAGGATTAAGGAGGGGTTGGGGGAAGGTGGGATGAGGATGTGAGAATAAGAAGTTGACATGAGTGATCCTTTTGGAGATAGAAATGCTCTGTATCTTGACTGCAATGTCAATATCCTGATTGTGATACTATACCATAGTTTTGCAATATGTTGCCATTTGGGGAAAAGTGGGTGAAGAGTACATGAGATCCCTCTGTATTATTTCTTACAAGCTCATGTGAATCTACAATTATCTCAAAATAATAAAAACACTAATTAAAAAAATCAATCAGTAAAATATATATACATACATATATACATATATATATGTATATATGTCAATTGTGTTAATGTTGAGAAACTCTGACTTAGAAGGAAAGCCAGACATACCAAATGAGGAAACTAAGAAGGGCTGTGAACCTGGTTGGGAAAAATTCAAGGAAGGTTTCACAGAATTCATCACATTTAGATTGAACCTTGAACAGGTTTCCAGGAGCAGAAGATGGGGGAACTTTTTGTTGTGAAGAATGGTCAAAAGATGTAATGTGGTGTCTCAAGGTATTCAGCAAGCAATGATGAGGTAGTCTGGTCCTAGATCAAGGGGGAACATTGAATAATAATAAGTGCTGAGTTTCAAGATGTGAGTTATAAATGTAAGGGGTTCCTTTAGCAGGGAAGCAAAGCTACTCTTACACTCCTGACACACAGCTTTAGGAGCAGGGAGAAAGCAATGGACCACCTCTTGGCCACTCCAGTAGGCTAACTAAACCTAGCAGTATGCATCCAGGGCTTCTTAACAGGTAGGGTTCACTCAGGCTCTCATAGACAGTGAGAGGCATGACCTGACCTTGGTTTCAGTAACATATCTGGTGGTTGTCGGCACCCGCATTAGAAAGGAGAGAAGTCAGAGACAAAGAAGACAGGAAATGATGAGGTCCTACACTGGGAAAATGGAAAATGGAACAGAAAGATTAGATGGATAATGGAGACATTTCAGGGGACCTGGAGACACCCAGCTTGGAAAGAGAAATCTGAGCTGGTTCTGAATGTCCTAGTCCAAGTTGGAGGTGCCACATCTCAGGATGTCCCTTCCTAAGATAAACACAGGAAGATAAACAGATGGGGGGAATTTGATTTGTTTGAGCTACATGAGGTGTGAGGTGCTGCTGGCAATGTCCAGGAGATAGCTGCAGATTTGTTCTATAGTTTGGGAGAGAGTATCAGACTGAAGATAAGGTCATCGGAGGTTGAATGAAGTCACTTGAGAAGAGGTTCAAGAACAGAATGTGGGAGAATATCAACATTCAAGTGAAGGAAAGTGTAGGAAGAGACCAGAAATGCAGGAGAAAATCTAGAAGACAAAACTCCGAAGCCCAGGAGAATCACGCAGAGGACGTTATATATAGTAGATCCCAGAGCTGCAAAGACATCCTTTGGGGTCAGACATGGGCGAAGGGCATCCAGTTGGACACTTAGGCAAAGAGTCATTGCAGAGGAGGACCTGGAAGGAGCAGAGCCGGATGTGAAGGGTGAGGGCACAGTCAAGAATCAGGCTGGGACTCTGCCAGCAGCTGCCACTAGACTTATTTTTTCAATATAATTTATAATACTATGATTAAAGCTATATTCCTCCCATTAATTTTCTAACACATGGTGAATGGTTCTCTAGCATCACTTTAATCATTATAGATGTTTGTAAAAAAAACAAAACTAGTGGACCCAAAGGGAATAACTGAGTGGTGAGGAAGCCTTTACCAGAGAGTTGGTCATTTTTAAGTCAAATCATTTGGTGTATATTTTGTTTAAATACAGCTTCCATTATTAGAAACTGATTATTGGTGGGTAAATGGAAATTTATATTTTAGCTTTGAACCTTTTTTTTAAATTTCAGAACTAGGTTATGAAATTTCTGTGTGTGTGTGTGTGTATTTCATGAAAAATTATGTATTTTGTGTTTTCCACTAGTTGATTAAGCTCTCTTATACCCAGTTCTGCTTTCAGTTGCATGCCTGTGAATCTTACAGTAAAAGACTTTGGTTTCATCACCTCTGGGAATACCATGCAGTTGCAGAATATGAGATTTTAGAGGCCAAAACTAACTTGGTAGAAATTCAAATCCATCTTTTATCTTTTAGATAAAAGCCTTTGAAATCCTTTTAGTGTGAAGTTATCAGCAGGCTTGATTCTCATATAACCTCACTACTAACCCAAGGATTATTCAGAATGCATGGAGCATAATGCTTTGTGGCTGAAACTCCTTTTTTATCAATTCTACAGCCCAGTGATAAGCCACATGTGGTCCACCTCATCCTGCTTGGGAAATGCTACCTGCCTGCCCCCCACCCACCTTGGAGATCACAATACACATTCAAGGCTCTCCTAAGTTGTGTCCTAAAGAAACCTGTTCAACCTTATTTGAATATTTCCAAAACTTATTTAACTGTAGAACCTTTTTTTTTTACGTTAACATTTCATAACTCACCTAGGGGTTCTGTAAGATAAGAAGTGGAATGGATTAACGCTTCAGATCTAGGATAGCTGCTGCTGGAAGTAATGGGGTGTTCTCAAAATATCTTTGTTTCATGGGTTAGATTTGGTGAGTGTAAGAAAATTTTTTATCTAGCCTCATCACTGATCATTTTTCTCTCCCCAGGATGGCAAGAATTAGTGTATTAGGTACTGGGCTTTCGCATATTTTCCCTGGAAAAAAAAAAAAAAAAGCTCATTAGTTATCTTTACAGTGGAATAAATTTCCAATTAATAAATTAAAAGAGAGTTTATTATGGACACAAAAGTAAGAACAAAAAATAGTTATATCAAGTTCACCAATTGTTATTCGAGGCTTACTTAAGACAAGAGAATTTAATACTTGGGGGACAAACCCAATTTCTAAAACTGAAACCATGTAATGGTTTACTTATTCCATAAATGTATGATCTTACCTACTCAGATTTACCTTTGGAGCAATAAAACCTCTGGCAGCTACTCCTGGTTGTCTGCATGAAGAGGAGACAGGAGATAAGAGCATTCCTGTCTTTATTGCTTTCTTGAACATCTGAAGGTGGGATGGGGTGGGAAAGGTGTACCTATCATGACCATAAATGTCCAAGTCTGATACCAAAGAAGTAAACCAGTCCTCTTTGGGAAACGTGGTAAATTTCTCAGGCTACCGGTCTCCATGTGTTAAAACCTGTCACAGGCTTAAAAAATCAGAGATCTTTTACCTCCTCTGCATCGGAAAAACAATCACTCCAACTTTAAAATATTTTAGGACTTTGGGAGGATCATTGCCAGGTGCAAAACTTTCAACTTTTCCTGTGAGCTCATAGGGTGGCCTTACTTACTTCACTTCCAAAGAGCTCTCCAGGACCCTGAGCTAGCTAGGGCTGTCTTGACCTGATTCCCACTGACAAAATTCTGGTCAGGGTGCAGTGTGGGGAAAGCATTTGGGGAAGGGCGTTGATCAAACTCAGCCCAGGTACACCCCCCAGTGGTATAATCATTAGGGAAATCGCTGTCCTTGGTAAGATTCAATCAGAGGCCACTCAGGTTCCTGTTTAGGGAGATTGTTAAAAATCCTGAATTTTCATGATTCCCAAGATGTGTCAGTGTGGTCTGTATTGGCTCATTCTCAAGGCCTAAAATTCTTAAGCTTCCTTCTTTGGACTTTAGTACCTTGGTTAAAAGCTGCCAAAATTGTGACAGAATATGGTGGGGGAATTTTTATTGCCTGATAAATAATATCATAGAAGGTCATAATTCTATATTAGCCACTAAATATCCAAAATGTATAAAGCATGCAAAATTGAGTCCAAGATATGGGTGAAAAACAGTTCGGTGACATTTCTTAAGAATTATTCATTTTCTTTTTCAATCTGAAAGTGGAGCAGGAACATTCTCCTAAATCCCAGGCTTAGAAAGCTGAACACTGCCTAGAGGCCTTAAAGAATTACTTTGACAAAGCCATTTTTCTTTAGTCTTTAAATTAGAAGTAGAAAAATTCTCCATGGTAGTTTGGAAGAAATCTTAAGTTTTTGGATTCCTAAGACTTTAAGGGATGTCTAGAAACTTATGTCATGGTCCGTCTACATCTGCCATCCTAGAAATCATACTAGGGAGAAATGATGCTCCTCAGTTTTGCAACACCTTCACCTGGGTTAAATTCTAGGATCCAACTATGCTCATTGTCAAGAAGTTCTTTCTTTTGGATAAAGTCATTTTCTGAAGATAAAATGAATCTATTTTTAATTGTTCAGCCCTTACAAGGGAATAGCTGTTTCCAAACACACACACACACACACACACACACACACACACTCCAGCATCTACTATAGTCTTTTAACTCCTTGAAAACCACTGTTACCTGCCTAACTTCTTTTTTTTTTTAACCTGTATTCTTTGAACTTTTTCACCCCTTTGTCTTCCTGAAAATTGCTGATTCTCACATCCTAATCATCCCTCCAAACCTCTCGTCCCCTAAAAATAAAAACCAATACAGTGGCAAAATTTTTTTGAAAGGCAAAGAATGATACCATTATATCTTGGTTTCTGGGGATGACGACAGGCAGAGAGACCAGTATTCTTCAGAATGCTCTCCTCCTACTGCGGTGAAGTGCACCTCTCCAAGGACTTCTTTGGGATTGGACATAAACTCAACACAGTGTACATCTCATGTGCTGTTAAATCTCTTCAGGACTTGTAGTGTTGACACTCCTGTTGTTTCCCTTCCGGGCAGGTTGGGCTAATATTTCCCATCTCAACTGAAACATATTTTCTCTGTTGACAGAGACCAGATACTGCTACACTCAGCATACAATGGAAGTCACGGGAAACAGCATCTCTGTCACCAAACGCTGCGTTCCACTGGAGGAGTGCTTGTCGACTGGCTGCAGAGATTCTGAGCATGAAGGCCACAAGGTCTGGGCAACAAAGCAAGTGACGGGTACAGCATAGTCAGCCTTCCTCCACTGCAGATGCGTGCCAGAGCTCATGAGCAAATTCTCACTCCCCAAAGTAGCCTGGCTTTTGACTGTGTTTAAAATACCATTATGTGAAGATTCTCCTTTCCGGTTTGCTCAAAGAGGATAAATTTAGAGCAGAGCATAGGAAAACCAGTATAAATTATGTAAACACAACACCAAGAGGGTATTGAAAGTTATTGTAAGCCCTTTCTTTACTCAGAAGAAAGTAATAAAGCCACCAGAAGGAAGAGGAATGAGGGACCAGCTATGTCCTCAATGGTAAAGCATTGCAGATGTAGCAACAATTCATTCGGCCAAGAATGGCCACAGCAGGTTAGCTTTGATAACTGTCTGTGAAGTGAGGCTCGTGTCTTCATTGGAATGCTGACTTGGGGAAGGCATCCATTGGCTCCTGAATCATTTGAGGAGGTGATCAGAGAACCATCTCCTTGTGGGTTTACTCCACTTAAACTCCATCCGGTGCCGATACAGAAGCATTGAGTGTAAAATGAACTTCAAGTGCAGCCTTGAAGGAGAATATAAAGGACCAGAGAAAGGCAGCCTGACTGTGGTTGGAGTGGGGAATGCCCCCGATCTCCTGCTGGCTGTTCGGAGCTGGCGCCACATATAATCTTACATATCAGGCCTTGGCCTTTATTTGGAGTTGGCTCGCTTCTCCCCATCAGGCTGCCTTCCTGGTGGTCGGAGGCAACTTCTACTCTCAAAATCCTGCAATGCCATGTTTAGTGGCATTTAGTAGAAGACACCCAATTTTCAAGCAACTTGAAATACACTAAGTGTACACTTAGTGAAATACACTAAGAATTCAATTTTAAAATATGATCTGCAGCTCCTGGTTTGAAATATAAAAGGTAAACTCAAGGGTTTTACCTCATTCCCTGCCACACTCCCAGCAAGCCTGGCTCTCAGGCTTTATTGTGGCTACTTCACCATGGATAAAGTTAAAGATCAGAGAAGTGACATCATGTGCTCAGGTCACAGAGATGGTAATTATGTCTGACAGAGAGAATTCAAGCTCACTTCTGACCTTCAGTTTCTCTCCTCAAGATTATAATGTCTTCCTAGCCCAAGTCAACTGTGACCAGCCTCAAATCCTTGCAGGATAATGACTCAATAGGATATTGACCATCAGAGAGTTTTTCGAATATTACTGTGCATATGGATCAGTTGGGGATCTTGTTAAAATGCATATTCTGATTCGCTAAAGTTGGGGTGAGGTTTGAGATTCTGCATTTCTAAGAGACTCCCAGGTGATGCTGAAGCTACTGATCTGTACTCTTTGTAGCCATGGCCCAAAATAATTTCAGCCAACAGTCCTTTAGGTTTCTCTCTTCCTTACAGTTCCTTAATAAAGTAGTACAAATCAGTAATAATTGCATTAATGAAAACCCTCCAAACTTTAACTCTCCCACAAGAATGGTGGTAGTTATGTAGACTGTTCTAATGAAAGTAAATAGTTAAGTTTAAGTTGGGTTGTTTCCACTTCACTTACACTATGGAAATTTGGCAAGTGAAAGCTTACCCTCTGAACAGTTTCTTCAAATAGTCAGAAGGGGTTTCTTTGAGATTGTAGGGTATTATAATCCCCATTTCACAGATGGAAAAGCTGAGACCTAAGAAGGTTGTAGAACCCTGTAATAACCATCTGGTGGGATGTCAAAAACAGAACTCGTGTTCCTTGAAGCTTAGTCCAGGGGGTTTTTAAGTTGACCGCATTGCTTCCAGTTGAAATTTCATTCCACTTCCTTGAATGCAGGGTTGGTGCCTCTTTTGTGGAACAGGTAATTGTCATTTCAGTCTTACTGTGAGGGAGACCGTTCCTTCCAAAATCCTTGTCTCCTTCCAAGATCTGCCAGCTTCTCATCAGCCTTCTGTTTCTCTTCCTTTCTTTCAGGTCTGCACTTCCTGTTGTGAAGGAAATATCTGTAACTTGCCACTCCCCCGAAATGAAACTGATGCCACATTTGCCACAACGTCTCCCATAAATCAGACAAATGGGCACCCACACTGCATGTCACTGATGGTGTCCTGCTTGTGGGTGTGGTTGGGACTCACATTATAGCGGCTGCGAGGCGCCATGTATAGTAGCAATCCATGGGGATCGCCATGGTCCATGGTCATGCATGAGTCGTTGGCTTGACAATAGTTACACGTGCGAAACCATGACACTCACAGATGTCTTCACAGCCAGGCATTTCCACCTATCATGAGGAACAAGCATTGCTTCAGGGTAGTCATTTCAAGTCCAAGACCTCATCAAAGCCAGCCTGCCCCCAAAACAGACCCTGAGTTTTATACCACAGACCTTTCTTTTCACTCCAGGAAATAGTTCTGCATTTTTATTGAGATCTGAGGCTCTTAATTTGGAATACATACATGAGCCATAGGAGGTTCTGGGACCCTCTGAGATGTTAGACAGTATGTTTATATGGACATGCATAGATGTGTATTCTTTAAGAGAAAGGTAAAGGACCACTGGTTTAAATATAATCATGAATTTATTTATAGCTTTAGAATTTTAAAACTTTGATTCCAAAATGAATGGACTGTTTCCTTGGAGATTCTGACTGAGTCCCTGGAAAAGTAGTAAGCAGTTGTCCAATTTAATTTTTCCCACATTCTTCTCCCAGTGGTGGGAATCATATTCCCTCTGCTCTGTGCAGAAAATAAAAGGCAATCGTAAGTTTGTTGCATAGGGGGAGGGGTAGCTGGAGAGGATCTTTCCCAACTTAATGGAACTGGCATCCATAAAGTAGCTGCATATCCTTTCATTATAATTGGTGAGATTGGCCTTGATTTGGCACCTCATTGTGCTCCATGAGATCCTGAATTCTACCTGGGCCAAAGGGTATCCAAAAAGTCCCAAAGCAGGATAGAGTTTTCTCCACTCATGGGGTTCTATTCAGGCATAGCTAAACTAGACAGAGAGAGGATTTCAGAATGCAAGGAAAGAGATGTGTGGTGGTTGACCCAAGTTCACTGTGAGGGCCCGGTCAGTGGCTTAGCCAGATCTCCCATCTGCACTTCATACTGCCAGAGAGCCCTCCCAGGTTCTTCCTCTTTCAAATCCCCAGGGACTTTAAGGATCGCATTATCTCAAGATTGATAGGGAAAGAAGACATAATATCCCAGGAGGAGAAGTAGGTGGGCCAGTTGGGTGATGGTGAGACTAGTAAGGAGATCCAGTGGGAATTTTTCTTTCTTTTGGGTGATTGCTTTTGAAGTAGATGGTAAAATTTTTGCCATCCTTCCTATATTTTTGGCCTGAGTTACAACTTGTTCTTCTTCCTTGTAAATCATTTATACAATATTTATTTTTATATGGCATAACTAGAAACTTAAATATATTATAAAATATTCTTTATTCTGAACAAAATGACCAAATTAGAATACTTATTTTTCAACAGTGGTAGAACTTGTAATATATGTTTGTTCAAAGTTATCTATAATACTTGCACCAGTGTTGAAAAAAATTTAACTTATGTTTGAGTAAGAGGAGTGTGTTGGCCTCAAGGGTTTTTGCTCACTGTTTCCTCAGTGGTATTGTCCCAGAAGTGTTCAGGTGGTGACCATCAATGGTATGAGTTACTCTGCAGGGTTATGGGACATATTTGCATGAAATTTGGTGGAGCCATTGCGGATAAAGAGGAGAGTATTGTCAGGGTCCATCTTCCTTGCACAGGAAAATGTCTGTGGCTCATAAAATGAGACCTCAGGGATTACCAAATATGAACTGACAGTGGTAACTCTGATATGAAATAATCTAAATGGCATCAAATGGCCTTAAATCAGAGTTTGGTAGGCTTATCAATATGTTACTTATAATTGGGGTGAGGGAAGTAAAGGGAGAGAAAAGATATTTACTAAACACCTCTTATGTGGCAGGCACTATGCTAAGCACTTTATATATATATATATATATATATATATATATATATATATATATATATATATACACATACATATACACACACACACACACACATTAAGTCATATAAAACTTGCAAGCACCCTCTAGGGAATATTACTAGTATTTTCACTTTACAGATGAAGGTACTAAGGCTCTAAGAAGCTCAATAACAGAAAGCCTTTTCCTTCCAATTTAGGATATATAGGGTGAGGTGGGATTGAAGAGGGAAGGGAAGATGAAATTACCACCCCTAGGAGAACTTCCACACCTGGCCACGGGAATCTGTCCATCTGATCATGTGGAGTTTGTCTAGTCCTGCCTCGACAGGATGCCATTTGTGTGTGTCCCCTAGATGGTGTTTTTTTCTTCAAGGGGTGGAGGGTACAGCTTCCAAGTTCATTCCTCTTGCTAAAAGAGGTGGCAGGTTAGCTGCTATAAATACTCTAAGACAGTGAAAATTTGATGTTGTACATATCTACAAGTACCATTTTTGTGCATGGCCACTCTCCACTGATACCTGCCAAGTACTGCATGCAATTTGAGTAAGAGACAAAGTCCAAATGTTGGTTCTTAATGAGAAAGTGACCACTCCAAAGCCTCCCTGTCTGGTGTGAGGGACAGGGTCCACAGGGATGCGAACTCATCTGCCCCCCGGGAGAATCACTGCAAACTCTACACAGATGTGACCGCACGCACCTCGTGTGCCTATCAGAATGGCTGGTGTTTCGTTCTCTTGAAAGAAAGTGGTTTGCTCGCCATCCCCAGCCTCAAGGAGCCAAGGAGTTCATGTGGAAGGCTCAGGACTGGTCATCCGTGTAACTTTTCTACCACATTAAACTTTCCATTAAATCCCACGGTTGGTGATGGCTTGAAGTGCAAACAGCCATGATGTGTACATTAACCTATGTGCAACTTATTTATTTTCAGACTCCCCATTGCATTCATGTCAATATGGGATTAATGCCTAAATTTTGTAAATATTGTACATTTTGTAAATCAATGAATAAAAGTTTTAAGTGTATCTCACCAGGTTCCTCCCTGCAAATGTGCATGTCAGTCAGTGATGAAGGCACTCAGGTTATCTATAAGGTGTAGGGCTTAGGAGCACAGAGAACTTCCTTCCAACAGCTCATTTTCTTGTTGTACAGATAAGAAATACATGCATGAAAAGATACAAGACAATTCACTCACGCCAAATGATTCATGTAGACAGTAAGTGCGGCAGAAAATCAAAGAGGGAAAGATTACCAGACTTTTTAATCAGGTCTGCAGTTTCTCTAGAGCATTTTCTTTGTTAAATTGGGAAAAATAAAAGTGTGTGTGCATGTGTGTTTCTAAATACTATCCCATTAACGCTTAATTTTTAAATCTTATTCTGTTCTGTTAATGATGATAAAAATAGAAAGTGTTTTCCGTTGATGGTTTCTTCTGCAACAGGAAACAAACATTTGAATAGTATAAATGTTTATCTATACACTGAATTCATTTTATTTTTCATAGTAAAATTGTAGATATTGAAAGTGACCTTGAAAAACTTTGGCTTGTTTGTGATTTCTGGTCATTCCCATTTATTTATTTATTTATTTATTTATTTATTCATTCATTCATTCATTCATTTTTAAATTGAGGCATATTGACATATAACATTTTATTAGTCTCATGTCTGCAACGTAATGATTTGACATTTATATACATTGTGCAATGGCCACCATAATTCTAGTTAACATCTGTCACCTTACATAGTTAGAAGTGCTTTTTTTTCCTGATAAGAACTTTTAAGATTTTCTCTCAGTATCTTTCAAATATACAGTGCAGTATTATTAACTATAGTCACTATGCTGTACAACCCCATGACTTACTTATTTTATAACTAGAAGTTTGACTTTTTGACCCCCTCCACCCATTTCTCCCATGCCCCTCCGCCTTTGGTAACCACCAGTCTATTCTCTATATCTATGAGCTTGGTTTTTTTATTTGTATGTTTTTCAGATTCCACATGTAAGTGAAATCATATGGTATTTGTCTTTCTCTGACTATTTCACTTAGCATAATGCCCTCAAGTTCCTTTCATTTTGTCAAAAATGGCAAGATTTCATTATTTTTATGGGTGAATAATATATACATATATATTTATGGGTGAATAATATATATATCTATATATATCTGTATATGTATACATACATACATATATATATCTTCCTTATCCAATTATACATTAACGGGCACTGAAGTTGTTTCCATATTTTGGCTATTATAAATATGGCTTCAATGATCATGGGGGGGCACATAAATCTTTCGGAGTTAGTGTTTTTATTTTCTTTGGGTAAATACCCAGAAGTGGAATTGCTGGGTCATATGGCATTTCTATTTTTAATTTTTTGAGGAACCTACATACTGTTTTCCCCAGTGGCTGTACCAATTTACATTCCCACCAACAGTGTACAAGTGTTCCCTTTTCTCTACATCCTCACCAACACGTGTTATTTTCTTGTCTTTTTGGTAATAGCCATTCTGACAGTTGCAAGTTGATATCTCATTGTGGTTTTGATTGATTGGTATTTCCCTGATGATTAATGATGTTGAGCATCTTTTCATGTGTCTGTTGGTCATCTGTATATTTTTTTATATAAAAATGTCTATTCAGGTCCCATGCCCAATTTTTAATCAGATTGGATTTTGGGGGTCAAGTTGTATAAGTTCTTTATGTATTTTGGGTATTAATACCCCTGATTGGAAGTAGTATTTGCAAATATCTTCTCCCATTCTGTAGTCTGCCTTTTCGTATTTTGGTGGTTTTCTTCACTATGCAGAAGCTTCCTAGTTTGATATAGTCCCATCTGTTTATTTTTGCTTTTGTTGCCCTTGCCTGAAGAGACAGATCCGAAAATATATTGCTTAGACTGACGTCCAAAAGTTTACTGCCTATGTTTTTTTTTTTAGGAGTTTTATGGTTTGGAGTCTTACATTAGGTCTTTCATCCATTTGGAGTTTATTTCTGTGTATGGTGTGAGACAGTGATACAGTTCCATTCTTTGGCATGTAGCTGTTCAGTTTTCCCAGGGTATTGAAGGGACTGTCTCTTCCCCAGTGTATATTCTCGCCTCCTCTGTTGTAGATTAATTGACCATATAAGCATGCACTTGTTTCCGGGCTGTCTGTTCTGTTCCATTGATTTATGTGTGTATGTTTGTGCCCATACTATACAATTTTGATAACTATAGCTTTGAAATCAGGGGGCATGATGCCTCCAGCTTTGTTCTTCTTTCTCAAGATTGCTTTTGCTACTCAGGGTCTTTTGTGGTTCCATACAAATTTTAGGATTGCTTGTTCTATTTCTATGAAAAATGCCATTAGAATTTTGATAGGAATTTCATTGAATCTCTAGATTGCTTTGGGTAGTATGGACATTTTAACAATATTGATTTTTCCAATCCATGAGCACAGAATATCTTTCCTTTTTTTGTGTATGTTCAAGTTCTTTTATTAATGTCTTGTAGTTTTCTGTGTATGGATCTTTCGCCTCCTTGGTTAAGTTTATTCCTAGGTATTTTATTCTTTATGATGCAATTGTAAGTGGGATTGTTTTCTTATTTTCTCTTTAGTATATGTAAATGTAACAGATTTTTGTATATTGATTTTGTATCCTGCAACTCTATTGAATTGTTTTATTAGTTCTAATAGTTTTTTGGTAGAGTCTTTAGGGTTTTCAATATAGTATCATGTCATCTGCAAAGAGTGACAGTTTTACTTCTTCCTTACCAATTCGGGTGCCTTTTATTTCTTTATCTTGCCTAATTGTTCTAGCTAGGACTTCCAGTGCTATTTTGAATAAAAGTGGGGAGAGTACACATCACTTTCTTGTTCCTGATCTTAGAGGAAAAACTTTAAGCTTATCACCAGTGAGTATAATTTTAGCTATGAACCTGTCATATATGGCCTTTATTATGTCAAATTACATTCCCTCTCTACACACTTAGTTGAGAGTTTTTATCATAAATTGATGTTGAGTTTTGTCAAAAGCTTTTTTTTCTGCATCTATTGAGATGATCGTATGATTTTTATTGTTTATTTTGTTAATGTGGTACATCACATTGATTTGTGGATATTGAATCATCCCTGCATCCTCGGAATAAATCCCACTTGATTGTGGTGTATGTTCCTTTTATTGTATTATTGAATTTGGTTTGCTAAAACTTTGTTGAGGATTTTTGCATCTTTGGTTCATCAGAGAAATTGGCCTGTAATTTTCTCTTCTTGTGGTATCCTTGGATCTATATTAGGGTAATGCTGGCCTCAAAAAATGAATTTGGAAGCATTCTTTTTTCTATTTTTTGGAGGAGTTTGAGAAGGATTGGTATCAGTTCTTCTTTGAATATTTGGTATAATTCACCAGTGAAACCATCTGGTTCTAGACATTTGTTTTTTGGTAGGTTTCTGATTACTGATTTAATTTCCTTACTATTAATCAGTCTCTTCAGATTTTCTCTTTCTTTATGATACAGTCTATAAAAAGACTTTATGATACAGTCTTTATGATTATTGGTAGGTTGTATGTTTCTAGTAATTTATCTATTTCTTCTAGATTGTCAAATTTGTTGGTGTGTAATTATTCATAGTAGTCTCTTAAGATTGCTTGTATTTCTGTGATATCAGTTGTAACTTCCCCTCTTCATTTCTGATTTTATTTGAATCCTTTCTTTTTTCTTGGTGAGTCTAGCTTAAGTTTTGTCAATTTTGTTTATCTTTCCAAGGAAGAGCTCTTGAGTTCATTGATCTGTTCTATTGTCTTATTAGTCTCAATTTCATTTATTTCTCACTGATCTTTGTTGTTTTCTTCCTTTTCCTAATTTCAGCCTTTTTTTTTTTTTTGGTTCTTCTTTTTCTAGTTCTTTGAGGTACAAAGTTAGATTTTTTTGTTTTTTTCTTATTTCTTGAAGTAGGCATTTATTTCTATGAGTATCCCTCTTTTTTTTTTTTTTTTTTTTTTTTTTTTAAAGATTTTATTTATTTATTTGAGAGAGAGAGAACGAGAGAGAGCGAGTACATGAGAGGGGGGAGGGCCAGAGGGAGAAGCAGACTCCCCGCTGACAGCAGGGAGCCCCATGCGGGACTCGATCCCGGGACTCCAGGATCATGACCTGAGCCGAAGGCAGTCGCTTAACCAACTGAGCCACCCAGGCGCCCCTCTATGAGTATCCCTCTTAAACAGCTTTTCTGCATCGTATAAATTTTGCTATGTTGTATTTCCATTTTAATTTGTCTTAAGGTACTTTTGATTTCTCCTTTGATTCCTTCTTTGACACATTGGTTGCCCAATAGCGTGTTGTTTAATATCTACATTTTTGTGGCTTTTCAAGTTTTCTTCTTGTAATTGATATCTAGTTTCATACCACTGTAGTTGGAAAAGATACTTGATATGATTTCAATCTTCTTACATTTATTTAGACTTTCTTTGTGGCCTAACATATGATATGTCCTGGAGAATGTTCCGTGGGCACTTGAGAAGAATGTGTATTCTGTTACTTTTGAATGAAATGTTCTGGATATATCTGTTAAGTCCGTCTGGTCTAACATGTTGTTTAAGGCTAATGTTTCCTTATTGATTTTCTGTCTGAATGATCTATCCATTGATGTAAGTGGGGTATATTAAGGTCCCCTACTATTACTGTGTTGCAGTAATCCATTCTTCACCCTAGTTCATATTTCTTCCTTTAGGTCTATTAATATTTGTTTTATATATTTAGGAGCTCTTATGTTGAGTGCATAAATATTTACAATTGTCATATCCTCTTTTTGGATTGACCCCTTCATCATTATGACATGCCTTCTTTGTCTCTTAATACAGGCTTTGTTTAAAGCCTATTTTGCCTGATATAGATATTGCTACCGAAGCTTTCTTCTGATTTCCATTTGCATGGAATATCTTTTTCATCCCTTCCCTTTCAGTCTGTGTGTTCTTACCTGTGAAGTGAATCTTTTGTAGGTAATATACAGATGGGTCTTGTTCTTTTGTTCATTTTTTTAAATTCATTCAGCCATTCTATGTCTTTTGATTTCAGAATTTAGTTCATTTACATTTAAAGTAATTATCAAGAGGTATGTGCTTACTGCCATTTTGTTAGTTGTTTTCTGGCTGTTTTATAGTTACTCTCTGTAGTATCTTCTTCTCTTGCTCTCTTCCATTGTGGTTTGGTGATTTTGTTTAGTAGTAGCTTAGAATCCTTTCTTTTTATCTTTCATGTATCTACTATAGGATTTTGCTTTGTGGTTACCATGAGGCTTACATATAAAAACTTATATCTATAACTGTATTTTAAGTTGGTAACAACATAAGTTTGATCACATTCTGAAGTTCTACATTTTTACTTCACACCACATTTTATGTTTGTTTTTGATATCACATTTTTTCTTGTGTATCCCTTAACTAATTTTTGTAGTTATAGTTACTTTTACTACTTAGATCTTTTAACTTTCATACTAGTTCTATAAGTGATTAATCCATTACCTGTACCATATATTTATCTTTCCAGTGAGAGTTATTCTTTCATATGTTTTCTTGTTACTAATTTTTCTTTCTTTTCAGTTTAAAGGAGTCCTTTTAACCTTTCTTGTATGGTCAGGTTAATAATTGTGAACCCCTTTAGTTTTTGCTCGTTTGGAAAACTAACTCTCTCCTTCAATTTGGATTGATATCTTTGCTGGGTATAATATTCTGGGTTGGAAGTTTGTTTATTCATTTGTGTTTTTGTCAGGATTTTAAATATATCTTTTCATTCTCTTTTGGCCTGCACAGTTTCTGCTAAAAAATATGCTGATAATCTTACGTATGTTCTTTGTATGTAACAAGTTGTTCTTCTGCTACTTTTAAAATTCTTCCCTTGTTTTTAACTTTTGACATTTTAATTATAACATTTCTTGATGGGGGTTTTTTTGGGTTTATCTCATGTAAAGGCTGTGGTTTTCCTGGATATGGATGTCTGTTTTCTTCCCCAGGTTAGGGAGTTTTACAGACATTATTTCTTTGAATAATTTTCTGCCTCTTTTTCTCTCTCTTCTCCTTCTGGGAACTTTGTAATGCAAATATTAGTCAGCTTGATGTTGTGTCATAAGTCCCTTAAGGTATCTTCAGATTTTTTTCCCCCCTGTTCTGATTAGGTGAATTCTACTACCTTGTCTTCTAGTTCATTGATCCTTCCTTCTGATTCATCCAGTGTGTTGTTCAGCCACTCTAGTGTATTTTCCGGTTCAATTATTGTATTCTTTGTCTCTGTGATTTCTGCTTGGTACTTTTATTTTTTAGTACTTTCTTATATTTTCTATCTCTGTTGAAGTTCTCACTGGGTTTATCCATTCTTCACCCTAGTTCAGTGAGCATCTTTATGACCATTACTTTGAACTGTTTGTCAGATAAATTACTTTTCTCTGTTTCATTAAGTTGTTTTTTTCCCCTGAGGCTTTATCTTGTTCTTTTGTCTGGAACATATTTCTCCGTTTCTTCACTTTGCTTGACTCTATGTTGGTTTCTATGCATTAGATGAAATAACCACTTCTCCCAGTCTTGAAGTAGAGGCCTTGTGTAGGAGATGAACCTTGTTCAACTCTGCTCTAGCTCTTGGTTGTCTCTCAAGCCTCTGATTGTCCAAATAGCCTATTACATGTTAAATAGCTCTCACTTACTATATGTTACTATATGCTGGCTAATTGAACATAATAATAAAAAAATTTTAAAAATTAAAATAGATAAGTAAATAGCTCCCACTTGTTGAAGGTGTGCCAAGACCTGTCAGTGTCCCAAAGAGGAGGATCTCTATCAACACTTAGCTTCAGGCTAATTGGAAGCCAGACCCTCAGGGAGCAGCTTTTATAGTATGATAATATATATATATTTCTGTGGGACTACAAACATAAACCCTACTGTCCACAAGAGCCAGGTCATCTGGAAGTGTCCCCTAGGTGACATTCACAAAATTCAGAGAGACAGAGAAATGCATAAGTTTGTTTCTGGGAGATACCAGTGAGCAGGAACAAGGTAGAGAGAGCACAGAGATGGCAGCCCCGATCTACATTCCTTGCAAGCATCTCTGTAACCTCTAGATTTGCACAATCCTGATGCCTGCCCCTTAGGCCAAAGTCCAGGACAAGAAAAGAGGTCTCCACAGAAAACTGGGGGAAGTGCATCAATTTTGTTGTCCATGCATTGCTCTGGGGGTGTTAACCTGCCAAGAACTGTCTCTCTGATTATTGCAGTCCGATGGGACCCAGGAATACAAACTACGTTGGCCACCAGAGCAAGGTGGTCAAGGGGTCTTGCCTGGGTGGCAGCCCACAAAAACTGGGGCACCAGACATGAATCTTTGTTCTTTTTTAATACCCCATATTTTGACATTTTCAGGAAAATACATGTTTTCCTTAAAGTTAGAGGTTTTCTATTAGGTTCTAGATCAGTGACATGGTTGATGCTTCTTAAAGTGTCATACTTCCATGAAAATAGCTCTTATCACTAACCTCTATGAATAGCTCTGTGTGTTTAATGTAAACAGCACTGCAGGTAGACTGTGCTTTTAGAAAATCCGATGTTGAAAACGTACACTTACATGGTAACCCAACTTGGTGGTTTAAAGGGATTTTTCACTTTATAAAGGCATTTTATATGTCATTTATAAGATTTTATTTACAAACAACACTTAGGACATACCAGGTATGAAAAGCCAGATGTTGTACCTTGGCCACATTATGATAACTTTTATCTAAAATATCTAAAGTACTTTTACAAATGTTTTTAATAAATTATCTTTAACTTACCTACTAGGAGTGAAATATATGAAAACTCTTTGAACATGTACTATTAATCTACATTGTAATTGGGAGAGCTTAACCTTAGACACGCAGCCATTTTTCTAAGCTTTCATGGCAACTTGGGAGCAGTACTAAGACATGAATATGAAGCATCGTGGGTTTAGCCTAGAGTGTTCTCCACTAGAATCTACTAGAAAACATGTCTCTCATTTTTTTTTAATATAAAAATTTCTAACCTAATTTGGTGTTGCAAAGCCAATGCGTATTTCCAAAATGTCTTTCAAATCAAGACTATTTTCAGCAGTTACTCTCTTTAGCTAATTTTAAAAGCATTGATTTTCCCATTAGCAAATTACTATTGTCTTGCTATTCCTTTGGCAAATTTTAACTTCACTGCAGTTGCTGAAATTGGATGGGGGGTTGGGGTGGCATCTCTAGGTAGCTATATTTTAAGCTGACTGGAGACCTAAAATCTAGAGACTGAGAAATGATTTCTGAAGGACCCTCTTTGCAGCTCTCCTAATAGCAGCCTCTGATTCTTGTATTTGATTTTATTTTCAAAGCACTTTCACATAGATTGCTTCAGTTGATCTACATGATCCCATTTACAGCTTTCATTGCTAAAGCTTTAAAATGGTTAAGGGAGGTTCCACTGATAGTTTATATTATAAGAACTTCAATTCCTGATCCAGGACTCTGTTCCACCCCCACCAAGTTGACATGCATGGTGACTCCACCTTTCTTTGTCACTTTTACTAAAAACCACTTCTCAAGCCACAGAGTTAGAAGTGAAAGGGAACTTAGAAAACTTCTAGTTCATCTCCTTTGTTTTTTACATGAGGAAAAGGAACCCCAGAGAACCCAGGCCATTTGTCTCTGAGAAAGCTACATTGCTCATGTTAAGAAAAGGTAAAACCATTAAAATGTCCCTTCTTTGATGCTCTATGACATCGGATATGGACAACAGTTTAGAGGTTTCCTCTTCCTTCACACTCACTGTGTGATTAGCAGTATCATAAGGACCATCAGTATAGGAAAGGGCACAGAATAAATGTGGAGAGAGCAAGCCAAGGAAGGAAGCTAGCCTTCTGGGAACATAGTTATTCATTCTAACTTGAGAAGAAAAACATTGGGGGAAATAATAATTTTCAGAATCATGGTCTAAAGGATGGTTTGTCTGACATTTAGACAAAGGTGATTTGTCTAATTTAGAGATTATAAGCTATTCAGAAATGGTTTTCTCAGGGTTTATGGCATGTCCATTCTCAGAAGCCAACCTCAAAAGCCATGTTCAGACATGGAATTCAAGCTTCCACTGAAGTCCTCCTATGGAGGTGACAGGGATCATTTTGTCAAAGTCTGGAAGGTATGTATGAAAAGCAACTCTGTTGAGTTTAGACAAAATGAACAAAATATCACCAGAATATAGCCATGATGCAAAAGGAAGGGCTAAAAGTAAGTTATACTCTCAAAAATTTCATTCATCTTAGAAAAGAATTCAAACGGACTCACTGTGTGATCCCTATTCTCTCTACAATGAAGCATGACTGTTTGGGTCATGGGAGGTCTGCCCACCCCTTATTCTGCCTGCCTTCCCCATGGTGTTCACTGGGTGATGGCTACTGGTCCAGCTTCACAGTTGCCCAGCAGCTTGGCTTCATCTCCACCCCAGCCACTCCCAGCAATAAAATAGGACAGAGTGAGCAACTAGGGGCCTGCATCACATGGTGACATGAAAATGAATCATTTAAGGACAGGGATCATGCTTGCAGTGTTTAGGGTGAAAAGGTGCTATGTAGACCTCCATGGTCTGAGAGAACATATTTGGGCTCACTTGTGACTCATTCAGTATGGCTTGGTCCTGACACATAGCAGAACTGGGCTTATCCCTACCTTTAAAGTCTTTCTAAATGCTCAAGGTGTTGGGCCCAGGCCTGATTTTAATATCATATTTAATTAATTAATTACCCTGTGTTTGTTTTGCCACTAACCTAAATACTAGGTATGTTGCGTAGAGACACATCCTCCTTCGTGAGACAGCCCAAGACCAATGTGAAAATGTCATCAGACCTCCCAGGAACTATCTCTTCAAAGTCAAATAACCTAAAGAACTGAAAAGTCTATTCAGAGTATTGAAAGTCTGGGTGAAAAGCATAGCTGGTGTGTTTAGGCCGGCTGAGGGTAGAACATGTTGAGAATAGTCAGCTTGAGTATCTAGTCAAATTAGCTGGCCCATGGCCACCTTCATTTTATAGGAAGGGGACAGTGAGGGCCTCTCTGTGTACCTACCTCAAGAGCTCCAAGCAACCTGAGAAGCCCACTAAGAATCTGATTTGCACTAGGATCCCCAGATCACTGTTCAGTTGTCCTACCCACGGAATGAATAGGGCAGACTACCTCAAATTCTCGGAAGACAGTGAACTCACCCTTTGATACACAGAGGTGAACATTTGACTTAGCCTGGGAAATGTTCCCATGGACATTTTCACTTTAATATTTTCAGCCCGGTAGCTGGGGCACTTTATTTCTGGTACTTACACAAAAGTTGTGGAAGTTGGAGGAAGAAAGCAAAGTTTGGAAGGCCTAAGAGAGTAGGTTGCATGAAAGACTGTAGATGACTATAGGTAACAAAACTTCAACTTAGGGAGAAGTGGAGAAAGCATCAGCAAGAGAGCAGCTGGGGATTTACCACCCACCCCACTGGATGGTAAAGAAAAGACAGCGACAACAGTCTCTTCAGGGAGGGCAGGGGTGGATGGATGGTTGGAGTTCCTATAAATCATGTACACAAGGAAATAAGGCCAAAATTACTGAGATTAGTGCGAATTTCACAAAAGGAGAAAGAGACTTTTCAAACTCAAGAATCAAATCTCTCAGACCTGGTGGAAGCAGGAATGCCTGGTATACTTGAGGGAAGAGGGTAGAGTTGAAGGAAGCAAATGATCCTGTTCTAATTCTGCACCCTCACTCTGAGACCTGAGATCTGATATCCTGAGACCAAATCCCAGTGCCCTCCTGGCTCCCAGAGCCCCATAGCAGGGGGTCTCCACACCAACTACTTATTAGAATCACCTGGAAGCTTTCTAAAACTAATAATGACTAGGCTCCATGTCCAGCAATTATAATCTAGTTTATCCAGGTACTTTAAAACACTAGACAGTTATGAAGCTCCTCCTGTCCCAGGTGACTCTAATGGGCAGCCACTGAGTAACAAACGTGAAAGGCTAAACGTATCAGGGATGATCAATAACAATCACGGAAGCAACCTTAGTGAAGACCAATCTAGAAAAATAAATCATGGACCAGTCCATTGGCACCCAACTTTTAAGTTACAGTCATCTACAACTAATTACCAACTTCCCCCAAGACTGACTTCATAGCTTTCCTAAAATTCAACATTCACAGCCCTTTGATACCATTATACCCTAGTTCTATTCATTAGCCAAACACTTGCTCAGATTTCATGGTTTAGATCGCATTCATTTTCCCAAGGGAGTCTTCTCTCAGCTCTAAAATAAAGTGGAGCCTTCTTATTATTAACAGCTATAGAGTTCTAAAATTCTCCCTCATGATACTTTACTCACTTATAATCATTTAATTAGTTATTATTATGACTCCCCACTATAGTGTAAGCTCCATGAAGATGGGTAATATTTCCTTTTTAGTCTCTGCTCTATTCTAAGTATCTGGTACACAGAGGACACAGAATAGACATTTATTAACTTACAAGACCAAACTGAGAACAGGACCTTGAGTATGTAATATTCCCTGTGGATATAGTTCCTCCAAAAATACTGATCTTGGCTAGATTACACATTAGAGTTGGAGGGCTATCCTCCACTAGCTGATCCGGTCCAGTGATGATACTCTGCCCAGAAAGAAGTAACTCATTTAAGCTAAGTTGTTGAACAGTAGATCTAAAAAGTACGCTGGGAGTGGGGAGGGGATTAGAAATCTTTCTTTCCTTCTGGTGCAAACATCTTGGCCAAGAGGTCCTTGCCTTACCAGTACCATTCTGAAAGTGCATCTCAGTCCTCAGCTTTCACCAGCACTGTGCTTTATCAGTGCCTTGAACTTGGAAATTACAGGCATTCTGGTCTGGAGGACTTTGCAAAGTACTTAATTCAACCCATTAACTTCACTGTCTTCAAAACCTGCAATCCTTCAAACTTTCCCCTCATTCTTCACAAAGGGCACTCCTTCTATTTACGTGAGATGAGAAATAAGCAATAGAGAACCCTTCAACTTACTTCTATCAAACCATGTACCTTCTTCCATCTGCACTAATGCTCTCTGTCTCTCTTGTGACATGGATGAAGTTACTCCCTCCTATGCACCGAATCCCTTTCCCTCTACCCTTCTCAGGGACCTCACAGGACAGATGGCTTCCCACCTCCACATATTCAGCTTCTTCCACTGTATCTCTCTCATCCACATTCAAATATCATAAAAGCAAAACAAAGAAAAATGGACTTGACCCCTACGTTCCCCTCCAGCTACCCCCTCGTTACTACACTCTGCAACCAAGCTTCTTTTTTTTTAATATTTTATTTATTTATTTGACAGAGAGAGACACAGTGAGAGAGGGAACACAAGCAGGGGGAGTGGGAGAGGGAGAAGCAGGCTTCCCGCAGAGCAGGAGCCCGATGTGGGACTCGATCCCAGGACCCTGGGATCATGACCTGAGCCGAAGGCAGACGCTTAACGACTGAGCCACCCAGGCGCCCTGCAATCAAGCTTCTTGAAAGATATCTATGCTCACTATCTTCATGTCCTTACCACCCACTCACTCCCCACCCACTCTGTTCTGCTAAGCCCACAGAGAATTTCCTGAATTCACTAATGACAGACAGGCCACTCAGCCCAGTGTCACTTCTCAGTCCTCCCATGTAACTTGTCATTGTTAGTCTGTATTTTGACTAATCCCTCCATGCTGAATCACTTCCCTTGGCTTCTATGAACCACCCTCTCCTTTATTACCCTTGCTTTCTCAATCCCCTTTGGTGGATTATCCTTCTCTACCAAATTTAAGTGTCAAAGTTCCTCAAGATTTGGCACTAGCCTCCTTCTCACTCTGTAATCTTAGTTGATTTCTTCATGCCCATTATTTAAATTTGCAGCCATTTCCCAGTAGCTGTCAAATGTCTATCTCCCCCAGAGACTCCTATGAATTTTAGAAAGCTCTCCACAGATTACCTTCTCAAGATATCATTTGTGTGTTACTTCAAATTCAAGAGAGACTAAAACCAAACGTGCCTTCTACCTCCCTCCAGTGTCTCCCCCATCTCAGTGAACAGCACCAATGCCATCCAGCTGTATAGGCCAAAAACCTGGGGTCATTCTTGACACTCCCTCTACTTCACCTCCTAAATCAAATCTACTACCAAGTTCTATCAATTTTATCTCTTTCAATTCTGTCTGCTTCTCTCCATGTCCACTTTTACTACTCTGGCTTAAGCTATGATCCTAATTTGCCTCTCCCATTCTTTCCCTACCATTTCAATCCACTTATCACAACCAGAAATACTTCTACAATACAAATCTGATTATGTTACCCATGTTCTTAATACTCTTCAAAGATTTCATTTTTTTATGGTGTGGGAAAACAATGTCCTCTCCATGGCCTAGAAAGTGTCCCTGAGTTGGTCCTAGCTTTCCCCCTGCCCTCATTCCGGTCTCATTATTTTTGACTCCCTGTACATCAGCCACTCTGATTTTCTTTTCATTCTTTGAAACATGCGCTCCCTCCAGGTTCAACTCTTTGCACAGTGTTCTTTCCTCTAATACATGTACACTTTCCTTTCTTTTTATCCTCCATATCTCAGCTATATATTACTTACTCAAGGATATCTTCCGTGAAACCCCCAGATGAGATCAAGTCCCCTTGCTCTCCACAGTCATGGGACCCTGAACTTTTCTGTCACAGTGCTTTTCAGTTTGTCATTGTGTAAGTTTGTGTGTAGTATCAGTGTCTATTTGTCTCCCCTTCATGGGGCAAGGAAAATTGTCTGCTTTTCTCACCACTTGTAGTAGTGTGATGCAACACCCAGATTTCCCTTCAGGAGAAAAAGACTTATTTCCCCAACTGCTGGGAGCATTGCCGCCCACAGCCCTCAGCTCGCAATCCTCCTCAGGAATTGACAGGGCTGCAGAGAGTTGCCTCGCTCAAGGTCATGCCTGCTTCCTCGTGCAACCAGCATCCAGGCACTGAATGAAGTACGGACATAAAGGCCCAGCCCCTCACCCCAATTTGGGGTACCTTTGAAGGCATATCTCATCTTCACAGCTGCACATGGGGTTGGCTAGTCTTCACCTCCTTCTCCCTCTGCCCTATCCTGCATTTGTCATCTCCTTTCCATATATGTTGATCCCGAAAGCACTCTGTAATCACTTTCTTGCACACTAATCTCCATTTCAGAGTCTGCTTCTCAAGGATCCCAACCTACAACACTACTATACTCCCAGCCTGGGCACAGTGCCTGGAACCCAGCAGGTGTTCAATAAGAATTTTTTGAATAAATGCAAGAAATGATGAAGAAAGTTTAAGGGAAAAAATCTCAGAAGTCACTGCTAGTTAGTGACAGAATAAGAGTTAAAATCAAACTTTCCCTTCTGCCAGCCCTGGCCTACTTCTGATACATTTTCCATATTATATTTGCAACAAAAAATTTATAATATCAAATGCTACAAAACTAGGATCTCTTGCTGATTGCAGGATATACGGTTAAAGCTTTTTAGCAAAGCAGTTTGGCATTACCAGTTGAAGGCTATGAGCATGGACATATCTTGACCCATAACCCCACTCTTGTAAATGGCTTGAAATATGAAAATACTGCTATGAGCCATGCAGCATTATTTGTAATTAAAAAAAAAACTTAAATAAAAATTCAAGACAACTGAAAGGTACAAGCATTAGGAGAACAGTTAAATCAATAACAGCATATCCACTTGGTACAGTATCATCAAAAATGATTGTTCTGAAGACATTTTCAATGTCAAATGAAAATAGCAGCACTAAAGTCATATATTCAATGTGTCATACATCTAGGGAGTGAATATATACATTAAAAAATACCTGGAAGAAATAGACCAAAATGCTCTCATTGCATATGTTACAGTAATAACTTTTCCTTTTAAAAAATATTTCCCAATTTTTACATAATGTGCTTATAATATTTTATAATGAAAATCATAAATATAATAAACAGTTAATATGATATATGGTTAAAGTAATGGTTGTCATTAATTTGGAGGTTACTTTTCAGTGTTGTTGCTAACCCAGGGCAGACCTCAGAGTCCTAGAATCTGATTCTCAGCCCTGGCCTCCCACTGTGGTCCCTGGGGTTCCTTAAAATCTACTGAGGCTGGCATCTTTCCCCCAGAGATTTGGATTGTACTGATCTTAGATGAGAAGACCTGGAAAGCATGATATATATATATAATATATATATATATATAGCATGATATATATATATTTATATATATATAAATATTTACTTTTTGTTTAGCTGTTTATTTCAAAATAATTCCAAACTTACAGAAAAGTTTCAAGAAGATTCATTAATTTTTAAAATTTGCCATATTTGATCATTCTTTCTCTCTAATATAATAATTATGTTTTATGGGCGCCTGGGTGGCTCAGTCGTTAAGCGTCTGCCTTCAGCTCAGGTCATGATCCCAGGGTCCTGGGATCGAGTCCCACATCGGGCTCCCTGCTCGGCAGGAAGCCTGCTTCTCCCTCTCCCACTCCCCCTGCTTGTGTTCCTGCTCTTGCTGTCTCTCTCTGTCAAATAAATAAAATCTTTAAAAAAAAAAAAAAAATAATAATTATGTTTTAGCATCAAACCTTTTAAGGAAGGTTGCATACATACATCATGCTTTTTTACCCCTCAATACTTCAGCATTTCCTAAGAACAAAGATACTCTCTACTATAACGACAGTGCAGTTGTCAAAGTCAAGAAACTTAACGTGGATACAGTACTTATATAGTGCGTACTCTAATTCTGAATAAACATGCCACAAAGAAAGCAGTTATGGAGGAATTGGCTACCTTCTAATTGTAACATTGGCAACAAAAGCCAAAGGCTGCAAGAACAACAAGAGCCAGCCCTGTCCATTTTCCTGTTCTTTTCTTCCCCCCACCCTCTTTTCAATCCCGTGAGCTCCTCTCTATCCTTCTAAGCAATTCCCGTTTATTGCAGTAAAGTCCTTAAGTTAGCTGAGATCACTTTCTGTTGCTTGCCAGCTAGGAATTCTGCTAGGTAAGAGTAGTTGAGCTGGGACTGTTTGAAGACTACTCGGATCCCTTATGGGTTTCTTTTGGCCTTTTATAGGCTATTCTAGGATGTTTCTCCCTCTCCTTTTTTAGGACACCAAATGCTCTATAAATAAAGAACTGGTAGAAGACAATGTTATAAAGAAACTGGTGGAAGACAAGTGTTATACCTATCCACGGGAGAGCACATCTGACAAATCCTGGCTTAAGAAAAATCCTGGCAGGCTAGGGCTCTGAGTGATCAGAAAGCAAGGCTGAAAGCCTGCTTCTCTCAACACCTGAGGAAGCCATGGCTCAGGACCTCCTCCAGACACAGGAAATTTAAAGTGTACTGCATCAATTCCCTGTGCCTGGAGACCTCGCCAGTTGGGAGCCCAGCAGAGAGCTGTCAAGTCTAGACATGTCATTGACAGCCCCTCAGGTCTGAGTTGCAGGTAAAGCAGTGTCTGTGGGCCCAGGGGATGCACCCTGGCCTCCAGGCAGGATGTTGGAGCTTGCCAACATCTGGCATTCCAGCATTTAGGCCTTCAGGTGCAGAACTCTTGCCTGCTCTGTGATAAGGGAACATTGGATCAGGGAACTTCTGTCTCAGTGTGTCTGCTCAGCTCCTGGAGTTGTGAGCTATATATTTTCCTGGACAAGGAAAAAATGCCTAAAAATGCATTTCTTGCCTCTCTACATCCCACTCTCCAACCTATGTTGGTTGAACATATAGGACTATTGAGTTAAGAACGAAGGGAGGTTTTAATGCTCCCATTGAATTCTAAAACATTAGGAGGTTTCTCCCTCCTCTATGCTCCTCCTCCTATCAAAAGTTTCCAGAGGCACCTTGCGGGCTCACTCGGTAGAGCATGTGACTCTTGATCTCGGGTTATAAATTCAAGCCCAACACTGAGTGTAGAGATTACTTAAAAATAAAATCTTTTAAAAAAATGTTTACAAGCCACTGGACAAGAGTGATTCAGAAGACTCATTGAACAGAAAGAAGGCTTGGACTCAAACTGTGCAAATAGAATATAGTTGAGGGGATAAACACATGCTATTTGCAATTGGTTTAGAATGTTATTAAGCCAGTGGTACATCTTACAATCATTGCTACAGATCCAGAAACTATAATACATGTTGCAGTGAAAGGGAGAATTGTGAAATTGAAGGAGCATCAGCTTTGGATCACTAGGCTTGGACTCAAGTCACAGCGCAGCCACCAAAAAGCTAAAGGACCTCAGCAAAGTTCTTCATACTGTTTTGAAGAATCAAAAGAATCCTAGAAAGCTGTTAGTGCTGAACTAGCAAACAGTGAGCTTACGACACAAGTTGTTAGATTTGTGTATGTGTTGATCTCTACTAGCTGGCTTCTTGAGGATGAGGAGTATCCATCCCTTTGAACCTTCTGCATCTAGCACGTATTTAGCACATAGTAACTGCTTATTAAGTCTGGTTGTCTTGAACTGAGTGAACCTATAGTAGTATCATGCAATTTACGTTTTAAGTTCATCAACTATTTATTTGACTTTTTTCAAGTAGTTGGGAAATGAATTCAAATAGAAGAGGATCTGACCTGTCTCTTCTGGTGTTAAGCATTCTTAACATTTATCTTATTGCAAACAAAGTGATCTATTGTCAATACTGATTGTCTGCATTGGACATAGGGCTGTGATATATTTAGTGTTACACAAGAGTTCTCATGATGCCACAGCTTCTGCTCAATGGGGAATCTAATTTCAGAGCAGATACCAAACAGACGTCTAAAATTCCTGTCATGGGCACTGAGAGAAGAAAGCTTGGATTTTATAGAAAGATCATTAATGACGGAGAAAAATCAGATACAAATGCAGAGTCTCAATAGATCCACAGCTACTGTATAATCCATGAACACCAACCCTGCAGAACATGGTAAAGCCATCCTTAAAAATCAATGGATCAAGGCTTTCAGGTTGTTCTTTGAGTATGTGTGTAAGCGAAGGTTAAAAATGGGATTAAAAATAGACACCCAATCCTAATGACACCAGAATAAATTAGGATAAGAAGAATCACATCTAAACCAAACCAGTTACAATGAACAAATGAGTAACTTATGGGAAATAGGTTGTAAGCTACAAAAAGTATTGCATTTTTAGCATTATTGTTTTCCCATGTTCCTCTAAGAATGCCTTAGCTTGCCGGAACACATGTGCCTGGGCTGATAGTGGTACAAAAGCAAAAGTTGGAAACTCAATAATCTAGCAATATCTGGTTAGCTTTTCAGTCTTATTCTGGTTTGGGGTAAAGGCATATTGTTTTGGGATATCCAATATCCTGCCACAATGTTTTGACTGTGCCTGGTATCAGATCTATAGAAAGGAGTATTACTAACTGGGCCCTCACTAGGTCCATGAGCTGAAATCCAAAGGACTTGTAGTACAAGTAATCACAACCAAGAAGTAGGGAGGGTTGAAACTTTTGCACCTCAGGTTGGAGAAGAGGAGGACATTTTTTATGTTCCGGAAGGGAGAACAACTTTTGTAATTTCGTAATGAAATTGTGCATTGGTAGACTAAGGAAAAGCAACAGTTTTCACTTAGCACAAAACTGAGTAGGGTAATGCATTGGGAAAAGCACTTAAATGGATCTTTTCTTATGACTCTAATATACTTGTTGAGATGAAATATGTACAGTTGGAGCAAGAATTGGAGTTGAAAAAAGAATTGCTTTTAGGGGGCGCCTGGGCGGCTCAGTCGTTGGGTGTCTGGCTTTGGCTCGGGTCGTGATCCCAGGGTCCTGGGATGGAGCCCCTCATCGGACTCCCTGCTCAGCGGGAAGCCTGCTTCTTCCTCTCCCACTCCCCTTGCTTGTGTTCCCTCTCTCACTGTGTCTCTCTCTGTCAAAAAATAAATAAAATCCTTAAAAAAAAAAATTGCTTTTAGGTGCTTGGAGGACAGTGATGCTAGATGCTCCCCAGCTACTCATTATCATATTGCATGGCTAATGCCATGCCGAATGCTTCTCGTCCTACCTGTAGGTCACTTACGACTTAGAGACATTCTTGTTAGGACATCAGCCTTGGAATTCTCATTTTCCATGGCAGGAAACCTGCTTTGTTCACCTGATTCTGAGGCAGTGACTTTGGATCCTGCCAGAATCCACTAACTCATCCTGTATTGATAGCATGGTAAGTTTAAACAGTAATAATAACATGGTAGCTTCCATATTTATACATACATTATCTTCCCTAGTAGCCTTGTCAGAAAGGGGAGCTCAGTAAGATTAATTCTGAAAGATGGGACTATTAAAACACAAAGACTACAAGTGGGGAAACACAAGATGGAGTCAGGTTCTGCAGACACAGACATTATTGTCTTAAAGGAACTATCTAATCCCTCTAGACCTTAGGGCTGTCACCTGATGAAGGAGATGAAATCGAATCGATGGTTTTAAAACTTCTCTGGCTGCCATTTATATTAATACTTTGCAGTGCAACTCAATGCATACATTTCTATGTATATAAAATATAACTGAAATTATGTTTCATAAAAATATAGGGACTTTCACAACATGCATTATGTCTGACTTTTTTTCCATATTCCATTCTATTCCAGTTCACTATTTTTAAAGAAAAATCTGACTTGTGACTCACTACATTGATTTCAGGATCTACTAATAGGTTACAACTTACAGTTTGAAAAACAGTAAATATGTGATCACTAATAATTTTTCAGTGCTTATTTCCTATTGTATACCAGAAGTCAAGAAATCAGTACTCAACACCTGGTCTAGGGCCCTCTTCCCCTCTCTTGCTCAGGTGCTGTGAGAGGATAAGGATTGCCCCCTGAATTATGAGTTCTATATTCGCTGTTGTACTTATTCAGTCTGGTGTGGTCCTATAATCTTCCTGTCATTCTTTGATTTGATTAATTTATTCCACAAACCTTTTGGTTTGGGAAGAAAAATCTGGGTTTGAATCCAAGCTACATTTGTTAAACACCCTCCCTAATCTTCAATCCGAGGTTGTTGTGAGGATCAACAATAAAGGATGTAGGCGTGTAGCACAGTGCGGGCACGTAGCGCGTATCAAATAAGTGGTACTTTCGAGACAGGTGTGCTGGGTCCCGTGCTGGCATTGGTGTTATAAGAACTCAACCTGGAGTGTGTCCTTGGGAGACTCCAAGTGTTCTCTTGCTCATCCTCCTGCTCTTTTTGCCTTGTAAACTTCCTTTAAAATTTAGGAATATATCTCAAATGTTTTCTGTCAGCAAATATAGTTGTAGGAGACAATTTTTCATGGTTGGTTACTATTATAGTTTATGGTTATATCATAATTTATTTCACCTTTTTAAAAAGATATTTCTAGTTTTTTACTTTGAAGAGGTTTTGTATAAAAGTAAAGGTAATGCATGAGCATTGAAATATAAAGTAATTAAGTAAACAAGTTTTTAATTAGAAAAGTAAAATCCTCCTTTCTACTCCCACCTCTTTCCATTCTACACGATAACCTCTATTAATAATTTCTTGAATATGCTTTTATGTTTTCTAATGCATATATAAGCAATTTTAAATATATTCATACAGTTATGTGAATAGTATCACATACTTGTAGAAAATGAGTTTTGCAATATATCTTTTTTTATAGTTATGATTATGTATTTGTCATATCCTTATGTTAATCAGTTTATTCATTATAAGGGTCACTCATCTGATAATTGCCTGAAGTTCATTTGAGGTGCAGATCATTGCAATGTAGCTTTTAAAATGAGTACATTTGGGGTATCTTTTGTTGTCAGAGCATGTAGATCTACTTCATTCTTTAAGTGGCTGTATGAATTCCATTATATGGATGGATCATAATTTATTTAATCCATCTCCTATTGATCCACATTCAGCATATCCTAAAAATTGTTTCTAGATTTTGCTCTCATAAACAATTATGCAGTGAACACCTGTGCACCCTCTTGAGATAACTCTAGGATAACTAGTAGAAGTGGAATGTTTTTATGCATTTAAAATGTTGATCTATATTGCCAAAGTACCCTCCAGAAAGTTGTGCCAATTTAGACTTATACCAACAGTGTTAGAAAGAATGTCCAAATCTGTATACCCTTTCTAAACTTGGTTTATCAATACTTTATTTTTGTGATCTTTTTTTCTCATTAGTAAATATTAACAAAAATGTTTAAGTTAATTCAGTAGAGGAAAGGAGGAGATGTGTGGATAAGAGGGAATAATGGCATTGCCAACCCTGGAATAATTTGGGGGGAATTTGGGGAGCTGCATGTAGGACAAGAGAGATTTGACTTGCAGGAGAGATATGACTGGCCATTGGCTCTCTGCAGGACATTCTCTTTTGTAAAGGCTTGTGGCATCCACCATGTGTCAGTGCATAACTCAAATGGCATAAAACAAGCCTGGATACCATTTCTCAGCTCTGCCAAACACAAGCTGTGTTGACTCTGATGTGACTGATTTTACTTCCTCTCCTTTATTCCACCAACTGAGAGGTAAATGTAACAACACCACCTTTTGTTGCCTAGGACTTGGCTTATGAAGAAAAGAACTTTGGGAGTACAAATGGAAATCAACACTCTTGCCTTTTGCAGAACAGATGCTGAGATTCTGTTAAGAGTAGTGTATGGGGGCGCCTGGGTGGCTCAGTTGGTTAAGCAACTGCCTTCGGCTCAGGTCATGATCCTGGAGTCCCAGGATCGAGTCCTGCATCGGGCTCCCTGCTCAGCGGGGAGTCTGCTTCTCCCTCTGACCCTCCCCCCTCTCATGCTCTCTCTCTCTCATTCTCTCTCTCAAATAAATAAATGAAATCTTAAAAAAAAAAAAGTAGTGTATGGTCCTCAGGCAACTATGGATTAACTCACTTGCCATTTCCTGGCAGAAGAAAATCCCCTATGACTTCCTATCCAAGTCTGCAACCCTGTATTCTGGACTTTCTCTTTAAATCTACAAAGTAGGAATATCATCATAGAAACAATTGAAGCTTTGTTTCAATATAAAAGAGCAACTGCTGGATAATACAGAATACCTATTTTCAAAGCCCAAATGTCAGTTATAACAAAAAGAGGTGGCAAAAGTGGCTTATGAAAGCTAGAGCTGATTCAAATAACCAACCGATAAGTACCCAAGCAAGAAGACCCATATAATTGAAAAGCTCATTATATGGATGAGGACATGGGTACACAGAAAGCTTATGTGACTTATCTCAAGTCACTCAGTATGTTGGTGGCAGCACTGGAACTCAACCCTAACCCACATGACTTTAAGTTCAATGCCCCTTTTGCTGCACCACTGTCCCTCTGTTGAGGTAGATGGTGGAGGTGGGAAATGGGTACCAAGAAAGGAGATTGCAGCTGTCCAGAACAGAGGGTTGGGGACAGGAGAGAAGGAAATGAAAGAAGAAAGATTGGGGGAGGGGGGACAAAATAAAACACTTGGTTGGGGGAAGTCAAAAAGAAAGTTGATACCAAAGGCAGATGATTTACTGCACAAGAACATATCCTACCTTAGCTTCTAAAGAAACCAAGAGGCTATTTAGAATATTAGCTAATTTTCTAAAAATTAAAAGCAATCATTGTAGTGGCCCCTGACTGGCTTAGTTGGTAGAACATGTGACTCTTGATCTTGGAGTTGTGAGTTCAAGCCTCATATTGGGTATAGAGCTTACTTAAAAAGAAAAAAGCAATCATTGTAGTCATGTGTCCTGTTTTTGTTTAAAATATGTACCTAGGACAATAGCTAATAAAGGCATGTTGAAGTCTCAGCAGCATATTCCTGTTTGGTATTGAGAGATAGTTATTTTGATATGCAGACTATTCCTATGTTTGCTGAATAAAATAATGGACTGATTCTATTCAAATTAAATGGAGACAAGACCCAGTTCAATCCATGTTTCCAGTATTTATAGAGCATTTTAAAAAAATATTTTATTTATTCACTTGACAGAGAGAGACACAGTGAGAGGAGGAACACAAGCAGGGGGAGTGGGAGAGGGAGAAGCAGGCTTCCCGCCGAGCAGGGACCCTGATGTGGGGACTCGATCCTAGGACCCTGGGATCATGACCTGAGCCGAAGGCAGATGCTCAACAACTGAGCCACCCAGATGCCCCTATAGAGCTTTTTCTTTAATCACTTCTTTAGTTGACTTGTCTCCTCCAGAACAGCACCCCTACCAAGAATCATGTTTCCATGAAACTGCTTTTTTTTTTTTCTCTTTTTTTCTCTCTCTGCAAATATAAAACTCTTGTTTAGCTCCTATACAGTGGATGGCCACAGGCGGGCTCTTGGCTACACCCACATCCAAGGAATATTTAATGAAAGGTCTTCTATCTTCCTAGAGAAACAGGTAAGACTCACTAGTGAAATCAATAGGAAAAAAATTACTTCTAGTTTGGGAAATTCTAATTTTTCCAACCAGTGATACAGAAAAGATAGAAAACAATCTGTTCTATTCAATCAGTAATGCTCACTTGCAACCAGATGAGAAATTTGTTAAAGATCTCCCTAGGAAGTTAGGTGGAACAGTGGAACTTGTTCTGGACTCAGAAGATTCTAAGTCTTTGAGATGAACTGAGAAAGAAAGAAGAAAGAAAAGGAAGAAAGAAAAGAAAGAAAGAAAGAAAGAAAGAAAGAAAGAAAGAAAGAAAGAAAGAAAGAAAGAAAGAAAGAAAAGAAAAGAAAGAAAAAAAAGAAAAGAGAGAAAGAGAGAAGGAAAACAAGAAAAAAGACCCAAGAGGCTTTTTGCCAGCTTGTGTACCAAAAACAGAATTATTTGCTACAACTGGCCTTGAGAAGAAAAGAGTCTGGCCTATGGCAAAGTTCCCTCCCACCTTCTACAGAGCTCCTACTCCTGCAGTAGCCTCTTTTAGCCTGACTTCCAGAATAAAGTAGATCCATGGAGCTAACTTGCTGCTGATGTATAATATGAACCAAGGGGGAAAACATAACAAAATAGAAATGCTTTGTTTTTAAGCCATTAATATTTTAGGGTTGTTGGTTACTGTAGCATAACCTACTGAAAGATGACTAATAGAGAATTTTAAAAATTAGAATAAATTGAAAATATGCTCCACACGGTAAGCACCAGGCTGCCGATCAGCCTCCTCTCTGCCACTCAGGCTAAAAGAGGCTACTAAAGAGAAAAGCAGATCAAGGATGCTGGGAGAAAGCGGCCATGCTTCTTAGAACTTTCTGCTGGATAGGCCCACTTTCACTTCCGCTCACATTTCACAGGCCAAAACAAGTCATGTGGCCAAGAGCTGCCCTTAGGGAGGGCAGTGCACCCTCCAGCCAGGCTCTACAACATCAGGGACAGGCAGAGTGTGGGAAGGGGCAGTGAACACTCAGACATGGCTACACAGCCTACCACAGGGCTCTTGACTCAGCAGTAGGCATGGATCCTGGATACACTGTGTTCCTCAAAGATCAAAGTCACATCTTTGGACCAGTAGCTCTCAAAGCAAGGGGCATCAATATTAAGTTTTGATTTTAATTTTGTTTTGTTTTGTTTTTGTTTTTGTTTTTGTTTTATTATGTTCAGTTAGCCACTGTAGAGTACATCATTAATTTTTGATGTAGTGTTCAGTGATTCATTAGTTGCATATAACACCCAGTGCTCATCACAATATGTGCCCTCCTTAGTACCCATCACCATGTTATCCCATCAAGTTTTGATTTTAAAACTAGGAATGGGTTAAGGTCAAGTTTGATGGGTGTGTGGTTTTCACCACCCATGTTTTCCCATTACTTAACAATGGGTATGTCTGATATGGTTCCTACCTTTTAAAAAAATGGGCAGAATGGCAAAACAGGAAAATATGTATAGGATGTTTTCCGTAGGGCTGAGACTTGGACTTTTTATGTGGAAAACTGTAACATGGGAGATTTTGAGTGGAGGTTATAAAAAAAAAATCCAATTTTGAAAGATTTCTGAGTCAACTTTCCCTATTTGTTTGTTTAGATAAAACAAGGAGGAAAGGCAACGGTGAAGATCAGCTGCTTTTTAAACATTGAATCTACCCTTTTTTTCCCCCCATGAAAATCAGCTTCAGACATCAATGATTCTGAAATGCAAGTCCAGCCCCAGGCAAAAGGTTTTCAGTAAATGGTTTGTCTTGAATATTTCCTCCTGGCATCTTCAGGCAATCAGTACCCTCCTTCTTCCCGCTGCCAGCAGAGAGCCCCACTGCAGCACCCTCTCTGGCCCGAGAATCTGTAAAATTTAGCAAAAATGTGGGAAGCTTGTAGTTAGGGCTGGGAACCAGGCCAGCAAGAACTCTCACACAGTCTAGGGAGCCAGCAATCTCACAGGGCAGACAAACCAGTAAGCAAGAAATTATACTAGAGTGATCAATGCTGCAAGAAGGAGGCACACACAGAGAACTTTCCCAGTACGAAGAAGGGAATTACAGTTCACTCATACAAAATGGAAAAGACTTCCTCCAAAGAACGATGTATAAACTGAGAAATGATGGATTTGGTGGAGCTAGCCAGGTAACCTGAAGGAGCAGATATTCCCTCTGGGGCTCAGACTGCAGACTCCTAAGCAGGAATGAAATGGTGAAGGGGCTTAGGGTTCATTCCCTGCCCTGTCCCTGCCCTGGGCATGGCTTTACTAAGCTTTTTATGATGATAAATATTATCCTGTTAATAGTCTTTAAAAAGCCCACCTCACCTTGTTTTACTATTTTTTAAAATTTATAAACTGTCATAATTTATTTACTTATTTTTTATGTTCAGTTAGCCAACATATAGTACATCATTAATTTTTGATGTAGTGTTCAACGATTCATTAGTTGTGTATAACACCCAGTCCTCATCACCACACGTGCCCTCCTTATTCTGAAAAATAATTTGAATACCAAAAAGTTTTTTAAAAAGATAATAAAATAAATAACCATGCAGCTACCACCCAGAATTAACAAATATTAATATTATATCATATTTTATTGCCTATATTTTATCAAACTTTTAAAAAATAAACTATTACCATTAAAGTTGAAATCTCCTATAAACCTTTCCCGGGTCACATTTCTCTTCATCCATCTCTTCAGAGTTAAGTGCTATCATGAATTTTGTGATTCTGCCCTTGTTCTTATGTTTCTAAATATATATTAATAAACAACATAGATTGTTTATATGCATGTAAATTTTATGTTAATCATTTACTGTACTATAAATAAATTTCTATAATGAATGTTTCTTAATATACCACATATATATATATATAAAATGGAATATTATGGAATATATATATATCACATCTTTATCCATTTGTCTGTTGATGGACACTTGAGTTGCTTCCATAATTTGGCTATTGTAAATAATGCTGCAATAAACATAGGAGTGCATATATCTTTTTGAATTAGTGTTTTCATTTTCTTTGGGTAAATACCCAGCAGTAAATCATATGGTAATTCTATTTCTAATTTTTTTGAGGAAACTTCATATTGTTTTCCACAGTGGCTGCACCAGTTTGCAGGCCCATCAACAGTACACGAGGGTTCCTTTTTCTCTATATCCTTACCAACATTTGTTGTTTCTTGTGTTTTTTATTTTAGCCTTTCTGACAAGTGTAAGGTGCATATTATTGTGGTTTTGATTTGCATTTCCCTAACAACTGGTGATGTAGAGCATCTTTTCATGTGTCTGTTGGCATCTGTATGTCTTCTTTGGAGAAATGTCTGCTCTTGTCTTCTGCCCAATTTTTAATTCGATTATTTGTTTTTTGGTGTTATGTAAGTTCTTTATATATTTTGAATACTAACACTTTATCAGATATGTCATTTGCAAACATCATTGCAATCAGTAAGTTGTCTTTTATTTTTGTTGATTGATTCTTTTGCTCAACAGAAGCTGTTTATTTTGATGTAGTCCAGTAGTTTATTTTTGCTTTTGTTTCCCTTGCCTCAGAAGACATAGCTGAAAAATGTTGCTCCAGCTGATGTCAGAGAAATTATTGCCTGTGCTCTCTTGTAGGATTTTTCTGGGTTCAGGCCTCACATTTAGGTTTTTAATCCATTTTGAGTTTATTTTTGGATATGGTGTAAGAAAGTGGTCCAGTTTTATTCTTTTGCATGTAGTCCAATTTTCTCAATACCACTTATTGAAGACACAGTCTTTTTCAAATTGAATATTCTTGCTTCCTTTGTCAAAGATTAATTGACTACATAAGCATGGGTTTATTTCTGGGCTCTCTGTTCTGTTCCATTGATTAATATGTCTATTTTAGTGCTAGGACCATACTTTTTTGATCACTATAGCTTTGTAGTATATTTGAAATCTGGGATTGTGGTTCCTCCAGTTTTGTTCTTTTTCAAGATTGCTTTCATGAGTCAGGGTCTTTTGTGCTTCCATACAAATTTTAGGATTTTTTGTTTCAGTTCTGTGAAAAATGTTTTTGGTATTTTAATAGGGATTGAGTGAAATTTGTAGATTGCTTTGGATAGTATGCTCATTTTAACAATATTTGTTCTTCCAATCCATGAAAATGGAATATCTTTCTGCTTGTTTGTGGCCTCCTCAATATCTTTCAATGTTTTATACTTTTCAGAGTATAGGTCTTTCACCTCCTTGGTGAGGTTTATTCCTAAATATTTTATTGTCTTTGGTGCAATTGTAAATGGGATTGCTTTCTTAATTTCTCTTTCTGTTGCTTCATTATTAATCTATACTTATGCCACAGATTTCTGTACATTAATTTTGTATCCTGCAACTTTACTGAATCTATTTATCAGTTCTAGTAGTTTTTTGGTGTAGTCTTTAGGGTTTTCTGTATATAGTATCATGTCATCTGTAAACAATGAAAATTTTATTTCTTCCTTACCAATTTGGATGCCTTTTATTTCTTATTGTCTGATTGTTGTGGCTAAGACTTCCAATACTATGTTGAATAAAAGTGGTGAGAGTGAACATCCTGTCTCATTCCTGAACTTAGGGGAAAAGCTTTCAGTTTTTCACCATTGAGTGTGTGTTAGCTGTGAGTTTTTCGTATATGGCCTTAATGATGTTGAGGTATGTTCCCTCTCAACCTATTTTGTTGAGGTTTTTTATCATGAATGGATGTTGTACTTTGTCAAATGCTTTTCTGCATCTATTGAAATGATCATATGGTTTTTATCCTTTCTCCTGTTGGTGTGATGTATCACGTTGATTGGTTTGCTAATATTGAGCCAGCCTTGCATTCCAGAAATAAATCTTACTTGATTGTGCTGAATGATTTTTTTTTAAATGTATTGTTTGGTTACTGGATTCAGTTTGCTAATATTTTGTTGAGGATTTTTATATCTATGTTTATCAGAGACATTGGCCTGTAGTTCTCTCTCTCTCTCTTTTTTTTTTGTAGTGTCTTTATCTGGTTTTGGTATCAGAGTAATGATGGCCTCATAGAATGAATTTCTCAGCTTTCCTTCCTCTTCTACTTTTTGGCATAGTTTGAGAAGAATAGGTATAAACTCTTCTTGAAAAAAAAAAAACTCTTCTTGAAATACCATTTGGTCCTGAACTTTTGTTTGTTGGGAGTTTTTTGATCACTGATTCAATTTTATTTCTGGTGATCAGTCTGTTCAAATTTTCTATTTCTTCCTGATTCAGTTTTGGGAGGTTATATGTTTCTAGGAATTTATCCATTTCTTCTAGGTTGTCTAATTTTTTGGCACATAATTTTTCATAATATTCCCTTATAATCCTTTGTATTTCTGTGGTGTCAGTGTTATTTCTCCTCTTTCATTTCTGGTTTTGTTTATTTGAGTATTCTCTCTCTCTCTTTCTTTTTCTCTCTCTCTTTTTATGATGAGTCTGCTAAAGGTTTCTCAATTTTTTGCTCTTTTCAAAGAACCAGCTCCTGGTTTTATTAATCTGTTCTATTGTGTTTAAATTTCTATTTCATTTATTTCTGCTCTAATCCCTATTATTTCCTTCCTTCTGCTAGTTTTGGGTTTTGTTTGTTCTTTTTCTAGCAATTTTTGGTGTAAGGTTAAGTTGTTTATTTGAGACTTTTCTTGCTTCTTGAGGTAGGCCTATATTGCCCTAAACTTTCCTCTTAGAACTGCTTTTGCTGAATCCCAATGATTTTGGACCATTGTGTTTTCATTTTCATTTGTCTCCATGTACTTTTTTTTTTAATTTCCTGTTTGATTTCTTGGTTGACCCATTCATTGTTTAGTAGAACATTATTTAACCTCCATGTATTCTGTCTTCTTTTCTCTTGAAACCCTCCATGTATTTGTGTTCTTTTCAGATTTTTTCTTGTGGTTGATTTCTAGTTTCATAACGTTGTGATTAGAAAAGATGCATAGTATGACTTCAATCTTTTTTAATTTGCTGAGACTTGTTTTTTTGCCTGAATATGATCTATTCTAGAGAATGTTCCATGTACACTTGAAAAGAATTTGTATTTTGCTGTTTTAAGATAGAATGTTCTGAATACGTCTGTTAGATCCATCTGGTCAATGTATCTATCAAAGCCATTGTTTCCTTACTGATTTTCTGTTTGGATGATCTATCTCTTGATGTCAGTGGGGTGTTAAAGTCCCCTACTATCATTGTATTACTATTGATCACTTCCTTTATGTTTGTTATTACCTACCTTATGTATTTGGATGCTCACATGTTGGTGCATAAATATTTACAATTGTTCTATCTTCTTGTTACATTGTTTCCTTTATGATTATGTCCTTCTTTGGCTCATTACAGTCTTTGTCTTAAAGTTTGTTTTGTCTTATATAAGTACTGCTGCCTCAACTTTCTTTCAGTTACATTTGCATGATAAATACTTTTCCATCTCTTCCCTTTCAATCAGTATATGTCTTTAGGTCTGAAATGAGTCTTGTAGGCAGCATATGGATGGGTCTTGCTTTTTTATCCATCACCTTATGTCTTTTCATTGGAGTATTTAGTCCATTTACATTCAAAGTAATTATTTATAGGTATGTAGTTACTGCCATTTTGTTAGTTGTGTTATTTTTTTTTTTTTTAATAGTTCCTCTCTGTCCCTTTCTTCTCTTGCTGTCTTCTCTCATGGTTTGCTGACTTTCTCTTTATTTTTTGCACATCTATTACTGGTTTTTGATTTGTGGTTACCGTTGGGTTTGTATATAACATCTTATGCATATAGCAGTCTATATTAAGCTGATGATTACTTAATTTTGAAATTTTTTACTTCTCTCCTCTCAATGTTTCAGTTATTTGATATCATAATTTACATCCTTTAATTTTGACAGGTTTTTACAGATATACTTGTTTTTGTGTTTGTGCTTCCTATTTTTCTTACTCTTACTTATGGTTTTCGTTTTCCACTCATAGATTCCCTTTAACATTTCTTATAGGGCTGGTTTAGTGATCGTGAGTTCATTTAACATTTTTTGGGGAAACTCTCTCTCTCCCTCTATTCTGAATGATAGTTAGAATATTCTTAGCTGTAGGTTTTTCCCTTTAAGCACTTTGGATATTTCATGCCACTCTCTTCTGGCCTACAAAATTTCTGCTGAAAATCAGCTGATAGCCTTATGGGATTTCCTTTGTATTTAACTGTCTTCTTTTCCCCTGTAACCCTTCAAATTCTTTATTACTATTTTTTGCCATTTTAATTACTATGTGCCTCTGTGTGTATCTCCTTGGATTGATTTTATTGGGGGCTCTGGATCTGGATTTCTGTTTCCCTCCCTGGATTTGGGAAGTTTTCAGCTTTTATTTCTTCAAATAAATTTTCTGCTCCCTTTTCTCTTCTCTTCTGGGATAACTAATGAGAATGTTATTATGCTTGATGGTGTTACTGAGTTATCTTAGGCTATTTTAATTTTTTATTATTTTTTTCCTTTCTCCTGTTCAGCTTGATTGCTTTCCATTACTCTGTCCTCCAGGTTGCAGATCTGTTCTTCTGATTCCTCTGGTGAACTATTTTCCATGTATTGTATTTTTAATTTCAGTTATTGAGTTCTTCATCTCTGATTAGTTCTTTTTTATGTTTTTTTATCTCTTTATTGAGGTCTTTTATCTCTTTGTTGAGGTCTTTGTTGTTTATCCCTCACTGAGGTCCTACACTCTTTCCTCAAGTCCATTGACTATGACCATTACTTTAAATTCTCTATCAGGCATATTACTTATCTTTATTTTGCCTTCCTCCCTAACTTCCTCATATCTGGAATCTAGAATTCAAAGGTTATTGGCAATTAGGCAGAGTTTATAATTTTCATTAAAATGTTTGTTTACCCATTTCTTGAAAGCTACTTTCAGAAATGTGAGCTTTTTACAAAAGGAAGTTAATTCTGAAGCTCACTTATTTTATGATTCCAGGTTTGAACTGAATGCACTTACATGGTGAGAATGTGAAATGACAGGTAGCACCTTCTGGGGAGACATGCTATGTTCTGTCCCTCCTCACCCCTGCCCCTAATTATGAATATAACAAGTCTCTCCTGTAAATATATATGACAAGCAAAGACACAGCCTCTTCTAGGCTTTGACTCTGAGAATTTCTCCAGCAGTGGATGTATTTCTTCAGCAAGGGATCACAGCTGAGGGAGCAGCAGCTCATTCAAGGGGAACAAGCTCTCCTGCTGTAATGGGTCTGGAATGCAGGCATGGGATCTGTCAAAGGAGCTTCTCTCATCTTCATATTGACAGCTTGTGCTCACTCCATGACATGGGTGTTGCAGAAACATGACCTGGAACTGATACATTCTGGCAGAAACAAGCTGGGAGATTTTAGGCTCTTTCTCTCTGCCTTTTTTCTCTTCCATGATGGTACTGAATTGTTGAAGTAGGAGGGGGCTGTCAGAGAGGGTTTCCAGCCCCATCATCAAAGCCAGCTCTGTGGCCCACTAAATCCATGTGGAGGCCATTCCTGGGATTCTTGGAAGATGACACTGTTATCTGCATATGGAATTGTACTGTACATTCAATAAAATTCTAAGATGGGATATCTGTAAAATAGGGACTAAAAGAATAGAATAAACAAAGCCAACTTTTAGACAGGATAACAAGAAAGTAATACAGAAAAGGGATTTCATGACCTGGTTTTTCAGTTCAATATACACAATCAATTTTGATGTTAGAATATAAAAAGTCTATTATGATCAGGCTTGATTGCCTATGTAAATAAAACTAAACTCTTTCTGTGTAAAAATTCTTTAAAATTCTGTAAAAAAACTCTGTGCTTTAAAATTTATTTTTTGGAAGGAGGAGAAATGAAACTTTGCTTTTGAAAATTCTACCCAAGTCATTAAGCATATGTTAACACATTTATTCAACAAATATTAAATAATATTTACTCTGTGTTAGGTACTAGGGATGCAGTGGTGTACAGGAGAAGGATGATTCCCCCAAGGCTTATCTTTATCAAAGGCAGAGACTGATAAAAACAAGTACCCAAATAAAATAATTTATAAAATCTGATAAACATATGAATGAAACCAGAGAGAGGCTGAGAAAGAGAATATAAATGAGGAGTAAAGGATTTCTTTTTTTTAAATTAATTAATTTTTAATTAACATATAATGTATTATTTGTTTCAGGGGTACAGGTCTGTGATTCAACAGTCTTACACAATTCACAGCACTCACCATAGCATATACCCTCCCCAGTGTCCATCACCCAGCCACCCCATCCTTCTCACCTCCCCTCCACTCCAGCAACCCTCAGTTTGTTTCCTGAGATTAAGAGTCTCATGGTTTGTCCCTCTCTGGTTTTGTCTTGTTTCATTTTTCCCTCCCTTCCCCTATGATCCTCTGTCTTGTTTCTCAAATTTCACATCTCAGTGAGATCATATAATAATTGTCTTTCTCTGACTTATTTTGTTTGGCATAATACCCTCTAGTTCCATCCATGTCATTGCAAATGGCAAGATTTCATTTTTTGATGGCTGCGTAGTATTCCATTGTATATATAACACATCTTCTTTATCCATTCATCTGTTGATGGACATCTAGGCTCTTTCCATAGTTTGGCTATTGTGGACATTGCTCCTATAAACATTGGGGTGCATGTGCCCCTTCGGATCACTACATTTGTATCTTTGGGGTAAATACCCAGTAGTGCAATTGCTGGGTCATAGGGTAGCTCTATTTTCAACTTTTTGAGGAACCTCCATACTGTTTTCCAGAGTGGCTGCACCAGCTTGCATTCCCACCAACAGTGTAGGAGGGTTCCCCTTTTGGAGTAAGGGATTTCTTAAGTGGATGTTTAAGGTGAGATTCAAAGAATGTGAATGGGATAGTCATGTGAGGAATGGGGGATGAGCATCTCAGGTAGGGGGAAAAGTAAATTCAAAGGCCCTCTCAAGATTTGTTCAAAGAACTGAAAGAAAACCAGTGTGGTAGAAGTTAAGGGTGAGAAGGATAAAGAGGGTTGGAGAAATGATCAAGGGCAGAACAGGTAGGGCATAGTAAGGAATTTGGATTTTGTTAAGTGTGATAGGAGGCCCATAAAGAGTTTTAGCAGGGAAGAGACATAATCCAGTACACACACACACACACACACACACACACACACACACATTTTTAAAACAATCTCAATCTTAAAATATAGCTCTTCCTCCAGAACCATTTGAGAATAAGTTGCAGTATGATACCCTGTGTTTATTATTTATTGCTGTGTAACAAATTATCCCACAATTGAGTGCCTTAAAACAACCTTTATAATCTCAAAGTTTCTGTAGGCCAGAATCTGGGCATGGTTTAGCTCTGTCTCATGGATCCTCTGTCTCATAGTCTTTCATGGGCTGTAAACAAAGTGTTGACAGGGGCAGCAGTCTTACCTGAACACTTGACTGTAGCAACAACACTTCCAAGCTTGCTCAAGTGGTTGTTGGCAGGATTTGCTTCCTCATAGGTTACTGACCCAAGGCCTTGCTGAGGACTCAGCTCCTCACAGGCTTCCTCACAGGTGTCCCTCAGCTCTTTGCCATGTAGCCCTCTCCATAGGGCAGCTCACAACTTGGCAGCTGACCTGTCTCAGGGTGAGTGAGCAAGAAAAGGAAAAAGAGCAGCCACGTTGGAAGACACAGTCTTGCTGTGACCTAATCTATTAAGTGCTATGCTATCACTTCTGTTGTTTTCTAATAGCTAGAAGTGAATCACTGGGTGTAAATACACTCAGTGGGAGGAGATTGGGCATGGCTATCAAGAGGTGGGTATCATGGGGACCATCTTAGAGACTACCTACCACATGACCCATCACCCCAAGCACTTTACAAGAAGGATGTTCTACTAACCACAATGCAATCACCAAAATTAGGAAATCAAATTGATACTAACCTCAGACCCTATTCAAGTTTTGCCAGCCATTGTAGTAATGTCCTTTATGGCAAAAGGATCTAGTCCAGAATCATGACTTTTCTTTTAGTTGTCATGTCACTTTAGTTCCCTTCAATCTGCTTGCTTCCTCAGTACTGTCTTGACAGTCATGGTCTTGACATTTTTGAAGATTGCAGGCTACTTTGCAGACAGTCTCTCGGTTTGGGGTTTTATGATGTTACCTTATGGTTGGATTCCAGTTATGTATCTTTGGCAGGAATATCATAGAAGTGATGCATTGTATTCTATCAGGTGGCACATGGTTTTGATCAACCCATTCATTGTTGGTGATTTTAACTTTAATCCTCTGATTAAGGTGATGTCAGCTAGGCTTCTCGACTATAAAATTACCTTTCTCCCTCCCTTGTAATTAATAAATATTTTGTGGAGAGGTGCTTTCCAGCTTTCCCATTCCCAGTGAAACATTCAATTTATTCATTTATTGATTTGTATCAGTATACACTAGTCAGCATAGATTACCATCTTATTACTATCACTATTAATTTTGATGCTAGATAGTTTAAGATTTGACCCACGGGAGCCCTTTCAAGCTAGCTTCTGTGTTTGTTTGGTTTTTTTTTTTTTGACATGTCCCCATCATTTTTGAACACTTCCTTAGTTCCTGACACAAAACATGATCCAAGCTCTTGCTCTTCCCCTACCCCAGCCTTGGGATCATCCATTTCACTAAGGAGTCCTGGTTCCTTTTAGTGGAGAATGGTATTTAGAAACCAAGATATGTGCATATTGCTACTGGGGTGTTACAGATCCCAGGCTTTCTCAAAGGACAGAGCTAGGGAGGTATAAAGGTATACCTGTATACATGTGTGTATACATGTGTGTTTACACACATTTATATTTATGTTTATTTTTATGTCTATTGATGTATATAGGGAATTGTGAATTCACACTGTTATCTCTAGTTCCAATTCAACACTACAAGGCAAATTCTATTTTGCTACTTTTCTGTATTTGTAGCCCCTTCTCCCACAGTGAGAAACCTGACTTCCATTATACTTAGTATATTTACTTGTTTCATCAGTGTCCCTGCATGCAATCAACCTCTAATTTCTACTACCAAACCCTGCTCCCCTGCTTCCCAGTATGGATGATCTCCTGACCCTACTCAGACTTCAACAGCCATGCTGGGCTATTACCATATCCATCTCTCCTGTGTGGATATCCTTCTCACCCATCCAGGCTTAGGCAATATGTACCATGCCATCCCCTAATGTGGATGTCCTCCTCAGCCCTGCTTAGGTTTTGATCCCTAGTTCTGGGCCATTGTGGTTAATGCCCCACTACATGGATGCCTCTCTTGTCAGCACCAATGAATGGCTTTTGGGCTGAATTGGGTTTTTTTTTTTCCTCCAGTTTTATTAAGACATAATTGACAGACGGCACTGTATAAGTCTAAGATGTACAATATAACTTAACATATATATTGTGAAATGATTATCACAATAAATTTAGTTAACATCCATTATTTCATGTGGATACAAAAAAAAAAACAAATTTTTTTCCTTGCAGCAAGAACTCTCTTAAAAACATTCAAATATACCATATAACAGTGTTAACCATAGTTGTCATGTTGTACATTCACCCCCAATATTTATTTATCTTATAACTGGAACTTTGTACCTTTTGACCACCTTCATCCAAATCCTTCATTCCCTACCCTTTGCTTTTGGTAAACACAAATCTGATTTTTTCTTTTTCTATGAGTTGTTGTTTTGTTTTGTTTTGTTTTTTAGATTCCACATATAAGTGAGATCATCCAGTAGTCATCTTTCTCTAACTTTATTTCACTTAGTGTACTGCCTTCAAATTCCATCCACATTGTCACAAATGGCAGGATTTCCTTTTTTATGGCTGAATTATACCCAAAGAGCTAAATTGTTGAGGAAGGGTAGGAAAGCAAAATAGAAAAGAAGAAGAACCACGATATATTTTAAGCCAGTATCTCTTAATTGTTTTATGGAGCATGGATGAGAGAAGGCAGGAATTGGAGCAAGGAGACGAGTTGAAAGGCTACTTGACAATGTCAGCTGAGAGATGATGGTGGATGACTTAAGGAGCTGGTAGTGGAGTGGGAAAAAAAAAAACATTTGGGAAGTTGGAATCACTCTCTCTTGGATGACAGTGGGAGGAGCTGGAAAGGTAGAAATCTAGGAGTCTTAAGCAACTGATTGAAATACGATGCCCTCTACTAAGATAGGAAGGAATTGGGTTTGAGGGTATAGTGTGCTGAGAAGAATCAATCATTATTTTTCAAACATGTCAAGCTTGAGGTATATGTGAGACATTTAAGAGGAGATGTTAAGTAGGTACATGGATATAGGAGTGAACTAAATGCAGAAGTCTAGGCTGACAATATAAATTTGGGAGACAAGAACATAGAGAAGGAGTTGAGAAAGGGAGAGTATCCAGGACTGACCCTCAGAAACTCCAACAATCAAATGCCAGGAAGAAGAGACAGACCTAGCAATAGAGTTTGAAAAGGAGAGGCAGTGGGTAAGAGAAAAACCAAAAAAACAAACGTGCTACTACAGAACTAAGAGAGGAGCATGCTTTAAGAGGGCAGGAATAATGGATTATATCAACTATGTTGAGAAGAAAAACATGAGAATTGAAGCGTCCATTGGCTTTGGCTATGAGGAAGTCGTTGGTGATTTTGACAATGTCACATTCAGTGGAATGGCTGGGGAAGAAATCAGATGGTAGTGGATTAAGTAGTTAAGGAGATAAAAGGACATATAAATGTGGCAGGAGACAAGGCTTTTGAGAAGTTTGCTCTGAATGACAGGAAAGATAGCATCGCTGGAAGAGTTTTTGGGGTTGAGAAGGAATCATTTTAAGATGGGTGATATTGGAATCTGTGTGCTGAAGGCAGTAATCTCAGAGGAAGACTGATGAGGCAGAGCCAAGGGGAAAAACCTAAACAGAGAAATTCTTGAGGCCGATGAGTGTTGTTATCACAGGACACGTGGAGGATTGGCTTTTGATATGACTGGTCTCAGTGGCAAGGGGGCAAAGAGAGATGATGGATTAATAGATCTATTTGTAGTGTAGTAAACCAGACATTTAAAAAAACATATATGCTGATATATTTTTTCTTCTCCGTCATCTGGGTTTTTCTTCCCTTGCCGACCTTCTACTACAAGGCTACATCACAAATCTTACTGCCCCGGGGAAGAAGTGGAGGGTGCTGCTTTGAATAAAGTGTGAAGAATAGGAGAAGGAAATGATGCGAGCAGAGTTCCTGCTGGGGGACAGGGAAGTAGGAAGGGAGGAGAGACTAGAGAGGAGAGGAGATGTGAAAGAAAGAATCCTCTTGAGGTCCAACCTGAGAGTATGTCATGTTGGAAAGTTCCAGATAGATTTGCAGGAAAAGAATCCAGACAGCTGGCATTTACTCTCCTGGGGGCTAGCCTGGGGTGGCTGAAATCCTCTCAAATAAGCCCTGCATTTTATTTGGCATCACGTCCAGCAAGGCGCAAGAGTGGCAGTGAAATCAAACTGAAAGAGATGCATGAGAGCTGCCTCACAGAACCTCTCCACCAACACAAACCCACTCCTGGGGGTGGGAGAAAGCAGCTGTTTCCAGCTCCCTGGAGGGATGGAGGTGTGAGAGGAACAGAGGTTCATAATGAGCCTGAGCTTGGGACAAGGAGCCTGTGGTGTGGCAGGAGATCAGGGCATCATCTGTGGACACGACAGGACAGCCAGGAGTTGATTAGAACGAGCCAACCCCTAGCCAGGATTGGTGAAGGCTCCAAGGACAGTGCATGGACCAGAAGCTTCTCTTTTATTGCTGTAAATGCATGTGAGATTTTGCTATGTCCAGATGCTTCCAGGGAGAGGAGAAAGACAACAGGAAATGGAAAACACCTTGTAAGATAGATTATTTATAGCAAAGAGTATATTTAACCAAAGCCTCTTTTAAATTGAAAGAAACTAAATTACTTTTAATAAATTAGTTTTCATTTTCCCCATGAAAATAGGAACACCAGAGAAAGATGAAGTCAATGAGAGAAAATTAAATTTACCATTTCCCCAAACATGGGCTGCTGTGTCTTTCTGGACAGGGATTTGGTAGGTTTGTTGGTGTGAAGATGAGAGAGGTTGCATCACGTGGCTTTCACTGTGCCTATGAAATGTGAAGTGAGTGTTGGTTGAGAGTGGGAGTTAAGAAAGAGATTTGGGAATTTGAGAAAAGAGAAGTTAAAAAATTGTCTCAGGGGGATTCCAAATGCACATTAGTGTCTTAAAATCTCTAAGAAGACTTGTTTTAGAAAAAAGACCCTTGTTCAAATTTACATACAAGCTAGGACAGATCCAGTTTTGGTGGATCCTGAAGCTTATACAATTTGAAGACCCTTTTAAGAAAAAAAATACAAGAGGCACCTGGTGGCTCAGTCGGTTAAGAGGCTGCCTTCGGCTCAGGTCATGATCCCGGGAATTGAGTCCTGCATCAGGCTCCTTGCTCAACAGGGAGCCTGCTTCTCCCTCTGCCTGCTGCCGCTCCCCCTGTTCCTGCTCTCTCTCTGATAAATAAATAAATAAATAAATAAATAAATAAATAAATAAATAAATCTTTAAAAAAAAAAATACAAAATCCAGAACGGATTAGAAGGAACTCATGGAAGCAAAGGTCTCTGAAGCTCCAGCTTATCAGCTCTACAGTAAATCCACCTCTATCTATGCATTGAATGACCATTTTTGGTCATGAGAAGACTTCTTTTGCTCCCAAACCTACTAATGATGCCCAGAATAGGCTACTTAACATGCGGGTGGGATGTGCTGACAGACTGTTGTAGCTTCTCCAACTTGCCTTCCTTCTCTCATCTCTCACCTCTCTCACCTCAAACAAAAATACAATTGATCCTTGAACATGAGAGTTAGGGGTGCCGACCCCTCACACAGTTGAAAATCCATATGTAACTTTTGACTCCCCTAAAACTTAACTACTAATAGCCTACTGTTAACCAGAAGCCTTATTGGTAATATACACAGTCTTGATTAACATCTATTTTTGTATGTTGTATGTATTATATATGGTGTTCTTACAATAAAGTAAGCTGGAGAAAAGAGAATGTTATTAGGAAAAATCGTAAGGAAGAGAAAATACATTTACAGTACTGTATTTATTGAAAAAAATCTGCTTATAAGTGGACCTGTGTAGTTCAAACCTGTGGTGCTCAAGGACCAACTGTACATCATTCCACAGCTGCTTGTTATTTTCCTAAGAATACCAGTGTCACACCCACACCATATCTCTCTACAGCTTAACTTTCAGCCTCTCTAGATGGGTGCCTTTCAAACTTCTTATACCACAGCCCATAACAAGAAATATATTTTATATTGCAATCCAATACTCACATATATCCCTGAGAAAACTTTCACAAAATACATCTTAATTTTTTATGTGCAATGTACTGTAATATTTTCTAGCTGATGTCTTGCATATTTAAAAATAATTCTAGCTGGGGGACACCCTGGGTGGCTCAGTCAGTTAAGTGTCCAACTCTTGGTTTTGGCTTAGGTCATGATCTCTGGGTCATAGGATCAGCCCCGAGCTGGGCTCTGCACTCAGCGTGGAGTCTGCTGGAGATTATCTCCCTCTGCTCCTCCCCCTGCTTGCGCTCTCTCTCTCTCTCAAATAAATAAATGAAGTCTTAAAAAAAAAATTCTGGTTGGGCCACTCTAAAATGATTCTTACAGCCAGCAGATTGAGAAACACTCTCTGGCTGGGACTGTACCTCTAATGCCTTTCTTTGCTATGTGGCTCCCTCACTCTGGATTACCCTTAACCTCTGCTATGATTTTGGAGATCATTTTCATCCCTCCCTCCAGTTTAAAATAAAATTTTACAAACTTTTATATAAAGCCATCCATTTAATCCTTGGCGCTCTCATGGATTTTGCATCCATATTGGTATGGTAGATATTTTATTCTGCTTTTGATTATACTTAATTATTTAAAATTCAGTGCTCTTTACTTGATTGTGAAGTCCTTCAGGGCAAGATTATATCTGATTCTGGCATGGCCATTTCTATGACTCCTATAGCATCTAGCTCCTAGTACCTTGCAAATTTGTGAAGTTGGAAAAAATAATAGTGGCTCACAGGGTTGTTATGAGGATTAGATGAGAGAATACATTTCAGAACTAATGGTATGAGTAATACCTCCGATACCTGTTTTATAGCTGAAATAACTGGCTCAGGGTCACACAGGTTGTAATCGGTATAGCCAGGACACAAGCCCACATTCCCAGCCACCAAGCTTAACAAAAGGGTATTGAATCAAAACCAAATGAATGATTTGGCAGAAACTATAGATTATCTGTAATGGCCTTTTTGCCTAGGGATAATTTCATTCATCATTCTGCTATTAGCTTGCTATTTAATCTGCTGTTTTATTTTTCTGTGTGAGTGGCTGTGACTATATGATTAAAAATCACCAGATCAGGAAAATGAATTTACTGTCTTTAGTAGTCTTAATGACCACATCAGATTAACTGCAAGACTGATTCAACTATGCACAAATTAGATATTAAGATAGATGAAAAGAATCCAATTTGACCAAAAAATGATTTTGAGACTGCATAGATCAAACTAATTTTCTTCCTTTGTGCAATTCAGCTCAATTCAAACCTTCAAATATACAGTGCAAAGCACCGCAGGGGATAGCAGGAAAATAAGCATCATCCCCTGTTGCCAAGGAGTTCACAGTCCAGTAGGGCTGGGGGTGGAAGGAATAGGATGTCTATATAAATAACCCTAATATAAGACACAGTAAGATCTGCTTTGTGAAGTTTCAATGAATCCTGAGGTCCCAAGGAGGAATGGATTGTTTCCCCAGTGAGACAATTGTGGAGTGGAAGAGACGTCTTGAAAGACGAGATGGACAAGTGTGATTCTGGTTCTCAAAATGAAGAAGATGTGGGATTTTCCTCACTGAAGACCAGTAGAAATTTCATAGATTTTTAAGTAAAATTCTAGGATTACCTATTAACAGGGTGGTGGGGAGAGCTGATATATAAAAGGAACCAGGGGATTACTAAATAGCATTGAAGAAGTCATATCAAACGAATCTGTTTTTCAGGGTGAGGGGTCATGGTTATTAAACTGGCACAAATGAGAAAAGAGATATATATGGAACAGCCAAATTTCAAGGATAGCCTTGGGGACAAAACAGAAGAAAAATGAGGTACATTAAAATTGATGAATTGAACATTTGTATCCAAAGGATGCTGATTAATAGATAGATGCTACCCTGAAGGGCACTCTTTAGTGTCTTTTCATAGGCCTCTAACTTTAACACTGTTTGATTCATATTTAATCAGAAACATGAATAAAGATATAGAAGACATGTTCATTAATCTGCAGATGAACCAGAGCTGGGAAGAACGGCAAACAAACAGTGACAAAATCAGGATCTAAAACAATATTCATTAGGTTGAAATGATGGCTCAAATCTACCAAGATAAAGCTCAGTCATCTTGATCTTGGTCCAAAAATCTAACAGCACATGAAAAAGATGGTAGAGATGTGACTTAGTAGCAGCAAAACAAGCTTCTAACTTTAATTAGTTGACTGTGATGGACCGGTGAAATGGTCACTACCACCACCACCATCACCATCAGCACCACCATTACTACCACCATCACTGCCACCACCACCACTAACACTGCCACCATCATCACCATCATTATCATCGCCACCACCACCACTGTCACTCCCACCACCACCACCATTATCACCACCATCACTACCACCATCACCCCACTGCTACCACTACCACCACCATCATCACCACCATCACTACCACCATCACCCCACTGCTACCACCATCACCAACATCATCACTACCATTACAACAACTTAATGAGCTGTGTTCGTGGAAAGAATTTCTCTGGAGGAGGGGGGTAGTTCCACCAATCACATCATAATGAAAGCAATGTGTATAGTTCTCTGTGCCATATGCACAATCTGGAGAATGTTCAGGGGGAGAGCAACTCTATGGGAGAAAAAAAACAAAAAAAAATGTTATATTCAGAAAATTTTAAGGCCCTGGAGTTGATTAGACTGAAGTAGAGAAGTAGCAGGAATATGATAAAAGTTTCCAAATAGTCCAAGGGCTGTCATATGGAAAAAGCAGTTTAACTTTTTTTTATAGAGCTTCAAAAGGCAGAACTAGAATCAGTAACATTAATTATAGGAATATAGATTTCAGCTTATTAAAGAATTTTCACATAGCTGGAGTTGTTTAAAAATGGAAAGCATGGCTCCTGCTGTTTCTTATTGCCAGTGTGTTCAAGGATGGGCTGATTACTCCTTGGGGGTTTGGCCTAGGGGTTCAAGTATCAGATAGGTAGTTTGAGTTTGGCATTTTTAATTCCTGGACTGACATCACTGAATATGGTGGAAATGGGGCGGGGCGGGGGCGGGTACAGATGAGAGGCTGATGAGACAATCTCACAATTAGATGGTGGGAGCACCAGAGGAGACTGTTGAGGAGCAGAGACCATGGAATGATCATCTGGAGGTGGCTGTAAGGAATTTGCTGACCCCTGTTCAGGTCTTGGTAACGGGGTATAGGATGGGAGAAAGGAAAAAGTGGTACCACTGGGGAGACACCCCCCACTGTTATGGAGGATAAAGGGAAAGGCATGTTTTAGTAGGAAATATATGTGGAGAAAAGTTTGATAAGCCCAGAGACTGCAATAGAATGGAGACACAGGAAGTAGCTTGAGAGAGTGTGGGCAGATCTGAAGTGGGGGTGTTGTCTGAATTGGAAAGCCTGAGTGTCCTGGAGCAAGTAGCAGACAAGTTTTGAACGAGGACAGCAGTGGTAGGTAGTGAGGATCAAGAAAGTAGGGGTTGGGGGTGCCTGGGTGGCAGTCAGTTAAGCCTCCGAATCTTGGTTTCAGCTCAGATCCTGATCTCAGCGTCCTGAGATTGGGCCCTGCATCAGGCTCTTCCGAGATTCTCTCTCTTTCTCTCCCTCTCCCTCTACTCCTCCCCCTGCTTGCACTCTCTGTCTCAAATGAATAAATAAAATTTTTAGGAAAAAAAAAAGCAAGCAGAGGTTGGAAGTTCTATTGAGTGTCATGCAGGCAAGTAGAGCAGGAGTGTTGTGAGGCAGGATTTGGTTACTGTAGAGGATTCTAGGACCCACCTCCCCATTCCCACCTCCCCCCGCCCCCCAGTCTCCACACAACAGGAAGGCGGGCACCACTCTGTACCAAATTGCAGAGTGTCCTGAACCCCACGCCTGTGTAACTACTGGAACAGAAACCGGACTTCGGTCCCCCACCCCCTTCTCTTACCCAATTCATATTTGTTCTGCAGGAACTTGCCATTCCTGGAGGGTTGGTTCCCAGGGCGGATTGCCTTCAGCCAATCCCCACCTGTCCCTTTCCCAATCAACTTCAAACAGACACAGACTCCATAATCTTCAATTCTGGACCTAAGGCAAATTTCGATGCCTGAAGCACAGATGCTGAGGCAAGAACTCACAAGTAAACAGGATTTTTTTTTTCTTTTCAAATCCTGAGAAATTCTGCCCTAGTAATAGTTGGATTTAATAGCAGGGGGAGGATATTTGTATACCATTTCTCTTAGAAGGGTCTCTAAACATTTTAACATAGATGTGGTCTTCACAAAGTCCCTGTGCAATGTATGACTTTGCAAAATAGCCGCAAGCATGCTGGAAAGCATTTAGATGCATTTAAAGAGAAGGTGTTGATTCTTCTTGGCCATAGGGTAGAATTTTCCTGCTTGGCTAAATAGCCACATTTTGTGTGTCATGGAATCTGAAATAAGATTACTCTGCGTATGACTGTGTAACGTAGTTATCTTAGGCTTTAATACATTTTCTTTAAAACACTATTTTTCTAGACGGCTCCCATTGTTCCCGTGGCCCCAAAGAGTCAAGTTTAGAAGTATAAAAAGATTGTATGAAGACTTTTTTGTCATTTTAATTTGTTTTCAAAAGTTGTTGACATAAACCGTTCGCAAGGGTATTCTGTTCTATATACTGGGCGGGCAGGAGCACCACATTGGCCGTTAGGAAAAAGTATTTTTCCTAATGTTATCTCGCCTCTGGCAGAGGAAGGGCAATACAAAAGCCTCCTTCCTGTGTCTCTTCTGCCTGTGTACCTTTCAGTGAAAGCAGATCCTCTTCTCCTGTAATCCCGAGTGTAATAGGTGCAGATGGTACATCCTCTCGCCATTACTGTATGTTCACTGCCTGGCCTTGTGTTTGGCATACAGGCGGCCCCACGTTATATTTTTATTTATGTTGAGGGCTGTACTAGATCAGGTTCTACCCAGAGGAGCATCTTGATTAATCATGAAACCATTTCCGTTGTTAGATTTGTAGGAAAACTAGACTCCTCCCAAGAGTCCAGTGCGAGAGAAAGGAAATCTGTCCTCTTACTTATTCAGAATTAGAGAGGTCTGAGTTGGAATAAAGCCTAATAAACACTGTTCCACAGAAAGTGGCTTTGCTGGCCGAGACTTTGAATCATCTTGCGGCTGCCAGGGACCACGAAGCTGTATATATGGAAAGAGCCTAATAAGATGGATACAGGGGAGCAGAAAATCTGATTTGACAGACAAGCCTTTCTAATCAGACAATAACCACATATGCTGAACACAAACCTGCTGTTCTCAGATGACTGCAGTCCTTCCCCCTGAGCTTTCTTTTTTTCCCCCCACTTAAACTTCATCCATTTTCTTTCTCTCTTGCAATATCCTGGTCTTAGGTTTCTAACAAAGTTGCCCTGTGGTAATTGTGATTTTGTTACAAGATGCAAATGCAATCCTGGCTGCGTGCAGGGCTAAAAAGAACATCTGTGTAAATATGCTCAGATTTGTAATCGCATCCCACCTCCAGCCTACAACCTTTGATAGGATTAGCTGAAAGACTAGTACCCAGGTCAGTTTGCACTGACTAAAACCCATATGAGCCCCTCGTGGGTTAATCAGACCATCATAATCAGGTTGCCAAGCATGAGAGGTGTGTTCTTTGGAGAGCACTGTGGAGTGAGTGTTCTCTTTGTGCAGAGGGTACAGCAACCACAGGCGAACTTCATGTCTTTCATCACTGGATCATTTTCAGAAATGAACCAAATGCAAAATGATCCAGAAAAGCTGGGAACTAAGCCAAGCAGGACCACAGCCAGGGATGGGGAAGTGCCTAGCGTTCTGGTAAGTGCAGGAAGCCTCTAGCTGAGGCAAAGCTATTTACCAGTCTTCTCCAGAAGGGGTGGGGACAGGCTCGCCACCCCAGGGAGTTCTTTTCACACACACCCCTACTCCTTGCTTAGTGCATCTTCCACCGCAAAGGGCAAACAGGACATACTGCTTTCCTGGCAATTGAGAGCACTTAGGTCACAAATATCTTAATGACTTGTCGGGCCTCTGTCAACACCCAGCAAGTAAGAACCAGTGCCATGATCCAATATATCAATGCCCCCCCCCAAATATTAATTGCAGTATCAATTAACTGAGAGCCAACAAGGACCAAGTTCTGGGTGACCTGGGCAACTGTCCGTTCTCTCAGAATGTACAGACGTGCTGATTGCAGGGCATGTGTGCTGAGCTGCCCACCCAGGTCTGGTCTGTAGGGCTCGGTAGAGAGCTGGCTAGAGCTGCCAGCATGACTGATGACTCCTGCCGTCGCCATGACTATTCTGACTGAACTCTCTGGAAGGGGATTTGCCTGTGATTTTGGCCTCTTGGTTGAAGTCTTGTTTGCAGGGCAGATTCAGCTTTATGGGACTTGAAGCTTATACAATTTCGAGGATTCTCTTTAAGAAAAAGAATACAAAATCTGGTGCAGGAGTTTCTAATAAAATTCAACACACGCCTACTCTGTAAGCTAGCAATTTCACTCCTAGGTATAAACCCAAGAGAAGGTTAGCATATGTCCATAAAAAGATAAGCACAAGAATATTCATAGAAGCTTTCTTCATAATAGCCCCAAACTGGAAACAACCCTAACGTCCATCAAAAGAGGTACATCATATTTCAGAATATTTCTCAGCAGTAAAAAAGAATGAGCTGCTGGTACATGTAATAATATGGATGAATTTTGTGTACATTATATAAGCAAAAGAAGCCAGACAAATGATTCCATTTATATGATGTTCTAGAATAGGCAAAGTTAATCTATGGCACTATTAGAATGATAAATTTTTAAAATTTTTGAACTCTGGTAGGAGTGCAAAATGGAACAGGCACTTTGGAAAACAGTTTTGACAGTTTCTTATAAAGTTAAACACACCCTTCCCACACAGCTCAGTGATCCCACTCCTTGTTATTTACCCAAGTGAAATGAAAACTCTGTTCGCATAAAACCCTGTACATGAATAAATGTTTAGTGTGGTTTTATTCATAATAGCCCCAAACTGAAAACAATCCAAATGTCCTTCAGCTGGGGAATGGATGAGCGAACGGTGATATGCCCACATAATGGAATATAATCCAGCAATGAGAAGGGAGCGAATTACTGCTGCACACCACAGTGTGGGGCAAGTTGACATGCTCTGTGTTCATGAAAGGAACCGCATCCAAAAGGCTGCAGACATTCTCTATGGTTCCATTTATGTTACCTTCTAGAGAAAACAGATCAATGGCTGCAAGGGGCTGAGGGTACAGGGAGGGGCTGGCTACAAGGGGAAATTTCCATGGGGTAAATTTGGGGAGGAGATGGAAATATTTTATATCTTGATTATGATGGTGGTTATACAACTCTGTTCATTTATCAAAAACTCTCAGAATTATGGCCTTGACTTTCTGGATATTTCTCCTTCAGCAGAAGCTGTAAATGTTATAGAAACCAGGAGAGAAACAATGAGCCAGGGGTGGGGGGGGGACATCAACGAATTAGACACAGGGAAATATCCATCAGGAGACTTAGCCATGAGCATCCACATGGCACTCCTTCCTGTCTCTTAAAATCAGATTCTCAAGGCTGACAATACTAAGCAAGTGTCCTTTTCTCTAAAAAATTTTACCTCATGACTTGGTAACCTGGACATCCACTTATTAGGTTATGGAAATTACCCTTTGGCTGAGAGACACCTGACTCTAAGGGAAGTAATTCCTTTTATTAGTCAGGTTAGACTAAGTTGAGGTAAGAAATAGACCAACACTCAGGGGCCCAATACAGTAGAAGTTAGCTGGGGCTCAGCCGATGACCACTTTGAACAAGAAGGGATTCTGTTAAGTGAGGTCTAGGTGTATGCCAGGAAAAAGGGAAAATGGATTTTGGTAGACAGCTAGCAGTCTCTTTCATACTCTGACACCATCCAAAATGGAAAATGATACCTTCAGCTATCACCTTAAATTTGGCGGCTATTCACATCTCTGTTTTTTACCAATGTTTTTGATAGGAGGATAAAGATTAGGGACAAAGAAAGTGAAAAACTGTCAGAGAAGGTTCTGTGGTGTAGGATCTTATAATTATGGGCTTGAAAGAGGCTGATGAATTATTTGTGGGTTATGATGACGTAGGTCTCTTTCTTCTCTGTGATTGTAAATAAGGGATAAGGGTTGTAAAATTATTGGTAAGGCTAAATTTTTATTTGATACAATATTTAATATGCAAATAACTATTAGGTATAGCTGCTTTTGAATTGACCTGTACTTAGATGTGGAATATTATGCAGCCATCAAAAGGAATGAGATCTTGCCATTTGCAATGACGTGGATGGAACTGGAGGGTATTATGTTGAGCGAAATAAGTCAAACAGAGAAAGACATGTATCATATGATCTCACTGATATAAGGAATTCT
>NC_138371.1:73357624-73378579 GCF_054177405.1 Leptonychotes weddellii | reverse complement strand
TGTTTATAGATCAACCCAAATGGTACAAATAGTACAGCCAATAAATTGACATTACTGTTAGTTTCCACCTAATTTCTTCATAATATGGCTGTCTGGTGTTGCATTAGTGAAGATACTTCCTACAACCACATGGGTACCCCAGAGCCTATGACGAATCACTTTACAGCAGCCAAGATCATCCACAGAGAATCCTAAATGTCGATAGCGTTCATCTGTTTCAAAAAGAGTGTTGTTTGTATATGGTCCAAAAAACTGGAGGAAATAAAAGTCACATTCATTAGCAAGAAACACAATGATGTAATAGTTTTTATGTAAACATGAACACATACCTATTTTAATACTTAAAATATTTAAAAAATCAAGAAATAAAAAGGGCAGTTTAGCTACTGCATGTGACCAAGCATTTCTGCTTCATCCAATACCTGTGCTTCTGGAAATGTGAAACCAATAATCCTAGCAAATTACATGTTAGCCAGAACCAAACGCTTAACATTACACAATGTTACTTGACTTGGAAAGGAATAGTCTATATTCCTATCTTAAGATACAAAGAACTTCATTATTATTTGTAACTGAAAGCTACAACCAGAATTTAAAATGTGACAATAGTGGTTCTTATTTTCTTCGAAATATAATGTCAGAAACATACTTCCTGGAAGTTAACATTTATAAATATTTAACACCCATATTTTCTTAATTCTAAAAAGTTTTCTTCCTTAAACTATGATTGCTAATTTGTAACTACCAAATTCATTAATGTAAAAGTATTTACTAGTGAGGATGAAGAATAATAAAGACAAAAACTTAATTGTAAGTGATGGTGGTCCCTCAAAGGTTGTAAATGGAACGGACTCAAACTAGTACTTCTTTGGGCAAAGTTGTAAGGTTTAAAAACTCTTTTAATTAATGATAACTTTGGTAGAAATAGATCATTTAACAGTTTTATAATAAAACATTCCTACTTCAAATTAATCTGGTTTTCAAAATGTAATTACTCACTGCCAAACCAGATGATGGGTCAATAAAGTCAGCCCAATAGCCTTCAGCTCGAAGAGCATAGCAAATTTCCTTAGCACCATTAATGAACTGCATAGAAAAAGACAAAAATAATATAGATAGCATCCTTACAGATTGTTGAAAAATAAAAATTTTAAATATCTTTTGCTTCAGATAGAGAACTCAAGATTAATTAGAAAATACAACTAATGATAAATCCGATATAGTCTTATTTTTGCCAGTCCAAAAATTAATGGTTCATTTAACACTTTCGTTTCCTTCAGAAAGTCTAAATTGTGTATTTTTTCTTCTAAATTATTTCCTAATTTATTTTATTTTTAAAAATTTTATTTATTTATTCATGAGAGACAGAGAGAGAGGCAGAGGGAGAAGCAGGCTCCCAAGGAGCAGGGAGCCCGATGCGGGACTCGATCCCAGGACCCTGGGATCATGACCTGAGCCGAAGGCAGACGCTTAACCATCTGAGCCACCCAGGCGCCCTAAATTATTTCCTATTTTAGGAACAATTTCTAATCAGTTCTGTGCTATTAACTCCCAAATTTGCCACGAATTAGAAAATATAGTTACTATTTTTGTATTATAAAAATAAGGTAAGAAAGGGAAAAGGTATGAACCATTCATTCATTTGAATGTTTAAAAACGTATTTGTCAAAAACACATCCATCCATGACACTTAATTTTTACTATATACCCTCTGTATTTTTTTGTACAGTACATAATTATTACAGACCATGTATCTGTATCACCTATTCAAAATCTTGGTCTCACCATCCTACTTTGTAATTCCTATGATGTTCTTACTAGGTTTATCAGAAGTCTAAGCAGTGAAAAAGACAGTAAAAATTATTAAGACCAGATTAGAGTGTTAAAAAAAGGACAAACCATAAATGTTTAAAAGCACTTCTGGCCATAACAGAATAACAGCTATCAAACTTGCAATCTGCTGAAAGCTGTAAATCAGACTAAAACATATGAGGCAACGGTTTTAAATCTTGAACAGTAGTCAGACAAACTGTAATCCTGGAGAGAAGGGCAACAAATTAGGTGATCCCCATTATTTGTTCTAGCTCTCTGTCTGGAACACTGTTTGTCACAGGGCAAAGGAGAAGATTCCAAGCAAACTGATGGTGTCACTAAGCGAAGGAGGTAGAAAGCAAGAGTTTTGCTGAAGCATCTGGAATTTGTGGGTTGGGGTACTGGAAGAGAGATGCACAGACAGAGTAATTCACCCTGGGTCAGTAGTCAAGGGTGGAGTTGTGCACTCCCAAGGCAAAATTCCTTGAAGAATCGGCCTCTCAGAGAGTGCCAACTGGCGTCTGAGGGCTCAATGGTGTTACCAGAGGTTGGTGCAGTGCTAGGTAACATGGATTTCTGGCCCACACAGAGTGTTAAGACCTCACTGAGAATGTCTGGCATTTAGTGGAGATCCCCAAAAGTTTAAGCCTGAGGAAGATGGGCCAGTTAGCAACTTGTAGCCTGAAGGCCAAATCCAGGCTGGGTGCCTGTATGTGTAAATACGGTTTCACTGGAATATATCCATGTCTGTTCGTTCATATATTGTCTATGGTTGCTTTAACAATATGAGGGTAGAGTTGAGTAGTTGAGACCCTATAACCTATTAAGCCTAAAAATTTACTATGTGGCTCTTTAGCAGGAATCAGCAAACTTTTTCCTGCAGAGAGGAAACAAGTTAATTTACTTTTTCCCAGCACTTTCTTATAAAATAATGAAAAACATTAATATATTCTTTACATTATTTCATACTTAATATTTACACTTACTGTTGAATTTCATTAATCCTCTTAATTCTTAAATAAGAAACCAACTGAATATGGTCTAAAAGTCATTAGAAAATATATCAATTTAATGAACAGAAACAAAACTACAAGGAGAACAAAACAATACAAATGTTGGTAAAAGTTTAAGTATTTCTCTTAAGATTTCAACAGCAAACACTGACATCTGGTGGGAAAAAAATAGATTTAAACTACAGAACATATAATATCTACTGACAGTAAACTATAGGTGGTTCTAAAAAAATCACTAACATATCTAAAATAGAAAAATTTTTCCACAGGGGAAAAAAAACAGCTTTAGTCATTGTAAAATTAAAAACAATTATGACATTTCAAAACCCTGAAATTGGTTATAAAAAACTGACAATTATACTGGGGTCAGTATCAAATGAGGTTCAGAATCCAACTCATTAGAAATTAGGACCAATAATGCAATGCACATTTGAGAGCATTCTAATGACTAAATGATAGCAATTTGTATAAATATTAGTAAATACTGCCCTAATAGGTAAATAGAAAATGTTTGAGTTACTGCCTAAATTTCAACTCTCTAAATTCAGATCTCTCCAAAATCAGACAGTTCTTATGCCTCTCTGTAACTTCCTTATTAACCAGCACGAAACTTGCTTATGATCATGACTACATGAAATTTACTAGTAAAGTTATATGTGGGACATTTTAGTATAAAGTCATTATCCTAAGAGATTCTGTTCAGTATATAAATTATAATTTACAAATGAAAAGAACCATATATCTAATCCTAAAGAAAATATAAAGGGGCGCCTGGGTGGCTCAGTCGTTAAGCGTCTGCCTTCGGCTCAGGTCCTGATCCCAGGGTCCTGGGATCGAGCCCCGCATCGGGCTCCCTGCTCGGCGGGAAGCCTGCTTCTCCCTCTCCCACTCCCCCTGCTTGTGTTCCCTCTCTCGCTGTGTCTCTCTCTGTCAAATAAATAAAATCTTTAAAAAAAAAAAAAAAAAATATATAAAAAAAATTGCTAATATCATCTTACGTGGAAATTAGTAAAGGGAATTTTTTCAAATATAGTTAGCTAAAAAGCAAAGGACAGGGAAAAACTGTGGGTATATAAGACATTATTACTGTACTGTACACTGAAAATTATTCCCGTCTTCAAGGAATAAACCATAACACTTTTTACTTGACTTGCTTTAAAGAAAGTAAGTGATGGGTATGAAGAGTTAATTTTACTTTTTTGCCATTTTTATTTCTCTGTATTTCTCAAATTCAAAAAAAAGTTGAAGAAAGTACTGGACAGAATCTAAGTTTTTCGAAGATACTAAAACAAAACAAAAGATGGCATTTTTATTCTCAGAAAAGATGTTAAAGTCCTTTAGTACTGAAATACATGAGCAGAGAATTAATAAACACTAAAAAGATACCCATCATTTTAAAATGTTGGTTCACTGGTATTTAAATATCATAAAATTTAAATTGTCAGCAATGGAAAGAATTACCTTTTCTAAAAGCATTTCTCTTTCATTTTCTACCTCTTCACTCCAAACAGTCATATCATTCTTAGTTTTCTGTGTTATAGTCAGAATCATTAGTTTGTTGGTAGCTCCTTCTGGAAACAGTGACTCAAAATCTATAAATAAGAATAAAAATTCCAGGGAGAAAATGTTTTATATACTGCTTCTTTTAAAAGGAAAAAAAAAGTACTTCTTTAGAAAAATGATGATTAAGTTATTGTGGGACCATGTTAGGTTGATAAATACATACTATTTTTGAAAAAGAATTTGAAGTGAACTTTTGGTTAACTTCTGCTCTTGTTGAACTGAAATACTGCTGTCAACAATTCTGAAGAGCAAGTAAGGTTACCTGTTATTGGTCTTGTAATTTTCAAATAAAGTTTATTATTAAAATTTTCTCAGTATTATGTATTAGTTCATGAAATTATAGCTATAAATAATCACCCAGAAGTTGAAGGATTTCAGGGGAAAAGTCTACAGCTGTCAGGGTACATCTGAAAGACCTTACCTTGGCCATGTAATCTTTTCTGGCCAGACATATTAAAATATTAAGTTACAAAGTACTGCAATTCCTATGGAGTCCATTATTTAACATATTAGAAAACTAGTGACATATACAGATAGTGTAAATGTATGAAGCACACTATACCTCTTCGCAGCAATTCTGGACATGTCTGGATTGCACACTCTACTTTGGCATTTTCAAAGTAAGTTTCTGCACTGTTGATTTCTTGTTCAACAGGTGCATTACTACCCTAAGAAGAATAAGATATATAAATAAAAGCTGGAGTTCAAATAAAATACCTGATCTGTTATAAACTTGTATTCCCTGAAAAGTTTTTAAAAATAATTAACTGGCGGTGGGGTAATATTTAAAAACTTCAAAATGAGCATATAAATATGCTAATATTCTAAGACTTGATAGGAACAGAAGTTGGCTAAGAAACTAAAATGCCATGACAATTCTTACAATGTCACCTTTTCTGATATTTTGATATCTACTTATCCTTTCTTTTGTTTTGTAAAATGGCGATAATCACACTAACTTACAAAATAACATGCTTAAATATACAGCCTCTCCTACAGGACGAGTTTAGAAGCTTCTATTCAACTGAAATTTATAGGGCACCTACTATACATCAGACACTATGACAAGAGCAGCCCCCCAATGGTAAAAAATCCAGCCTTCACTCTTAGGTTTAAAAGAGTAGAAGAAAAATAGCATGAACAAATAAATGTAATCCAATATGAAAAGTGCTACAGAGTTATGAAGGAAGTCTTCTGGCAGCAGGGGAAAATCAGGAAAAGGTTGAAATTGTATTTGAACTACAAGTTAATTAATGTGTATGTGTGGTATGTAAAGAGTAGGAAGAAAGGAGGTTAGAAACTCAGGAGGAAAAACAGCCCACCAAGAGATAGAAACAGTGCAAGCACATTCAGCGGTCAAAGAGAATGGTACAATAAAACAAAACAAACCAACCAAAAATGTATACTGTGATTTGAGTGCAGAGGGAGTAGCAGGAGATGAAGTGGTAAAGGGATCAAAATTGTGGGAAGTCATTTATGCCACATTAAGAAATTCTGACTTTAGTCTATAAAAATAAAGAATAGCAAGATCAGATACAAAAAGATAATGCTAGTATTACTGTGCAGGCAACAGACCAGTAACAGCCAATATTTACTGATCACAGTGTATTTAAGTGTTTTATGTACACTTTCCCATTTAATCCTCATAGCAACTTTGCAGGCTAGGTATTATTATCCCCCATTTTACATATAAAGAAACAGGCTCAAAATATTAAGTAGCTTTCTCAAGGTCACAAAATTAAGTAAAAAGCAGACCTAACCTTTGAAGCAAGATTTATCCTAGCTTCACAGTCCATCTTGCTATAATGCCTCTAAGAATTGAGGAGAGATATGGAGGCCCTGAATGCTGGCTTTATTAGTGGGAAGTGAAAGGACACAAATAATTTAAAAGTTACTTCAGAGATGGAAGAAATTAAATTTTGTCACTCTCTATGGGGATATGATGGAGAGAGGAGCCCAGTTTGGCAGTATAATTTTTGTCTTGGGACAGTGGGAGAATGACTAAGTCACTTATGCTATTGATAACACAGGAGTAAGGACAGGTTTTGAGGCGTGGGGAACCTAAGTATGAGACATATAAAATCTAGGGAATTTTAAGACATTCAGATAATGATGTTTGGCAGGCAGAGAGAAATATAGAATCAGAAATGTCAGAAACAGAAAAAGGAAGCCAAGGCATTAAGTGACCAGGGAATAATTCAAATAAGATGGACAGAAACACATGGGAAATAACATAATTGGCAGACAGAGGAGGAGACAAGAAGACAGAGAAGGAATTATTGGAGATAAAATGTCAGGGGAGGTCAACTGTCTCCAAATGTTAGGTTATCTGATATAAACCATAACTATGAGGGGCTGTTGCTATAAATATGGCTTTGATAAAAAAATCAGCCTGAAACTATGTAGAAATTCAGAAAATGGTACAGATTAGGGGTTTGACAGAAACTCTGAATTGCATGTAACTTTCCATTTGGGTGAGCAACATCAGTTTATTTTATTTATTCATTTGAGAGAGAGAGAGTGCACACACGAGCAAGAGCAGTCGGAGGAAGAAGCAGACTCCCTGCTGAACCAGAGAGCATGACGCGGGGCTCGATCCCAGGACCCTGGGATCATGACCTGAGCTGAAGGCAGACGCTTAACCGACTGAGCCACCCAGGCACGCTCCCCACTCCCCCACCCTTTTAAAGTAAGCTCTTTGCCCAATGTGGGGCCTGAGCTCACAGACTCCAGATCAAGAGTAGCATGCTTTACTGACTGAGCCAGCTAGGCACCCCTGCAATACCAGTTTAAGGACTCATTACAAACAAAACAAAAACCACCATTAACAACAAAAACCTATTTATAAATCTTTTTTAGTTACTGTATCTGAAGAATTTCAGATCTCAAAATTTTAAGTTTTAAATGCCTAGAGGAATGTAAAACTAGTTGGAATTTGTTCCACATAAAAATTACACTGTTTATAAAAGTGAAAAACAGAATCTAAATTTTTAGTAATCGATATTAAGTTATATTTGAAATAGGCAGTTACTGAACAATGTATCTTTGAAGAACTATTTACCTACAAGAGATTGTAATCTAAAGTAAAAAAAGAAAAGGGGGGGCACCTGGGTGGCTCAGGTCAGATGGTACCCTGAGTCAGACTCTGATCGGTGGGGAGTGTGCTTCTCCCTCTCCCTCTGTGTGCTTGCTTTCTTTCTCTCTAATAAATAAAATCTTAAAAAAAAAAAAGTTAAAAATAAATTAGAGGCACCTGGGTGGTACAGTTGGTTAAGCATCTGCCCTCTGCTCAGGTCATGGTCCTAGGGTCCTAGGATTGAGCCCCATGTCAGGCTCCCTGCTCAGGGTGGGGAGCCTGTGTCTCCCTCTCCTTCTGCCCACCCCCCCAGCTCCTCTTCCTGGGCTCTCTAATCCACGAAGAAAATCCTTTGAAAAAAATTATATAGAACAATGCCAAGTTTTTAAAAGCTATATATGTTGTTTTTGAATATGTTGGAATTAAGATTTTAAAAAAATTTTTCAAGTAATATGCTCACAATGATCAGAAAAACAGAATAAATGATATTCACAATTTACCTGAAATTCATTCACATACTGTGCCATCACAAACTCGTGTCTTTCAGTTGATAAAGGTTCTGCTAGAACATCAGGTAAAGTTTTATGAACCTGGCTTTTCTTCTGTGATGTGGTCCCATTGAGATGACAGTCAAAACCTATGTTCCCAGGAAGCTGGAATCTCTGATCCTGAGGTCCAAATGGTCCCATAGTTTCATCAGGCCATACTGTTCGAGAGCCTGAAGAGGAACAACAAAATTTTCTCCAATAGTCAAGTGCATTGGTGGACAGAAAGAATATTCTTCTAATTAGGTATTTTTTACAAAACCAACAGATCTTTGAAATTCGCTTTCTTGTGTGAATATAAATTAGTTTTATGTCATTTAAAAAAATATCAAAGTAACCAGTTTCTGGCTCAAAGGTAAGTCCATTATAAGGAGAAGGATATAATAAAGTACAGTAATCCATGTTATGTAATGCCTGATAGTCATTAAAAAGAATACAGTAAATTTTGGAAGGAGCCTGGGACGATAGCAGAGTAGGAGAATCCTAAGTACACCTCGTTAACACAAACACCTAGGTAACACCCACATCAGTGCAACTAACCCAGGAATCTGGGTTAATCATAGAGAAGAGGCCAGTCAGAAAGCATAGGAGGGGCAGAGACACAGTTCGAAACCAAACTACCCAGCAAGACTAACCACAAACAGGAGGGAGAAGCAAAGAGAAGGGAGAGGAAAAGACCCCATACCAGGTACCCCAGACATGAGGGACCCCCACTGAAAAGACAAGTCCCCATAACATCTGGTTTTGAAAATCAGTGGGGCTTAGCTTCAAAGGTTTTTAGTGGGTTTAGCTCTGGGAGAACCAGAGGGTGATAGGAAACTGCGTCCCCACCCTTAAAAAGAGAGCATAACAAACAATCCCACCTAGATACAGCATAGAAGCAGAAGTTTGAAAAGTGCCTGGGGTATACATGAAGGAGATTTTTTTTTTTTTTTTACTAATCTCAATCTATATTGAGAAGAATCTGTGTTGGAGAAGCAAGGATCTGTAGGAAACTTCTCCAAGAACAAAAGAGCTGGCAAGTGCAATTTCTCTCCCTCCCACCTCGGCCTAGATACCCAGACATTTGTGGAACCAATGTGAACACTTTTCACATAGCTTGCTAACACTGTGCACTCACTCCTGCATTCTCCTGTTGAATCACTCCATTCAAGAAGCCCCACTGGGCATGAGTCCCTGCAAAGCAGCTCCAGCCAGGTCTCATCTTACAAGCAGCCCTGATAGGGAACACTATCACTCCAAAATAACTCTTGCCCTGGGGAGTGGGGAAGATAATCACACACACCTGTCTGACTGCAGCACCAGCAGACTGACTTGGACAGACATCTGATCTCTTGGCCCCACTAATCAACAAAGCCTCTCAAATGAAAGACAGAGATAGTGCCCTGCACTTCTGTGCAATTGCAGCCCCTGCTAATGGGCTGAAGGCAGGCATCTGGACTGATTACTGATACTGTTCAACTATAAGCCCTTCCCTGCCCCAAACAGGCCCTTAACAGCATAGGGACCAGACCCTGCCCACAATAAGCAAAATGGACATTTGGAGCTGACTGGACTGAAAGCAAATGTGGCTAACCCACAACAGTATGGTGCACAAAATTCATATAAAAGTCACCCCTCAGGTGCTTGGTTCTGGAGAAGAGGGGACAGTGTGCTACAGGGCACCACAGGACCTCTTCTTCATACAGCCACTACTTTCAAGATCAAGAGATATATCTTACTTTCTAAATAAGTAGGGAAAAACACAGAGAAACAAAATGAGGAGAAAGAGGACTACGTCCCAAATGAAATACCAAGCAAAAGAGCTAAATGAAATATAGATAATATGCCTGATGAGAAAAGAGTGGAGGATCTTAGTGAGAACTTCAACAAAGAGATAAAAATATAAAAAGAACTAGTCAGAGATGTACTCAATGACTAAAATAAAAAATATACTACAGGGATTGAACAGCACATCTGAGAAGGTAGACGAATGGATCAATGACTGGGAAGACAGGGTAATGGAAAGCAACCACGCTGAACAGGAGAGAGAAAAAGGGAACTCAGCAACACCACAAGTGTAATAACAGTCATATTACAGAGATCCCAGAAAGAGAAGAGAAAAGGGGGCAGAAAATTTATTTGAAGAAATAACAGCTGAAAACCTTCCAAACCTGAGGCAGGAAATACATATCTAGATCCAGGAGACACAGAGAGCCACCAACAAAATCAACCCAAAAGAGTCCACACTAAAACACATAATACTTAAAATGGAAAAAAGAGTGATAGAGAACTTTTAAAGCAGTAAGAGAAAAGAGAGCAGTCACACACAAGGGAAATCCCATAAGGCTATCATCTGATTTCTAAGCAGAAACACCGCAGGCCAGAAGGGAGTGGCATGATATATTCAAAGTGCTGAAAAGAAAAAACCTGCAACCAAGAATACTCTAAACAGCATGGCTATCATTCAGAACAGAAGGAGCGATAAAAGTTTCCCAAACAAGAGAAAAAGAGTTCATCACCATTAAGTCAGGCTTAACAACTGTAAATACTTTTGTACCCAACATGAGAGCAACTACATACATAAAACAACTATTAACAGACAAGGAAGAAGCTGATAGTAGTACAATAGTAGAGGACTTTACACCCCCCCCCACTTATATCAACGGATATAATATTCAAAACATTCCATGAAAAACAGAATATACATTCTTTACAGGGGCACATGGAACATTCTCCAGAATAGATCACATGATAGGCTACAAAACAAGTCTCAATAAATTTGAAATGACTGAAATCATATCATGCATCTTTCCCCACCACAACACTGAAACCAGAAATTAAGTATAAAAAGAAATCTGGAAAGAATACAAATACATGGAAGCTAAATAAAATGCTACTGAACAATGAATGAATACGTCAACCAAGAAATCAAAGAGGAAATAAAAATACATGGAGACAAATCAAAATGAAAACACAATAGTCAAAAATTTTGGGATTCCTCAAAACCTGTACTAAGAGAAAGGATTATAGCAATACAGGCCCATCTCAAGAAGCAAGAAAAATCTCAAATAACCTAAACTTACACCTAAAGAAGCTAAAAAAAAAAGAACAAAACCAAAAGCCAAGAGAAAGAGGGAAAGAATGAAAAGGAGAGCAAAAATAAATAAAACAGGGACCAAAAAAAAAAAAACCCCACCCAAAACCCAAAAACAATGAAACCAGGAGCTGGTTCTTTGAAAAGGTCAACAAAATTGATAAACCTTCACTCAGACTCATCAAAGAAAGAAGACAAAATTAGAAATGAAGGAGGAGAAATAACAACTGACACCATAGAAACATAAGGATTATAAGAGAATATTAGGAAAAATTATATGCCAACAATTTGGACAACCTACAAGAAATGAATAAATTCCTAGACAAATAACCTTCCAAAACTGAATCCAGAAGAAATAGAAAATTTGAATAGACGGATTACTAGCAATGACATTGAATCAGTAATCAAAAAACTCCCTTTGCTCATTTCTTGTTTTTTAAAGATTTAGTTGAGAGAGCAAGCGAGCATGAGAGAAAGCAGGGGAGGGGTAGAAGGGGGAGGAAGAGAATCTCAAGCAGATTCCCCAGAGTGTTGAGCCTGATGCAGGGCTCGATCTCACTATTCTGAGACCATGACCTGAGCCGAAACCAAGAGTTGGAAGCTTAAACGACTGAGCCACCTAGGCGCCCCTTTGCTTGTTTGTTTCTTAAATTCCACATGAGTGAAATCATGTTATTTATCTTTATTTCACTTAGGATAATACTCTCTAGCTCCATCCATGTCATTGCAAATACCAAGATTTCACTTTTTTATGACTAATCATCTTTATCAATTCATCAGTTGATGGACATTTGGGCTGTTTCCATAATTTAACTACTGTAGATAAGGCTGCTATAAACACTGAGATGCATGTGTCACTTTGAATTAGTATTTTTGTATTCTTTTAGGTAAATACTTAGTGCAATTGTTGGAAAAAATATGTATGTACACACACAGATACACATTCACACATATATACACACACACACAGAAATCTGTTGCATTTCTATACACTAATAGAAGCAGCAGAAAGAGAAATTGAGAAAACAAAATCCCATTTACAATTGCATCAAAAAGAATAAAATACCTGGGAATATACTTAACCAAGGAGGTGAAAGACAACCTAACTCTGAAAACTATAAAATACTGATTAAAGAAATTGAAGATACCACATACAAATGGAAAGATATGTGATACTCACAGACTGGGAGAACCAATATTGTTAAAAATGTCCATACTACCCAAAGCAATCTACAGATTTAATGCAATTCCTATCAAAACACCAACAGCATTTTTCATAGAACTAGAACAAATAATCCTAAACTTCATATGGAACCACAAAAGACCCTGAATATGGGGATTAACATAAGAATAAAAAAAAAAAAAAAAAAAAAAGACCCTGAATAGCCAAAACAATCTTGAGAAAGAAGAACAAAGCTGGAAATATCACAATCCCAGATTTTAAGATACATTACAAAGCTGTAGTAATCAAAACAGTATGGCACCGGCACAAAAACAGACACACTGATCAATGGAACAGAATAGAGAGTCCAGAAATAAACCCACACTTTTATGGTCAATTAATCTACAACAAAGGCAACAATATGTAATGGGAGAAAGATAGTCTTAAATAGTGACAATTACATGCAAAAGTAATGAAACTGCACCACTTTCTTACACCATACACAGAATAAACTCAAAATGGATTAAAGATCTCAATGTGAGACTTGAAACCATAAAATTCTTAGAAGAAAACAGGCAGTAATCTCTTTGACCTCAGCTGTAGAAACATTTTTCTAGATACCCTTTGGCAAGGGAAACAAAAGCAAAATTAAACTATTGGACTATATCAAAACAAAAAGGTTTTTCGTACAATGAATAAAACTATCAACAAAACAAAAAGACTACAAACCAAAAAGGCAGCCTACTAAATGGGAGAAGATACTTGCAAATGGTATTTCTGATAAGGGGTTAATACCCAATATATAAAAAGAACTTCTGTAACTTAACATCAACCCCTTCTACCCCAATAATCAAATTTAAAAAATGGGCAGAAGATATGAACATTTTCTCTGAAGAAGACAAAAGGATGGGTCAAAAGACACATGAAAAGATGCTCAACATCACTAATCATCAGGGAAATGCAAATCAAAACCACAATGAAGTATCACCTTGTACCTGTCAGAATGGCTAAAATCAAAAACCGAAGAAATAACAAATTTGGTGAGGATGTGGAGAAAAAGGAACCCTTGTGCACTACTGATGAGAATGCAAGCTGGTTCGGCCATGGTGGAAAACAGTATGGAGTTTCCTCAGAAAATAAAAAAAAAAGAATTAGCATATAGCAATTCCACTATTGGGTATTTAACCAAAGAAAACAAAAACACTAATTTGAAAAGAAATATGTACCCCTATGCTCATTGCAGTATTTATAATAGCTAAGATATGGAAGCAACCCAAGTGTCTACTGATAGATAAATGGATAAAGAGAATGTGGTATATGTGTGTGTACACACACACACACAGACTGGATTACTTAGCAGCAAATAAGAATTAGATCTTGCCATTTGCAACAACATGGATGGATCTCGAGGGCATAATAATAAGCAACATGAGAAAGGTAAAGACAAATATTGTATGATTTCACTCATATGTAGAATTTAAGAAACAGAACTATGAACAAGGAGGAAAAAAAGAGACAAAGTGACTCAAATATAGAGAACTAGTGACTGCCAGAGTAAAGGTAGGTGGGAGGGATGGGTGAAATAGGTGAAGGGGATTAAGAGTACACCTTAAGGTGATGAGCAGCAAATAATGTACAGAATTATTAAATTACAGACCCCAAACTAATATAACGTTTGTTAATTACACTTGATTTTTTAAACAAAGAATGTTTACTGATAATGAACAAAGTCTAGGATATATTACATTAAAAGAAAAAGGTAAGTAAAAAATAGCATATATGACATTTATTCTACATCCTTAATTTATATTTTTAAATACAGAAAAAAAGATCTAGAAGATACTGAACTTAATAGTGGTTACCCTTGGGGAGGGCCATTCAACTGCTGTTACCTGGGGCACAAAATATTAATGGACTGGGAAAAAAATATTTTATCAACCAATTGTGACATAATGTCCTGTTTACCAGCCACAGGAGTTAATACTTAAGAAGAACAGACCAGACTACTTTACTTAAAAAATATCTTACCTTGTGGAAAACTTAAAAAATCCAGAAAAGAATAAAGTAGAAAATAAAACAAAAAAATACTGAGAGCAGGAGTTTTGTTTAAAGGGTAACTGCTGCAGAATTAGTTGGCAATAAAAATATTTTTTAATACTTTGCTAGAAGTGAGGAACTAGAAATGGCTATGACAGAATGACCACCCCACTACTACGTAAGTGTCACGATATCTTTTTCCAGACCTATGACAGATATCACCCATCAATCATGGAAGTCTTTCGTGCTGGACACTGTCTCACAATTCTCAACTCAAATAGTCTAGTTTAATACATCCCGAAGTTTTAAGTATTTAAGAATCAACTGAGATCTTTGTTAATATGCAGAATCTGATTTAGTATGCTTGGAGTGGGGCTCAAGATTACTCATTTCTAACACGTTCCCAGATGCTGCTGATGGTACTGGTCTGCAAATCACACTAAAACTGATTGGATGGAGTCAGTTCACGAAGTAAAACATTGTAAGAATGTTGACAAAACTGACTCCGTCTTTGATCCTTCATCTTGTTCACGTTTGCTGAATCACCCCTCTTCGGGCTACATGTTGCAGACTCATTGAAGATTAATATACATATCATAGAAATGCCCTCCCAGACTGGGATGGGGGAAAGCTTGTTTTGGCCTTCCATAAATCTGTTAAGAGATAATATAGTCTTTCCCCTTCCTGATGCACAGGTGGTGCCATATGATCTAATTAAAGGTTAGCTGTCAATTAGGTGTATGTATGCATGCCCTCTAAGGTGTGTGTGAACCCTTTGATCTCACTATAATGTCCTTCTGCGAGTCTCCTCACTCTATAAAATCCATGGACTAAGGTCCAGATTTTACACAGAATGTAGCTGCTGTGGACTGTCCTCTTCCCAATCCCACCTGACAGTAAGTCAGCCCAGATAAAACTCTGTAAACTGTGTGGACTGGCTAGCTTCATTTTCTGGTCTCAAAGTGCCTTCTCAGTTTGGCAGATACTTAACTGTCTCTCCCCCAACTTTTAACAAAGGTATTAGGTATTTTGAAGACGATGAGTTTTAAAAACTTTTAAGATCTAAGTCTCTTTAAAGAAAATAAATATCCCGTATTAATAGTGGATTTGAGCATATCTTTATGGGTTGACTGGTTATTTAAGTTTTCTCTTCTAGGAATACCTATTCATTCCATTCTAAAAAAATTTTTGTTTGATTTTCTACTGGTTGTTTTCTTCCAGTGATCTATAAAAATTCTTTATGTACTCAAGATACAAACTCTTACACATTTTAAATGACAAACCTTTCATTTATGATACATTATATGGTTAGCCTTCAGAATATATAAATTGGGGAGTAACAAGAAATTAGGTTATAAAAGAAAACCAGGGCAAGGAAACCAGGGAAGGCTCTGCACACCCAGTCATCTTACATGACATTGTAAATAATGTATTGCAAGTAAAAAGATTTCTGTGTGCAATCCCTTTAGAATATATTAGGTTAAGTTTCTATGAATCCTCCCTTAATATTTTATTGTACATTATAAACCTCTAAAATAGGAATGTAGCATATAGCAATTCTTTTTTTTTTTTTTTAAAGATTTTTTTAAATTTATTTATTTGAGACAGAGAGAATGAGAGAGACAAAGAGCACATGAGAGGGGGGAGGGTCAGAGGGAGAAGCAGGCTCCCTGCCGAGCAGGGAGCCCGATGCGGGACTCGATCCAGGGACTCCGGGATCATGACCTGAGCCGAAGGCAGTCGCTTAACCAACTGAGCCACCCAGGCGCCCCGCATATAGCAATTCTTAAACTTACTAAAACCTACTCACAGAACTAAAAAATATTTTTTTTAGAACTTGAACAATCACGCATAGCTTGAGGACAGTTTGAGAAATGCTAGTGAAAACAGTAGAAAATAACCAAGATTTACCAAGGAAGTAATATGATGAAAATATTTTAGAATATGATAGTGATGTGCAAAATGGATTAGAAGAAGCAGACTTTGTAGATGTGGGTAAGTTATTGATTCAATAAAAATTCATGTTTAGAGGACTTCTGGGAAAATGTGCAGAAGGATCCTGAGCTCACTTTGTCCCACAGACTGAACAAGGTAACAGCCACATCAGAGCAACTACCTCTGAAAACGACCTGAAAACTGGCAGAAGACTTTCCACTGGTTAATTGTAAAGAGAAGGCCACATCCAAAAGGGCAGCAGGGGCAAAGATGCAGTGAGGAACCAAACCCCCAGTGACACTAACCACAAATCAGAGGGACTCCACAATCATGGAGAAGGAAGAGGAGCAGTGCCCACACTAGGCACCTCAGGCTTGGGGAGGAGAGGGGGACCTGCACTGGGACGTCTGCATAACGTCTGGCTTTCAAAAGCAGAGGAGCTTATTTTTTTTACAATCAGCCAGGCTTAGCTGTAGCTACTTTAAACATCAGTGGACTTAGCTCTAGGAGAGGCAGGAAACAAAATGAGTCACTGCTCTTGAAGAGACAGCACAACAAACAACCCAGTTGAAATACAATATAAACAGCAGCTTGAAAAAAGCCTGGGATCTTTAGGTTTCTCAAAGAAGCCCAACCTCAGCCTAGATAGAAGGCTATTTGCAGGAATTAGCAGAAGCACTCCTCCACCTGTCTTGCTATCACCATGTGCCCTGCTACCGTGTTCTCCTGTGGATTTGCCCCCTCCAACCTACCACACTCCGCAGTCTCCTGCCAAAGAAGACCATGCCATGAAATACCTTGCAAGGAGCCTTGGCAAGGACCAGGCTCACTCTAGAGTGAGTCTTGCCCTGGGAAGAAGGGAAAATAATCACACACACCTGTGCACACTCAGTCCCAGCAGCTGAACCTTATAGCTGGGATTACAAAGAGAGCATCCTGCCAATCAGTGCAACTGCAGCCCTAGCAGATGGGCTGAGGGCAGGCATCTAGTTGACTGCTGATACTGCCCAAATACAACAGCTTGCTGGCTATTGTAGTTGTCTCTCTGTTGACTGCAGACTGGCCCCTTGACAGCACATGGACCAAACCCTGCACAGAACAAGCAGAGTCAGCCATTGCGGCCTACTGGACAGAAGGCAAATGAGGCTCAGCCACAACAGTAGGGAGCAAGCAACCCACATCGGAGATAGGCATGAAATTCCTGGCTCTGGAGAACAGGGCACATTGTGCTACAGGGCACCACAGGACCTCTTTTTCATAAGGCCATTACTTTCAAGATCAGTAGACAAAGCTGACTTTTGAAATACAAAGAAACAAAGCCAGAGAGTTAAACAAAATGAGGATACAGAGGAATATGTCCCAAACGAAAGAAGAGGGCATAATAAAGAATTTACAGTAGTGGTCATAAAGATACTCACTAGACTTGAGAAAAGAATGGAGAATCTCACTGAGACCTTCAACAAAGAGACAGGAAATATACACAAGAAACAGAGATAAAGAACTCAATAATTGAAAGAAAAAATGCACTACCAGGAATAAATAGCAGATTACAGGACACAGAAGGAAGGATCAGTGATTGGTAAGACCAGGTAATGGAAAGCAACCAAGCTGGATAGTAAAAAGAAAAAAGAATAAAAAAAATTAGAATAAAAAATTAGAGTAGGTAAAAACTCAGTGACATCATCAAGTATAATAAGATTCATATTATAGAGATTTCAAAAGGGGTAGTGACAAAGAAGGGGGCAGAAAATTTATTTGAAGAAATAACAGCTGAAAACCTTCCAAACTTGAGGCAGGAAATACATATCTGGATCCAGGAGACGAGACACAGAGAGCCACCAACAAAATCAACCCAAAAAAGTCCACACTAAGACACATAATACTTATAATAGAAAAAGGAGTGATAAAGAGAGTTTTTAAAGCAGTAAGAGAAAAGAGAGCAGTCACACACAAGGGAAATCCCATAAGGCTATCATCTGATTCTAAGCAGAAACGCTGCAGGCCAGAAGTGGCATGATATATTCAAAATGCTGAAAGAAAAAACCTGCAACCAAGAATACTCTATCCAGCATGGCTATCATTCAGAACAGAAGAGGCGATAAAAATTTCCCAAACAGGAGAAAAGAGTTCATTGTTATTAAACTAGCCTTACAAGTAACATTAAAAGGAATTCTTTGAGTGGAAAGAAAAGGAGATAACAAACAAAGAAAATTAGGAAAAAATCTTACAGATAAATACAATAAAAGTAATAGATTAATCACTTACAAAACCAGTATGGAGGTTAAAACACAAAAGCAATAATATCAATTTTATCTGTAAAAATCAGCAGAGAGAATCAGAAAATAAAAGGATGTGAAGTATGACATCATATACATAAAATGTGGGGGCGTGTATAAACTTAGTGCTTCTAGAATGGATTCAAACATAGGAGGACCATCAATTTCATATAGATTGCTATACACGTTAAGATATTATTTATGAACCTAATGGTAACCACAAATCAAACACGTATAATAGATATGCTTGGATTTCTCTTTATTTTTTTGCACATCACTAAAGAAAGCCAAAAATGGCAAGAGAGCAAGAGAAGGAACAGAGAAGAACTACAAAAACAATCATATAACAAGTAACAAAATGGTAATAAGTACCTGCCAAACAATAATTACTTTGAATGTAAATGAACTAAATGCTCCAATCAAATCAGTAGGGAGTGAATGAATGGATTAAAAAGCAAGACCCACCTATATACTGCCTGAATAGACTTGCTTCAGATCTAAAGACACACGCATATTGAAAATGAAGGGATGGAAAACCATTACCATGCAAATGGAAGTGAAAAGAAAGCTGGGGTAGCAATACTTGTATCAGACCAAAAAGACTTAATGACTGTAAAGAGACACAGAAGGACACTATATAACAAAAAAGGGAACAATCTGACAAGAGGATATAACAATTGTAAATACTTTGGCACTGAACACAGGAGCACCTATATACATAAAACAACTATTAATAGACAAGGAAGTTGACAGTAGTACAATAGTAGAGGACTTTAACACCCACTTACATCAATGGATAGATCATCCAGAAAAAAAAATAAGGAAACACTGTTTTTGAATGACACACTGGGACGGATGGACCTAACCTACATTCAAAACATTCCATAAAAACAGAATATATTCTTTTCAGGTGCACATGGAACTTTCTACAGAACAGATATTAGGTCACAAAACAAGTCTCAATAAATTCAAAATGACTTAAGTCATATATATTTTTTAAAAAATTTTATTTTATTATGTTAGTCACCATACATCACCAGTTTTCCATGCTGTGATCCACGATTCACTGTTTTCACACAACACCCAGTGCTCCATGCAGTATGTGCCCTCCTTCATACCCAACACCGGGCTAACCCATACCCCCACCCCCCTCCCCTCTAAAACCCTCAGTTTGTTTCAAGAGTCCGTAGTCTCTCATGGTTCATCTCTCCTTCCGATTTCCCTTCATTTTTCCCTTCTTTCTCCTAATGTCCTCCATGCTATTCCTTATGCTCCACAAAAAAGTGAAACCGTATGATAATTGACTTTCTCTGCTTGACTTACTTCACTTAGCATAATCTCCTCCAGTCCCATCCATGTTGATGTAAAAGTTGGGTATTCATCCTTTCTGATGGCTGAGAAATATTCCATTGTATATATGGACCACGTCTTCTTTATCCATTCATCTGCTGAAGGGCATCTCAGCTCTTTCCACAGTTTGGCTATTGCGGACATTCCTGCTATGAACATCGGGGTGCATATGGTCCTTATTTTCACTACATCTGTGTCTTTGGGGTAAATACCCAGTAGTGCAATTGCTGGGTCACAGGGCAGCTCTATTTTTAATTTTCTGAGGCGCCTCCACACTGTTTTCCAAAGTGGCTGTACCAACTTGAATTCCCACCAACAGTGTAAGAGGGTTCCCCTTTCTCCACCACCTCTCCATTTGTTGTTTCTTGCCTTGTCCATTTTTGCCATTCTAACTGGTGTAAGGTGGTATCTCAGCATGGTTTTGATTTGAATTTCCCTAATGGCTAATGATGATGACATTTTTTCATGTGTCTGTTAGCCATTTGTATGTCTTCTTGGGAAGTGTCTGTTCATGTCTTCTGCCCATTTTTTGACTTACTTATTTTTTGGGTATTGAGAAGTTCTTTATAAATCTCGGATACCAGCCCTTTATCTGTAGTGTCATTTGCAAATATCTTCTCCCATTCTGTGGGTTGCCTCTTTGTTGACTGTCTCCTTTGTTGTGCAGAAGCTTTTTATCTTGATGAAGTCCCAAAAGTTCATTTTTGCTTTTGTTTCACTAGCCTTTGGAGATGTATCTTGAAAGAAGTTGCTGTGGCCAATGTCAAAGAGTTACTACCTATGTTCTCCTCTAGGATTTTGATGGATTCCTGTCTCAGATTGAGGTCTTTCATCCATTTTGAGTTTATCTTTGTGTATGGTGTTAGAGAATGGTCGAGTTTCATTCTTCTGCATGTGGCTGTCCAATTTTCCCAGCACCATTTACTGAAGAGACTGCCTTTTTTCCATTGCATATTTTTTCCCACTTTATCAAAGATTATTTGACCATACAGTTGAGGGTCCATATCTGGGTTCTCTATTCTGTTCCATTGGTCTGTATGTCTGTTTTTGTGCCAGTACCATGCTGTCTTGGTGATCACTGCTTTGTAATATAGCTTGAAATCGGCCAAC
>NC_138371.1:73282872-73357124 GCF_054177405.1 Leptonychotes weddellii | reverse complement strand
GAGGAGACGTGGTGGTGCCAGTTGATGACAAGCATTCCAATAAACATACTTGGAATACGGCCATCTCGGGTTGAAGACCGATGCTCTAATCTGGACTGAGAGTGATTTTTCTAAAATGCACCAGAGTTGGTCTCACTCAAAATCCTTCCATAGGTTTCTTTTGCCTCCAGTAGTTTTTTTTTTTTTTTTGCTTCCAGTAGGTTTTAATCATTTTAGCCTTGCAAACTGTTATCTGCATACTTACCTGACAGCATAAACAAATAAAATATAATTCTTATTGTAAGACTTGGTTGAACAGTGGGAGAGCATTGGAAGCTTCTTCTATACCCTTATTGTCCTTTACAGTTTCCCCTTCTAGGGAAATATCCAGAGCCCCATAGAATTTCTTTAGAAACCATCATCCTAAATGGTGACATCCGAAGTCATCAGCAAGGTGCATAAGGCCCTCTGTCATCAGCCTCCAGCCTAACTTTCAGTTAATCTTCTAATAGCCTTGAGGCCACCCTGAATGTTAGCATTCTCAATTTAATTATTCATACCTCAAAGCTTTCCCCTGGCATTTCTGTTCTCCTTTATTTGGAATGCTTCTCTACCTTGTCTGTCAGGTATATTTGTATTCACAAATCATCACTACCTCCAGATCATTTTTTCTGACCCTAACAATCTCTTCCCTATAAGTACAACATTCAACACAAAGGAGGGCTCCAGAGTGCTTGATGTCATGAGTTGAGGAGGCATGAATTGAGCTACCTTCGAAAATCCTCCCCAAAACATATCATATCTCCTATCTGCACTCTTCATTTCTCAATCGGTGAGTAATTAGAATCACATATATATATATATACACATAGTGTACAACTTCATTTTTGGTGTTGTTTTAATGATGTATATAGTTTTACCTCTGCTTTTGTGTGCGTGTGTGGGTGTGATTTTGTCAAAACCAAGATGTTTTCTGAAATTTCTCATTATCTTGCTTTTGCTGGCGAAAAATTGAAAATCATTACAAAAATGACAAAACAAGCATTCTGTAAGTCTGATATTCATAAATTCATACTACAGCATTCTCACACCAGTCAGAATGGCTAGAATCAAAAAGATAAGAAACAAGTGTTGGAGAAGATATGGAGAAAAGGGAACCCTTGCACTCTGTTGGTTAGGAATGTAACTTGGTGGAAACACTGTGGAAAACAGTACGGAGGTTCCTCAAAAAATTGAAAAGAAAAACCAGACAATCCAGAAATTCCACTGTTAGGTATTTACCCCACAAAAATGAACATGGTAATTCGAAAAGATATATGCACCTCTATGTTTACTGCACCATTATTTACAATAGACAAGATATGGAAGCAATCTGTTTATGGACAGATGATGAATCAAGAACATGTGTGTGCACTATATACACACAGAATGGAATGTTACTCAGCCATAAAGAAGGAAATCTTGCTCTTTTCAGTAACATAGATGGTCCTGGAAGATATTATGCTCAGTTACATACGGCAGACAGAGAACAACAAATAATAAGTGATTTCACTTATATGTGGAACCTAAAAAATGAACAAAGAAACAAGAAATCAAAAAGCCAGAATAGACTCATAGATACAGAGAACAAACTGGTAGTTGCCAGAGGAAAGAGGAGTGGTGAGATGGCCAAAGTAGTGAAGTGGTTTAAAAGGTACAAACTTTAGTTATAAAATAAGTATGTAACGGGGACTAAAAGTACTGCACAGGGAATATAGTCAATACTTCTGTAATAAGGTTGTATAGTGACAGATGTAACTACGCTTATCACTAATCATGGCACTGTGTAATCTATAAAATTAATGAATTACTACATTGTACACTTGAAACTAACGTTAACACTGTCAACTATACTTCAGTAACATAGCCAGTAATTTCCTGGACATAGGCTTTGGAAACATTTTTGTAGATATTTCTCCTCTGCAAGAGAAAGAAAAGCAAAATTGAAGTACTAGGACTATACTGAAATAAAATGTTTTTGCACAGTGAAGCAAACAATCAACAACAACAAAAAGGCAACCCAGTGAATGGGAATATCTGATAAGGGGTTAATACCCAAAATATATAAAGAACTTAAACAACACCAAACCAAACTAAACCAAACCAAACAAAAAACCTATTAAAGAATGGGCAGAGGGCATCAGCAAACATATTTCTAAGGAAGACATATAGTTGGCGGGCACATGAAAAGATGTTCAATATCACTAATCATCAGGGAAAGGCAAATCAAAACCACAATGAAATATCACCTTGTACCTGTCAGAATAGCTAAAATAAATATAAGAAATAACAATGTTGGCAAGGATGTGGAGGAAAAGAAACTCCTGTGTACTGTTGGTAGGAATGCAAACTGTGCAGACACTGCAAAACAGTATGAGATTTCTTAAAAAATTAAAAAACAAAGTTATCAAATGATCTAATAATTGCAATACTGGGTATTTACCTAAAGAAAATGAAAACACACACAAAAAGATATACACACCCCTATATTTAACACAGCATTATTTATAATAGTCAAAATATGGAAGTAATCCAAATATCCATCCACATATGAAGGGATAAAGATGTGGTATATATACACAATGGAATATTACTCAGCCATAAAAAATAATGAAATCTTGCGATCTGTAGCAACCTGGATGGATGTATAATAGTAAGTGAAATAATTTAGTCAGAGAAAGACAAATACTATATGATTACACTCATGTAGAATTTAAGAAAAAAGGGACAAAAACAGACTTTAATACAGAGAATAAACTGGTGGTTGCCAGAAGGGAGGTGGGTGTTTTGCAACAAGTAAATCATAGTAACTTTTACTTACATATATCTGGAGGTGCAGGGGCCACATGAGACTCATCAGAACCTGAAGATCCTGCAGTTGAAAAGGCTTTGGGATTGACAACCCTTTTAACTAAAGAGCAAAATCCCGGGAGATATGAAACCAGCCTGGCTCTATTACAGAGCACCTAAGAACAACACAAAAATTACCATTATTTGTTCTGGATATATGTATTATACTTACATAGACAATCTCTGGCAAATCCTCACACTGCAATGTATCTTTCAAAACCAAATCTTATTCTATTATTGAGCAACTACCATACAACAAGCACTATGTATATAATTTTAAAAACACATCAATTAAAAAAAACCCAAACAAGTAATAAAGTTACTTTGTGTAAAGTAACTAGCCAATAAAGGCTAGAATCAAGAGTGCCACACTAGAGAGGATAGGAACCTCTAAAAGTTGCCCTATTTGGGAACAACACTAAAAACGTAGTACACAAGATTTTTCTCTTGTTAAGGAAACTTCAACACCTTTAGTACAAAGCTTTGTGCTAAATTTTTTGCTCCTATGTTCATTTCCTGGACTCTGAGGTCAGTTACAACGGGTGAATGTGTAAACATCTTTCACGCAGAAACTTCTAGCAAAATACTTGGGTCAGAGTAATTTGTTTTTTTATTATTTTTTAAAGATTTATTTATTTGACAGAGAATGTGCAAGCAAGCGCGTACACACACACACACACACACACAGAGGCACGCACAGGGGGAGGGGCAGAGGGAAAGAAAGAATCTCCAGCAGACTTCCCATGTGTAGCCGGATACAGGGCTTGATCTCAAGACCCTGAGATCATGACCTGAGTGGAAAACCAAGAGTTTGATGCTTAACTGACTGTGCCACCTAGGTGCCCCAGGTCAGAGTAATTTAATGCAGGGGTTAGCAAACTATAGCTGAATATATTTATTTATGTATTGTCTGTGGCTGCTTTCATGCCATAATGGCAGAGGTAAGTAGTTGCACAAAGACTATATGGTACAGAAAGCCTAAAATATTTACTTATATGTCCCTTCACATTAAAAAACAAAAATGCCAACTCTTAGTTTAGTAGAAAATATGTAAGAATAAATTCCATATTATCTGTGACATGCTATTAAAAGATTTAAACAATTAAAAAATCCCTGAGGGAGGAGGAAAAAGTTTCATAGAGAATAAACTAGGTTTTGAAGAAACAAGAAATTTGCAGAGCAAAGGGGCATTTCAATGAGTGACTTTCAGGAACAGATGTATAATCATAAAAGGTATATTCAAAAGGGTGATAAATTCAGTGAGGTTAGATATTTAAGGGAGTGCAGTAAAAAACAGGCTTGAAAGTTAAGTTGTGGGAAATCATAAAAGGCTTTATATTTGACATAGTAAAAGGCTTGTTACATCAAGACAATAATCAGAATTTTAATCTGGAGGCAGGGAAGAATAGAGGGGCAGAATGTTTTTAGGAATGTACCACTTAGGGCAGGATGGACTGGAGTGGGATTAGAGAATGGGGACTGGAGTGGTATGAAAACTACCAGGATGTTGAAATAGTCTAGCCATTTGATACTTTAGAATCATTCCTTTTTCCCTTTCACAAAGTAGTCTGAATTCCAACACACGTGTTCTGACTTTTTTTCATAAGTACAAGAGAACATCCTAACTTGTTTTTCTACCTCTCTGGCATAATTTCTTACTAACTTTACCCACCTTTCCCTTTTTAATTCTTTAGTCACATAAAAATATCTGCAACATTTCCCATATTTCTCTGCCTTCTTTTATACTGCCATCAGATTTCTTCTGCTAAAATGCCCTTTTCCCTCTCCTTCTAGGTCTAGCAAATTTCAGCTCTGTCTTCAAGACCTGGATAAACAGAACCTTCTTTATGTATCTCCTAAGTACAAGACCTGTCTCCAGAGTACTCTGGCCACCTGAAAATTTAAGTATCCTTCCTTGGGTCAGAACCCAACCTGCCCCAAGAGATAAATGTGATAATTATTAGATTTTAACCTACTAGACAAACTCAGACTTTTGGGTGTTTCTATAATTTAAATTTACCTTTACAAATGAAGACATTTACATTTAACAGAATATGGCTCAGGATCTAAAGGCAATATAAAATTTTAAACTCCAAAAAGATTTTGGGCAAGGCCTCAAAATAGTAAGAGGCTCAATAAGAGATTATCTGAAAGGGGCAATAAATATTAAATAGCAAATAATCAACAGATGTTAGTTACTGTGGGCTAGGTTCTGTGCTAAGTGCTTTACATGCACTGTTTTACTAATTTCCACAACATACTTCCATATACCATTAAAATTAAAGTATGATTATCAAAATATTATTTGTGATAATAAACTGCTTCACAAGCAAAAAAGGAAAATAAATATTATCCAAATTATTTTAGCAACTTCCTAATATTATTAAGGATTATTTTAACCTGTGAGTGCCAAGGCCACTAGATTCTACTTTAGATTTTTTTCCTTGATGGTAAAGCTTTTAACAAAAGTTACAATAAAATATGAGTTTTGTTGCCAATCTAAGAAAATCTAATCACTTAATCTCATGTTATTTTATTTCTTTATATTTCATTTTAATGGCAAAATAATCCAGTATCTAATTTGTCCACTAAAAGGAATAGCTGACGACAGTGTTAGTGTTTCAAGTTTCCTTTTTAACATATAGGATCCTCAAATTCATTACTTGGCAGATTTTAGGACATTGGGTCAGCTGGTAAATATAACTAAATATGACAGCCAATAAATAACTCAAAAATTAGAATAGCCAGTTTATTTTAGTACGAGGATAAGTATGATTTTGTATATGACTACTTCAAACCTAGGATTCTAGACTTGGAAAGATGACAGGTTATTAAAATATAATTTCAAGGGCGCCTGGGTTGCTCAGATGGTTGGGCGTCTGCCTTCGGCTCAGGTCATGATCTCAGGGTCCTGGGATCGAGTCCCGCATCGGGCTCCCTGCTCCTTGGGAGCCTGTTTCTCCCTCTGCCTTTCTCTCTCGCTCTGTCTCTCATGAATAAAAAAAAAAATATATATATATATATATATATAATTTCAAAATCCTTATTAGTATAAAAAGAGAAACTGTCTTTTAGGCACTGTTTTAGGACTAAAGTCCTGCTTTTGGTCATGTGAGCAGAAAATAGGGTCTATACCAAAGATTGAAAACTCGTTATCTAGGAAATTCATCCATATCCATCTATAGACATTTTTGTGTGGTCCACACTGTTATAAAAAAAATCTGAATTGGATATAAACATTGAGAAATTACAGATTTCACAAAAAAAGTCCAGATTTTCGGCTGTTCTTGAAAACTCAGAAGAGCTGGCAGCACTGGATTCATATTCGCAAATGGCATTAGTTAGCAATTAGTCACCGTAGCTAAGGAAAGGCTGCTCCTGTTATACCAGAAATGAAAATTTCAGTTTGTCAAAGTTCCCACCAAGGCATCTTAATTTACTGTCCAGCTTCTGAAGCACAGACATTTATGACTCTTGCTATGTATGCTAAATAGCTGAAGACACACATAGTTGCATATTTCATAACTGACATCCATTCAGTATTTACAATGTATATAAACACAAATTTTTAAAGTATATTTTAATATTAAAATTTATTTCATATGAACTTCTAACAAAGGATTTACAAAAGCATCTTTCAAAATATTCACCCTGCTGAGCTAATTCATTTAAATCAAAATAAAGCCAGGTTAAACATTAGAATTCTATTCTACTTTAAGAGTACCCCATGCTTCTTTTACAACATTCCCTTTCTGTGGTTCTGGCTAAGTAAAAATTCATGTTAAGATGGGTCCAAGACTAGTGGTCTACTTTTATGACTTGTCCCTAAAGTCACGTCAATAGACAGACTCTTAACATATCATGTTCAGTTACAGGAATATTATCCTAACTGTTGCCATATTAACCCTCCAAACACAGCTCTGATTAAACGATCACAACTTGAAGAATCAAATCTATATACTGAGTGTGACATTCAAGGCTATTACTCGATTTCAGCTCCACAATCCAACCTTATTTCCCTCTAATCTTTCACATATCTGACATTGCAGAAGGCAGAAATGACTTCTTGATTTTTGAAAGGGAAGGTGTCTCTGAATACGTCTGTTTTTCCATTCAAATGTCCGATTATCTAAATCCCACCATCTTTCAAACCTCAGATTAAATGCTTCTCTGAAGTGATCCCAAACCCCTTATTTCTCCTCTTCACAAAGCTTTGAATCTGCACGTACCTTTGTGTAGCTTTTAAGAAAAATTACTTTACACTTTAATTGTAGCTATTTCATGTATGTCTACTGTCCCCTACTATATGAAGTCCTTATGGTAGGGTAAGTCTAAACTGGAGACTTACAATGAATATTTCTGGTCTATGTGAATCATATCTCTTGCTCTCATTTTGTAGGATTTGGAAGGTTACTTGCTAGACTGAAACTGTTACAAAATCGTCAGTTTAGCTAACCAAAGAAATAAAAAATAGCTTAAAAGTAGATTCTAAATATTTACTGAAATGTCTTTTAAAAATATTGAAAGGATGCTGGCATTGAATTTATTTCCAAAAATGAATTTGTAGAAACAAGTACACGAGTGTCACAGAAAACCTTTGTGTTCAAACTACCTTCAAAGCATGCCAACATAATTTCACACCCCTTGCTTCCCTTGACATTTTTCATACACTACCTCTAAGCACAAGAAACATGCCACCAATGCCACCATAATTAAACCCATCCCTCCATTTCCTAACAAGTTCCCAAACCACTATTCTGCTTAAGAGACTAATTTACTCACAGTGGCCATTTCCAGCGGGGAGGGCAGATGCAAAGTATCTTTCCTTTCGTAAAGTTATTCCTGAGAACGGACAAAATAAAACAGGCGAGTGACCTATTAAGCTCTAACAACACACAATTCGGGTAACGTCCACTATCTCCTACTATGTGTCGCTCCACCACGATCGAAGTCCAAGCTCTCCCCATAACCCAAGAAGGCCAGAATTGGCCCCCAGCCCCTACAAGGCACAGATCCCTCCCCAGAGGAGGCCGTGCAGTACCCAGCCCTCCCGGTTTATGCCCCCAGCCCCCGCCCCCGAAAGCAACTCGGACCAGATGAGGGCGGGGAACGAGGAGCCGGTGGCCGAGACAGAGTCCCGAAGGTCGAAGCAGGTATTTTAACACAGGCCAGGGGGGCTTGACAACAGCTCCAAACAGGGGTTCGAACGGAGCTGACGGTGAGGAAGCGAAAAACAGCCTACAGACAGACAGGACTAGGGAGTGCGACAGGGACCCTGTCGGAATACGGGCAATACCGAGTGCTATGGCACCAAGAAGACAGGCGAATTTGGAGGGGCTACGCGGGCGGAAACCATCCGTACCAGTCCCGCCGCCGCCTCCAGCTGTCCCAGACGCTCACTCTTTCCGCCGTCAAAATGGCGGCGGCGACGGCCTCAGGGATAGCTTCGAAGCCGGCAGTGACCAGGCTGAAGAAGTTGCTTCTGAAAGCATCGATGCAAAGGATCGTCGAATTGATGATGCGCATGCGCACAATAGGCCCGTAGAGCCTACCTTCCATTGGATAGTCGCGGGCAAACACGTAGGAGGAGAAAAGGTGAAGTGGGGTGACGTGAAAGGAGGAGTGTTCCTGATCTGGGTTGAGGGCTCATTTCATTTCTTTCATTAACTCATTGATCCATTTGATAGATTCCTCCACCCTAAGGCTTTCTTACTGCCGCCGAGAGATACAATCTTAAGTTTTTTATTTATGTCATAGTAGTTTTTTCACGAATCACTGTTTTCGAGCATAGGGCACTTAGGTTTTTCTGTTTGTGTCCCAGGCCCTTAATAGGCTCAATAAATTTATTTATAAACAATATATCATTTTCATTTGTCAATTTTTTAATTAACTGAAGTCCATACTTTATTCATACCAATATTTCTGGGTAGGTAATGTTAGGCAAGCTGGTCTCTGTTTTCCTCACCTGTAAAAGGGGAATAATAATAGTGCTTGCTCCACACACTGTAAGGATTAAATGAGTTTATATATAGCTAACACTTACATAGCATACACATGTACACACACTCCTCGGAGCTTGGGAGTCACAGAAAGGCTTCTAAGAAAGGACCACTGAGCTGAGCGTTGAAGTTACTTACAACTCGTTTTTTCATGCCTTGTAATTTCTCTTTGGTTTACTTGTCCAGGTTATATAAGAGGATTTCTGGTTGAATCATGATTGTAAGCTTTTTGAGATCAGAACGCATATGCTACTCATCTTTGCCATGATAGAAATCATCTGTCAGGTACAGGTGGGAGATAAAAGGAGTCCGTGATCAGTTTGGTAGGAGGCTGTCAGGAGTAACTTCATAGCAGAGGATGCTTGTACTGTGTTTTGAAAGATGAATGGGTGTTTACCTGAATGCCAAGAAAAGATGTGGAGGGGTGAGGACACTTCAGGCAAAGGGAGCAGTGGGAACAGAGCTGTGAAATCTGAAACACTGGGCACATTTGGGGAGATCTGTAAGTAGTCAAGGGAATGAGTTTGGCATGGACAGGGGCCAGATCATAGTCAGCCTTCGGTGTAGTACTAAGATAGATGTAATCCTGGAAGCAATGAGAAGCAACTGGGAAGATCGAAGCAGAGTCATGGCATTATCAGATGGGCATCTTGGGAAGGTCCTCTGGCTGACATTTAGAGGATGGGTTGGAAGGGTGTGTGAAGATGACTCCTAAATTTTTGACTTAGGATATTTGGTGAATAGAGTTGCTTTTTCTTTATTGGGAATTCAGTAATATTAATATTTGTGGAATGCATACTATGTGGTGGTACTTGGATAGGGATTTTCACATTATTTGTTTTAATTCTCATAACAATATAAAAAATAGAGGTACTATTATCCTCATGTTAAATATGAAGAAGAAATGAAAGCAGAAAGAGGTTAAGTATATTTCTGAAGCTTCCAGGGCTGTACTTAAATCTAGGTCTGTTAGGTTCAAAAAGTGTTCTCTTTCCCACACGTATTGTCCTCCAGGAGAACAGGTGTTTGGAGAAAGATGAAGAGTTTGGTTTGGGATATCTTGGGTTTTAAGATGCCAAAGGGCATTCATGTGGAGTTGCCAGTAAGTCATTTGAAAGTAGACCTATTGCTCAGGAAAGTGGTTTATGTAGGAGACAGAGATTTGAGGGTTCTTTACATATGGGTAGTAATTCAAGCCATGGGAACTCCTTAACCTGAAGTTCAACAACGGGCTTTATGGGAAGGGAGAAAGGTCTTTGACACTCCTGAAAATGTATGCAAATTTTTATTTATTTGTAAGTAGATTCATTTTTTTTCCATAGAGAGAGAGTGCATAGCTTCTTCAGATTCTTAAAGAAGTTCATGACTGAAAGTTCAAGAACTACTAGTGTAGAGTATAAAAGAAAAAGGACAAAGTCAGAATACTAGGAAATATTAATTAAAGGGGTAACAGAAGAAAATCTAGCAACAGAGACTGGCAAGTTTCAGTCAGAAAGTAGAAGGAAATCAGGAGAGAGTATTCTAGACATCAAGAATTATTGCTATTATTGCCCCATATTATTAGATGCTACAAAAAGATCTTATTGAGGTTCATCTTATTTGATAAATCCAGCAACAGTGACTTTGCCAGAGGAATTTCTGTGGAGTGGGGTTGGGGGGGGTGGAATTTTGATAACTGTGTATTCAGAGGATGAAACAGAAACTTCTTGTGGACAGACTTTATATGTTTTTCACTGTATTCCTGGGACTTTACTGTATTCCTGCCACAGAGAGGTGATCAATAAATGTGTGTTGAATAGATGAAGTATGGATCACTAATAACAAGCTACCATTAACAACAGCTGCTTTTTGTTGTTCCGTCTCCAGGCTCCATACCTCCATAACATCTATCTGTCTGACAACTGGGCTGGGAGAGTAGTAGTGTCTATACTGCATAAGTGGAGAAACTGAGACTCAGGCTAAGCAAACTGCTTGATGCCGTACAACTACATGTAGTGGTGAATGTGAGGCTAAACCTTGGATTTGTCTGGCTCTGAAATCTCTATGCCTTCCACAACAATAAAACTCAGAAGACAAAGAGGTGAGTAGCTGTCTCTCAACTTATTTCAATTTCCACTTATCTATTTGCCTTCTCCCTTTCACTCTGTCTTGGATTGTTCTTATTCTTCAGAGATAGAGGAGGACCTTCAAAGAACTGTAAAAATTAATCCATTCACCAGATTATGAGGTTATTCAGAGACCAATATGTAATCCTTGGGGGTTTTCTTTCTCATCTCCCTCTTACAGCTGCCTGCATTGATGTTTTTTGGTAAACATATGGCTTCCCATTTATTCTAGAAACACTAATTCTCAATAACAAAAGATGTATACTTATGCTAACTAAGGAATATATAGTAATCACTAAGTGCTCAACTTGGCAATTCTGTTGTATTGCAGCTAGTTCTTTCTGTAAAGACAGTAGGATTATAAAACCAAAAGACAAAATGGACTATTTTCTGCTCAGCTAAGCATATCTAAAGCACATTAGAAGTTTGAAGACAATATTTTATGTTATTTTAAAAAATGCTACATGGAACTATTACCTGGTTGCAAAAAAACAACATGTAAAATGATAATAATAGAAATTTTAAAAAGGATGTGGATAAAAGTAAAAATCTGTGAACACTTGGTTTTTATTATTTGACTCAGACACAGAGCTCAACTATTAAGAACACATCTTTTTAAGTTGCCCACACCAGTGATGCACTATCTCTTTAGTATTTGACACATTAAGATAGACATATATTTTAGCCATTTCTAGAAAACTCAAGCTTTTCCTGGAAACATCTTGTATCTTCTAGCCATCTATTGCTAGGTGGCAACACATGAATATTGTAGAAAGTGAATGATGTGTATCACTAGGACATACTGGAAGAGAGGCCTTCTATTTAATATTTTGGTTTTTAGTTTGAATGTGATACATACAATCACAGGACTTTGTGATATTAGATATAACAATTATCTATCTGCTCATCTCTCTGCCTCCCTGTTATTACAATGGCGACCATGATATTATCTACTTTTTTAAAAGACTTTATTTACTTGAGGGAGAGAGAGAGAGAAAGAGCACGCACACGAGCTGGGGGAGGAGCAGAGGGAGAGGGACAAGCAGACTCTGCTGAGCCTGGAGACACGGGGCTCAATCTCAGGACCCTGAGATCACGACCTGAGCTGAAATCAAGAGTTGGATGCTTAACTGACTGAGCCACCCAGGGGCCTTTGATATTGTCTACTTTATAGATATATTTAGAAGATTATATAAGATAATCCATGTAAAGGATTTAGCACAGTGCATAGCACTTAGTGTGCAATAAATGTTAGCTGAGATCATCTTTGTCGTCATTATCAGCATTATCAACATCGATGAACTCCTCTGAACTTTATACTTATAGCTTTGGTTTCCATATATGTGCACAGTGCTTGTGGGGGTGATACAATAATGTTCTCTTACATGAGATTGACCAGGAGGAGGAAAGGGATGGTAGCATTGGGGCTTGTATCATGTACATTATCCCAGATGTATATAATCAGAATCTATGAGGGGTTTAGGAGGCTGCATTTTAAGAAATTCTTCAGGGAATTTTTATGAGAACTAGAATTTGAGGACCATAAGTAAAAGATAAAAAACTGTGCTAGGGAGTAGTGTAATACGCACTGTGAACACCAGCTGTCACTACTCTACAATTTAAAAACAAACCTGATCCTTAACAGCCAGTGGGATTATTACAAGAACATTCTCTAAATTTCAAATGTAAAGATCTAGGGAAAGTGAACTCTGAGTTAAACAAATTTGGATTTTTTCAAGAGTCTCTGGGACATATAAATGGCTTACAAAGTGTAGTGGTTGGATATGTGTGAATAAACCTACATCAGGAGAATGATGGCTCACTGTACTTGGGGATATAAGTGAATGTTCCGTGCTTTAAAAATCAAAGTATGTAAGACAGCTCAGTAACTCTGAGAATATCTTCATTTTCCTGGCCTTATGTCACAATGGAAAGTCTTGTGTAGTGTCCACATGAACATTTTCCTAATTTGTAGACATTGCGCCATACTGGGAGATTTGGATTCAAGTTCTGGCTTTTTTGTACAGTTTCATGTGGATCACCAAAACAATTCCTTAACATCTGTAAGCCTTGAAACAGACATAAAAATAACCACATAAGGATTGTCATTAGGAGAATCCAGATAATATAATAAATGCAAAATGTTTCATAAATTTTAAAGTGTTAAGTACAGAGTATTATTTGAAGGCTTACAATGTTGGGCCTTTGCTTTGATACTGATCTCTGGAACCCCACCAAAGCAACCATTTTCATAAAAATGACTCCGGTTCTGCTAGGAGCCTAGTTATTTTCTCCAACAAGGTCTTTTGTTCATTCCAAGTAGAGTTGCCTGATTAAATACAGGGCACTCAGTTGAATTTGAGTTTCAGATAAAGAGTAATTTTTTAGTGTAAGTATGCCCTAAATTTTACATGGCAATCTGGCACATCTAACTCCAAGGCAAACTAAGAAAGCTGTCCTGTATTCATGTGTCTACACCCATCTAATTGCTCACATCTTCTATTTTGCCTAGTACAGAGAAAGTCTGACTCAGAGACAGTAATGTAGGTCTAAAATGCTTTGAGAGAATTTATTGCCATCTAATAGCTTGTATCTTCAAAAATTTGTCACACTTCCTGTCTAGAAATGGCATGCTTGGGCTTATACTCTAAAGATTGGTTGGAAGGAAATGGGGTCTCTGAAGTAAATTAATCCTTGGAATTATTTTACTTTTGTTATATTCTGTTATTCTGTTGGGTTTTGATTATTCATTAACATCTCTTTCTCTTTCCCACTGTGTGGTTGTAGGAGTAGAAGGGAAAGGGTGAATCTACAAAATGAAACAATTCTAAAGCCACTCAAATGTTGGTATTATGAACAATTTGGATGCATTTCTGATACAACCCTCTCTTTTCAGTTATATCTCATGCAGCAAATAATGCTATCAAAATGTATGCACTCTATAGACATCCATTATAGAGTCTACACCCCAATAATAGAGAATAGTGAGAAGGAATGGTGGGGAGTCGATATATGCTCAGTGTCAAGAAAGAGTCATCCTGGGACGCCTGGGTGGCTCAGTCGGTTGAGCTTCTGACGATTTTAGCTCAGGTCATAATCTCAGGGTTGTGAGATCAAGTCCTGCATGGGACTCCATGCTGGACATGGAGCCTGCTTGGGATTCTTCTCCCCCTGCCCATCCCTGCCTCTCAGAGAGAGAGAGAGAGAGTCATCCTGGGAATAGTTTACAGTTTCAAAGTACTTGAGGACAATCCACAAAATAGGAGTTTAACTACAGTAAAATAAATTCATTATTACACTTCCATTGGTATGCCCTGAAGTAGAATGAGGAATCACACTAGGAATCCTGATGTGGTGAACAGCCAAGTCTAACAGGAAGCCCTTGGAAGGTGACTACAGAAAAATGCCACCTTTGGGCTCAGTCAGCATTAACGTGCACCTGCCTGTGGACACTAGGTGGTGCTATATGACAATGTGACGATATGAGAATTTGTGGTGGATATTCTGAATTAGTGGGGGATGAGTTGTGAAATGGGTTTTTGTTTCCTGCTGTTAATGCAGAGCCTTTCAATTTATGGTAGAATGTTCTCTCAGCTGTGATCTTATGAAATTTCAATAGGGATAGGAACCATGTCAGATCCACTTCTGGGGATTTCCTTTTTTTTCTTCCATTTTGGGACCGATTACTTCACACTTCTGCAAAGTATTTAGTTAGTCTCATCAGGCATTCAAACTTGATACCTATGTCCAAATTTAGATACTGAGATGGTGAAGCTGCTTAATTGGTATTTGGGGCCATTGGAGGGAACCAGGAGAGCAACACTGCACTGAGGTGCTTGGAACCATGAATGAGGGTAAGACCGTATTCCTGGGCTGTGTGTTCCTGTCAGTAAGAATATTTGCCAATCTGCTGACAGATTGCAATGGGAATATCCCTTGGACACACTGAAGACCCAGTGCCCTGTCATTTGAGCAGAGCAGACACTTTACCAGCCCACAGGAGTATCAGTGATTATATTACTCTAAGCTTCCGATTTTCTATTATATGGTTTGATGATACTTGGTGGCATCAGTGATGCATGTTAATTAATTGCTTAAAGAAGCTTTTGTCTTTTAAAAATAAATAAAAAATTGGATTAGGTATATTTTTTCTCTATTTTAATTTTTATTGATATTTCTGAGTTCCCAGGAAATTGTATGCATAACATATGATAACTGAAAAAATTTTTCTCTTTTGTTTTGGGAATTCTCTGCACTCCCTCTGGTATTTATGCCCTTTTTCCTGCCTGACTAAAACAGAATAATTTAGTTAGAATTTGGGGGAGAAATTTATCAAGCCTATATTTTCAACAAAAATCTGGGATTCAAATTAATTTTTATGCCCCAATTTATAATGCTCCTTCCCCCTTTTCACATTCAGCTTTATCTTCAGCTATCTTCTGGCATTACCTACCTTTAGTTAAGCAGACTGCTTATTCCCACCTGAATTTTCCTTGTCTTATCAACAGCTGGTATTGCCCCTCTCTTTTCTCTCTCTCTCTATGACTAGTTTTTCAGTATTCAGCTCCAAAGCGTCTCCTTCATGAAGCTATGTCTGGATAACACACTAATCTTCTATTTTCCTAACTCATATATAATATTACTCAGGTTAGCTCATAATTATTACCTAGTCTCAGTTGCTTTCTAATTTGGTAACACACATGCACACACACATACACACACGACTAACTAGATTATGAGCTTTTTGAGGATAAGGTCTATACCTCAATGACATCTACCAGTATGGTGCATATTGTGTATACATACTCAATAGATCTCCATCTTTTATCTGTGTCTATGATCCCAGAGCCAAAAGCATAGTAGGTATTCAATAAATATTTGTTGAAACAGCTGAAGCATTGATTTAAACTACTCTGTTGAAGTACTAGATCTCTGCTAATGTTAGATTGTGACACGTAGTGTTAAAAACTTGGTAGACATCAGGATAGATCTTGCAAGAGCTAGCTTAAGCCTTATCTCTTCCATGACAAATTCCCAAGGTCAGTGCAATCCGCTTTTCTCCTCCTTGTCCTGATTTCTCCTTCTGAGTCTGAATTACTAAATTATCTTATATCTACTGTTATCATATCTACATTGGGTGAGTGCCTAAGGTACACATTTGTAGAATGGGGTTAATAATGGTATCTACCTATTATGGTTGTGACGATTAAACAATTTGATATATATAAAGTACTTAGAACTTTTCCTGGTGTATAATAGGTGATGGATTGTGGTGGTGGTGATTATTATTATTATTACTATTATTATTATTGATATGAGTATAAGATTATTCATTGTTTTCTGTGCATAGAGCCTGTCCTACCAACTAGGTTATAAACTCTTCAGGAGCAGGCTTAAGCAAGCATTCTTAAATGAAGCAGAAAATCTTCATTTAATATTTTAGGATCAGTAATGTTTCTTTTTCATTCCACATGTTGGTAATTTGTGTCTCCTCTTTTCTTCCTGATCAATCTGACTAGAGATTTATCAATTTCATTGATTTTTCTCCTAGTAATAGTTTTTGGTTTCATTGTTTTTGTACTGTTTTTGTGTTTTTAATGCCATTGATTTTTGCTCTTTATTATTTTCTTCTCCCTGCTTGCTTTTGGTTTAATTTTCCATTGTTTTCAAATTTCTTAAGGTAGAAGCTTAGTAATTATGTTGAGACCTTTCTTTTTTTCTAATAGAAGCATTTATTATAATTTTCCTTCTAACCTTTGCTTTAGCTACATTCCATAAGTTTTGATATGTTGTGTTTTTATTTTTATTCAATTCAAACTATTTTCGATTTTTCCTAGTCATTTCTTTTTTATTCGTGAGTTATTTAGAATTGTGTTGTTTAATTTTCAAGTATTTGTGGGTTTCCCAAATATCCCTTGTTGATTTTTATTTTAACTCTCTTGTAGACATAAATCATACTTTATAAGATTGCAATTCTCCTAAATTTATTGAGACATTTTATGGAACTGAGTATGATCTAATTTGGTAAATGTTCAATGTGCGCTTGGAGAATTTGTGTATTCTTTACTCTTGAGTATAGTATTTTTAAATGTCTTTTAGGTGAAGTTAGTTGACAGCCTTGTTCAAATTTCTATGTCCTTCAGACTTTCTGACTACATATTCTATTAGTTACTGAAAGAGAGGTGTCAATCTCCAAATGTAACTAAGATTTGTCTGTGCCTCTTTTCAGTTCTGTCAGTTTTACACTTTGCATTTGGAAGTTCTATTAGTAGATACATACACGTTTAGGATTATTATGTCTTGTTGATGAATTAACCCTTTTCTTATTATGAAAAATTCTTCTTTAGTCATATGACAATATGATTTCATATATAATATTTTTTGTTCTGAAGTATACTTTGTCTAATATTAATATTGCCACTCAAATTTTCTTTTGATTAGTAGGGCATATATTTTCCCAGCTACTTGTGTCTTTATATTTAAAGAGATTTTCTTGTCATTTTTTTTTTTTTTGGTTCAATATGGCAATCTGTCTTTTAATTGAAATGTTTAGACTATTTATGTTTAATGTCATTATTCATATGGTTGGATTTAAATCTACCCATCTCATTGTTTTCTATTTGCCTCACCTGTTTATGTTTCTTTTTCCTGTTCCTCTTCCTTTTGTGGAGATTAACTGACTATTTTTTATAATTACATTTTATTTCCATTGTTGTATTTTACCTCCTTGTTTTGCTTTTTGTTATTTTCTCTTGGGTTGACAATATGTAACTTATCATAGTCTAACGTCAAATAATATTGTACCTTTTCTTTTTTTAAAAAAGATTTATTTAATTATTTGAAAGAAAGAGAGTGCATGCATGCGTCTGTGCCCAAGTTGGCGGGGAGGGGCAAAGGCAGAGGGAGAGAATCTCAAGCAAACTCCCTGCTGAGCCCATAGCCTGACTTGGGCTTGATCTCAGGACTTTGAGACCATGATCTGAGCTGAAACCTGAGCCACCAAGGAGCCCCAGTATTGTACCTTTTCATGTGTGGTATAAGAACTTTACAATAGTATACTTCCATCTCTTTGCCCTTGTGGTATTATTGTCATATATTTTATTTCTACATGTATTATAAATTGCAAACTACATTATTACCATTTTTGCATTAAACAATTATATTTTGAATGTAGTTTAAGAAATGAGAAAATTGTCTTTTATATTCCTCCACGTATATATCATCTCTGGCTTTCTTCCATCCTCTGTGAAAGTTTAACTTCGTATCTGGTGTTATTTTTGTTCTGCCTAAGAAACTCCTTTAACGTTGTTGGAGTGTAGTTCTATTGGTGATGATTTTTTTAGTTTTATTCATCTGGAAATGCATATTTATTCATCATTCTTGAACGATATTTTCCCTTTGGAAAGAGCTGTAGATAGACCTTTTAATTTTTTTTTCTTTCAATACATTTGCTTGCATAGGTTCTGATGAAGGGTCTGTGGTCATTCTCTTTATTGCTCTATATGTAATGTGTCACAATGTGTCTTACTTTTCTGGATGATTTTAAGATTTTTCTTTTCATCCCTAGTTTTCAGCAGTTTGATTATGTTGTGCCTTGACATGCAGTATCCTTCTGAGGATTCTACTTGATGTTTTCTGTATTTTTTTTTTTCCCATTCTGGCTTATGGGAAAACAAATTATTCCTAGCCTCATGTGAGCCACAGGGTTTTTCTGACTATTTTCTTGTGGTTCTTCCCCCAGCCTTGGGCTGTTTCTTGTAAGCATGCACAGATAAGTATCCAAAGTCTCAAGTGGACCCCACTACAGATCTCTGGAATTCTTTATGCAGCTTTTTCCTCTGTGGTACTATGTTCTACAAGTTCTACCTTTCTTGGTTTACCTAAATTCTGATCTCTGCTCCTTTAGCTCAGTGAAATTGCTTGACTCTGTGTTATTGCCTTGAAACTGCCTCCAGAAGTGGAGAATGTTGAGGTCCCATTGTCTATTTTTTTCTTCTCACAGAGGTCATAATCTTATAATGCCTCTACTCTAATGTTGGTAAGCGATTGTTTCCTGTATTTTTTATGATTTTCCAGTTTGTAACACGGGGGGTGGTGATGGTGCTAAATCCATCCTTTTTACTCCATTTTGGCAAAGTGTCTGGATATACTGATGGAGCTTGAAGGTCATTTTTACTTCTGGATGTATTGCTGCTAAAGACCAAATGAACCCCACAGAGTTTATGATAGAGGAGAATAGCCAGCAAATTATTGATAAGACCCACTTATGTATATGTAGTCCAGTAGTTCATCTAAGCAATGATAAATAAAAGGATCACAGAGCTTCTCCGAATTAGAAAGTTCTTTGAACTGTACATTGACTGTAGTGGGAAAATATCATGAAATGTAGCATCCTTTTCTCCTACAATCTCTGCAGGGTCTTAGAATTTTAGAGTATTGCTTTTCTTATTTCATGTGGAGTAATTGAAGTCCAAAGAGGTCATTACCTTTCTCTCTGGCAGACAATTGTCAGGAAGAGCCAAAGTAGAACTAATATGCCAACTACTGTAATAGTTTGTGTATTAGTATAGGTAAGTGAAAAGCAGCTTTAATCTTCTGACTTCAAATTAGAAGATTGTATGTATAACTTCCTGCTGGTTAAACACTTTATTACCTTTCAATTCATTTTGTTTAAAAACCGCTCTTCCTTGAATTTTGCTCTGGTATATTGCTTTAGCTTTGGCATAAGTCCCTAAAGATTCAGTGCAAAATTTAGTATCTAAATCTCCCTTAAAAAGAGCACAGCATTTTTATGAACATAGTAATACCATTCAGAAATGATATAAATGTACAAACATGAATATATGTATATAGATAGCTTCAGACTCTATAAAAGGATTATAATTTTAACATTTTCTTTTTATTAGTCTTTTAAAGTGTCTTGAATTTTCAAATAAAATTACTCTCTATTATTGTGCACTTAGAGATACTTTTCCAGGCAGTAATATGTAAATTCTTTGCTTCTTCAGAGTTTGCTATGGTTTTCCAATGTTATGTGGAATAATACATTCGGAGAATTTTTCTGTTCTGTGGCAGTTTTAACTATCTTTAAAAAAATAGTTCAAATCTCCAGTTACAATATCTTAGTGTTAAATAACTTTTTTAAATGTTCTGCAAAATCATCTCATGATTAATGAAAAAATTTTCTGTTGGCCCATTGCAAACTTTAACCATGAGTCTTAATAAATTTCTCCTCGACATGAATTTATAAATACTAATAATAATGAATCTGCTTTTCTAAATCAAAGGAGCCATTAAAACCAAATGGTCCAATTACAGGTTTATTTTAAAAATGAATGAATAAGGAAAGCTTTTTAGCCCCTTAAGAAGCTATTGCTCTTTTTACAGAATGTCAAGAAAGTAATCAGTCTTCCTTTGATTAGGCTTATGCCTTCTCTTTCCTTCAAATTTCTGGAGACTTTTCACTTGCTAGGGAAAAAATTAGAAAGCTGTGGGGGCAGTGGAGATTTACAGCTAAAGATTTCTGAAGGATTTGGTGATAAAGAAATAGGAATGACTCGGGCGCCTGGGTGGCTCAGTTGGTTAAACGACTGCCTTCGGCTCAGGTCATGATCCTGGAGTCCCTGGATCAAGTCCCGCATCCGGCTCCCTGCTCGGCAGGGAGTCTGCTTCTCCCTCTGACCCTCCCCGCTCTCATGTGCTCTCTCTCTCATTCTCTCTCAAATAAATAAAATCTTTAAAAAAAAAAAGAAATAGGAATGACTCAGATAGCCATTGCATTCAGAATTTCAGTGTGTGGGCTATGCTTCTACAGTCTTACCATGAGCTAGTCCTGATGATTAAATGTTAGATTCTAGGTTTATATATAGATAAGGATGAAGATTTTAGTATGTTTAACAAAAGCAAATACTCATAAACAGAAAGAATAGTGAGATTTTCAGTAGCTTTCATACTGATTTGTTTCTCTATATTTTACTTGACCATCCACCAGCAAACATGGACAGATGATATAAAGTTTTAATTGTGTTAAAGTATTATGTTTTCTTAATCACGGATCACTACATCAAAAATTAATGATGTATTGTATGGTGACTAACATAACAAATTAAATTAAATTTAAAAAATACTATGTTTTCTTGCATGTTATATTAAGAATAGTTTTTCTGTGAGGAGAATGTGTAAGCTGAATTGCAAAAAGTAGTTCAAAATCTTTCAAGATACTTTCTTCACTCTAGAACTACATCTGAGGACACTTTTACATTAAGGTCAAACATTTTCATATTGCCTAACTGTCAATATATAATCACTTTATAAATAAGCACTTAGGTAACTGATTTACCATAAACTGTTTTTTTCAGCATCTCTTGTATGTTCAACATTATGTCATAAGTATAGGGATACAGACTGTTCGCATATACAAAGTCAATGAAAAGAGACATTCAAATGGGAAATATTTTTTAAAAAAGATTTCATTTATTTGACACAGAGAGAGAGGTCACAAGTAGGTAGAGGAGCAGGCAGAAGGAGAGGGAGAAGCAGGCTTCCCGCCGAGCAGGGAGCCTGATGCGGGGCTTGATCCCAGGACGCTGGGATCATGACCTGAGCCAAAGGCAGATGCTTAACTGACTGAGCCACCCAGGTGCCCCATCAGATGGAGAATATATTTAGAACTGTATTTGTCTTACTACTCTGGAGGATATTGATTTAATGCCACCTGCCTTGACTATGCTCAGTCCACTTCTGGTCTTACCTACCTCCCACGATAGCTATTTGATTAGATAAGTAGTCAAGGCTTATATTTTTGTGACTATGTAATTGTTAATTTTGGATGAGCTAAGTAGTGTACCATGATCAGTTTTCGTTTTCTGAACATTTTGTTCTCTCTGAAGTTGATGAGTCTGGTTTTATTGTTGTTTTTGTTCTTTTAAAAGGCATTCTATGATTTTATCACTATCCTAGACCAAACTCTTCCCTAATTGTGGAAATACCATCTCTAAACTTTCAGGCACATTAGGTTTCTATCAGATTCAGCTTCTTGAAGGAATCTCTCCTGCTACCTTTCGCTTGCTCTTCTCTTAGAGCAGTTACTCTCTAGCTCTGTTGCAAGCTGTCATCCTGGGATTTTCCCTCACAAGCCTTCTCTTTCCTATGTTATATTCTTTGTTTCCTGAATTATGTATCTCCTCCTTATTAGTTTACTCTCTTTTATCAGAGGAACAAGTTCTCCAGTAGCTTTTTGAGCTTTTGCATGGCAAGTAAAATTTTTTGTTTTTATACCTTTGAAAATGTCTTTATTCTACCTTCACATTTTGTCACTTTTACTGCATATAGAGTTCTAGATTGCAGATAATTTCCCCTCAAAATTTTGAAGACGTACTTCCAGTGTTCTCTTGGTCATTGTGATTCTTGAAACTTTGTGGGAAATTGCTTTCTCCCTCCTTTCTGGACCCTTAGTTGGATTGTTTGTTTTTTCCCAACTGTCTTCTAAAATTTCACAGTGATGGTATTTGTTGTGTGGCTTAATTTCCTTTGTACTCACTTCACTCTTTCAATCTGGAAACTCATGTCCATTAACTTTGGAAAATTTTCTTGAGTTTTTTATTTGATAACTTTCTTCTCTGCATTTCCCTTTGTTCTCATTGAATACCTAACATTCAAATGTTTGACTCCTGTCTTCTTCTAATTTCATTATTTTTTTTTGTATTTCCATTATTAAACTTTTTATCCTATTTTTGAAATATGTCCTTAGTTATTTTCTTCCAACCCTTATCAAGTTTTTTTTATAGGTATGGCAATGAATATTTAGACTAAGAAAATAAAATTTAGAAAGCTGACAAATATTTTAAAGGTAATACTTTTTGCCATATTTTGCAAGAATATTTATTAGTAATTTGAAATAATAGGCTGCATTAATAAAGATCACAAAGAGAAGTCAAGTATATTATTTTTTTATTGGCATTGATTATCAAATCCAGCAGTCACTTTATTTATTTATTTATTTTGAAGATTTTATTTATCGAGAGAGACAGAGAACATGAGCAGTGAGAGGGGCAGATGGAGGAGAGGGACAAGCAGACTCCCTGTTGAGCTTGGAGCCCAGCAATACAGGGCTCCATCCCAGGACCCTGAGACCATGACCTGAGCTGGAGTCAGACGCTTAACTGACTGAGCCACACAGACACCCCCAGCAGGTATTTTATTATCTTCTTATTCAGTTGCTTAGCAGCATTTGAGATTGTTGACCATTCCCTATTTCTTAAAACACTTATTTTCTTCTCTCAGCCTCAGTGATACCACGCTGCTCTGTCTTTTCTTCTATTTCACTGGTTGATCCTGCTCAGTATCTTTTGCAGTTGAATCCCTAGGGCATCTGATTTTTTTATAGCAGTTTTATTGAGTTATAATCCATATACCATGAAGTTCAACCTTATAAACTATATGATTCAATATTTATTGTGTATACACAAAGTTGTACAATATCCCTATCTAATTTTAGAACATTTTAATCAACTCCAAAACAAACTACATACCTGTTAGCAGTCACTTGCCATTATTCTTCCCTTTCCAACCCATAGCAACCACTAATCTACTTTTTATCTTTATGGATTTGCCTATTCTGGACACTTCAAATATAATAATATAATTTGGAAAAAAATTAAACAACATACTCCTGAACCACCAATAAGTCAAAGAATAAATCAAAGAAAAATTAGAAAATATCTGGAGACAAATGACAGCACAACATACTAAAGCCAAAGGGTGTACCAAAAGCAGTACTAAGGGAAACTATTAGTGGTAAGACTACATTAAACAAAAAGAAAGTTCTCAAATAAACAACTTACCCTTACATCTCAAGGAAGTAGAAAAAGAAGAACAAATTAATCCCACACTTAGAAGAAGGGAGGAAATAATAAAGATTCAAGCAGAGATAAATAGAGAATAGAAAGTAGAAATAGAAAAAGTTAATGAAAATGGGAATTGGTATTTTGAAAAGATACTCAAAATTGACAGAGCTTTGGCTAGACTAAGAAAAAAGAGAGAAGACTCAAATAAAATCAGACATGAAAGAGCAGGCATTACAACTGTTGCCACAGAAATCAAAAGGATCTTAAGAGATTGTTATGAACAGTTATACACCAACAGATTAGATAACCTAGAAGAAATGGATACATTCTTGAAAAAAATAAAGGATATATTCCTAGAAACATACAACCTAACAAGGTTGAATAAGTAGTAAAAAACCTTCCCACAAAGGAAAGCCCAGGACCTGGAGGCTTCACTGGTGAATTCTACCAAACAGTTAAAGAAGAATTAACACCAATCCTCTCAAACTCATAAAAAATTAAAGAGGAATACTTCTAAATTCATTTTATGAGATCAGCATTACTCTAACACCAAAATCAGATAAAGGTATCACAAGAAAACTATAGGCCAATATCCCTAATGAATATAGATGCAAAAATCATCAACAAAATACTACCAAAATGAATTCAACAACAGATTACAATGATTATACACCACGATCAAGTGGAATTTATTCCTGGGTAGCAAGGATGTTTCAACATACAAAATTTGATTAATGTGATATACCATATTAACAGAATAAAAGATAAAAATTACATGATCATCTCAGTAGGATGCAGAAAATGGGTTTGACCAAATTCAACACATGTTCATAATAAAAGCGCTCAACAAACTAGGAATAAAAGGAAATTACTTGAATATAATAAAGGCTGTATATAAAAAGTTCACAGCTAATATCATACTGAATAGTGAAAAACTGAGCTTTTCCTCTTAAGACCAGGAACAAGGCAAGGTTGCCCACTCTTACCACTTGTAATCAATGTAGTACTGGAAGTCCTAGCCAGAGAAATTAGACACGAAAAATAAAAGTCGTCCAAGTTAAATCATCCTTGTTTGCAAATGGCATGATTATATAGAGAAAATGCTAAAGACTCCATTAGAAAAACTTGTTAGAACTAATAAAGGAATTCGGTAAAATTTCAGGATACAAAATCAACATACAAGAATCAGTTGCATTTCCATACACTAACAACAACTATTTGAAATGGAAATTAGGAAAACAATCTCTTTACAATAGCAATAAAAAGAGTAAAATACTTAGGAATAAACTTAATCAGGGAGTGTGAAGACTCATATGCTGAGAACTAAAAAAAAATTTATGAATGAAATTAAAATAGTCACAAACATATGGAAAGCATCCTATGTTCATGGATTGGAAGACTTAATATTAAAATGTCCATACTACCCAAAGTGATCTGCAGATTTGTTGCAATCCCTATAAAAATTCTAATGGTATTTTTTACAGATATATATAAAAAAATTAAAAGTTCTTATGGAATCGTGTAGCACTCTGAATAACCAAATCAAACTTGAGAAAGAACAAAGCTGTAGACATTATACTTCTTGATTTTGTAATATAACACAAAGTTATACTAATTAAAACAGTATAGGAGCACCTGGGCAGCTCAGTCAGTTAAGCATCTGACTCTTGGTTTCAGCTCAGGTTGTGATCTCAGGGTCATGAGATTGAGCCATGAGTTGGGCTCCTTGCTCAGTGGGGAGTCTGCTTGAGATTCTCTTTCTCCCTCTCCTTCTGCCCCTGCTCCTACTTGCTCTCTCTTTTTCCCCTCAAATAAATAAATCTTTAAAAAATAAACAGTGTAGTACTGGCATAAAGACATGTAGACCAGTGGAGCAGAATAGAGAGTCTAGAAATAAATCCATGCATGTATTATCAACTAATTTTCAACAAGGGTGTCAAGAATACACAATGATGAAAGGATAGTCTCTTCCAATAAATGGTGTTGAGAAAACTGAATATTCACATGTGAAAGACTGAAATTGGACTTTTACACCATACACAAAAATCAACTAAAAGTGAATTAGAGACTTAGGACCTGAAACTGTAAAACTCCTAGAAGAAAATATAGGGGGAATCTTCGTGACTTTGGTCATGGCGATGATTTTTTGGATATGACACCAAAAACACAAGCAGCAAAAGCAAAATAGATGATTTGAACTACAAAAAACTAAAAAGCTTCTGCACAGCAAAGGAAACAATCAACAGAGTGAAAAGGCAACTTACAAAATAGGAGAAAATATTTGCAAACCATATATCAGATAAGGAATTAATTTCTAAAATATGTAAGGAATTCCTACAACTGAATAGCAAAAATACCCCTAATATACTGATTTAAAAATGTACTAAAGACTTGAATAGGCATTTCAGAGAAGAAATACACATGGCTAACAAATATAAGAAAAGATGCTCAATATTACTAATCATCAGGAAAATGCAGATCAAAACCATGAGGCATCACCTCATACATGTTAGGATGGCTGTTATCAAAAAAACAAGACAAGCATTGGTGAAGCTATAGAGAAATTAGAACCCTTTACATTGTTGGTGGGAATGCAGAATGGTGCATTTGCTATGGGAAACAATATGGAAGTTCCTTAAAAAAATTGAAATTGGAAATATTATATGATTCAGCAATTCTACTTCTGAGTATTTATCCAAAAGAATTGAAATCATGATCTCGAGGACATGTTAGCATACCCATGTTCATTGAAGCACTATTCACAGTAGCCAAGATGAGCTACCTAAATATCCACTGACGCATGAATGGATCCAGAAAATGTATGTGTATATATATATATATATATACACAGTGGAATATTAGGTTAAAAAAAGGAAATTCTGTAATATGTGACATGGATAAACCTTGGACGTTATGCTAAGTCAAATAAGTCAGTCACAGAAGGATAAGTACTACATGATTCTGCTTATGAGAGGCATCTAATAGTCAAAGTCATAGGATCAGAGAGTGAAATATTGGTTGCCAGGGGCCACATGGAGGGGGAAATTATGAATCAACAGGTATAAAGTTTCCATTATGCAAGATGCATAAATTCTGGAGAGCTGCCGTACAACATTGTGCCTATAGTTAACAGCGCCTTGTGCACTTAAAACTTGAAGAAGGTGAATCTCATGTTTAGTGTTATTACCACAATAATAATAAAAATGTCCATTTGCAGATATAAAGAGAGTGGAGGCTGGCAGAAAGGATTGTTTGCTGATTTTGGACAGTGTTGCAAACATTTGATTTGGGGGTTCTGTCTCAAGAACCACCAGGGACCTTTGAGTGGGACTGGTCTTTGATAAGTCACTTTTATTTACTTCTTTTTCCTCCTAGTTGGAACACTTGACAAGGAGAGGAGAGTGGAAGGAGAACTCAGCACCTGGGCTGCTATGTCATAGGCCTCAGATTGTTCTTGAAATCGCAGGATCAGAAGATACTTTTTCAGATTATCCTATGCATCAGAGTCCAGCCAGAGAAATAAAGGTCACTTTAGGTCTCTCAGTAGGTAAAATTTCATCCAGGAAACAGATTACACATGTGATGTGGGAACTTGAGGGACTGCAGTTGGGGTTTCCAGGTGGGAACTAGAACTGTAGAAGGAGGGTCTATTGGCAAGACCTATGGCTTGTGGAGACATCATCTGTCTCCCATATACTAAAGCTAGAGGGCAGAAGAGCCTGGAAAAGTTGCTCCCTGAGATTGAGAGCAGGGCAGGATAGGGCAGAGAAGAGCACAAATAGGCAGGGAAGGGGCACATTTAGTAAAGTTTATAAAATTGAGATTGTGTGAAGTAATTTATTTCTCCTGTCCCTCTGACATGTTCCATAACACACATGCTCACTAGCTAGCATTTTTAGTGCATGTTTGTACATGTGTTTGTGCATGCGTATCTTAGATCTTTGTTGAGTTTATGTCCTAGTCATGAGAAGAGTGCAGGGTGGATCATTTTAAGATTACATGTAAAGTGACAGCTAACACTCCTGTTTTCAACTGGCACTTAACATTTACATAATGCCAAAACATCTGGTCTTTCCATCATTCCAGGCATATCATTAGTCCAGTTGATTGCTTGGTGTTATGTACAGAAAACAGCTGGCTGGTTAAGTAGAGTTTTGATTATGGCTGAATTGGCTGATTGTTTGGTGTCCTGTAGACTGATACTATGACTGGCTAAAGATGGAACAGAGCCAGTTACAGTGAAGACCAATAACAAATATTAAACTTTTGTGTGGAATTTCATTGGAAAAGATCATTATTTCTTTCTTTTTGAAATTTTATTTATTTTTTATGTAATCTCTGTCCCCAACTTGGGGGTTGAACTCATGACTCTGAGATCAAGAGTCACATGCTCCACTGACTGAGCTAGCCAGACGCCCTGATAATTTATTTCTAAGACTGATTCTCAAAAACACTGAGATCTGATTTAGTTTTATCTCTGGTGTCCTTCCATTCCCATTTTAGCTCCTTGCATCCAGGTGTCCCTTGCTGTGTGCCCAATATCTTCAGGCTGCCTGTGGCCATTCAGGTGGCAGTGGCACCAACTAAGGCATGGTTTCTGGGACTTTTCTTTTGGGCAAGGACCTCCAGCTTATTCATTTTTTAGCCTTTATGTCCCTCCCCCCTTTTGCTTGGCTCATCAAATCTCATTTGTCATATCATTCAGAGATCCAGTCTCTGCTGAACGGTCAACTGGTCTAAGAATCTGGAGAACACTATGCTTAGTGAAGTAAGCCAGACACAGAAAGACAAATACTATATAATCTCACTTATATTTGGAATCTAAAAAAGCCAAATTCGGAATAGAGAATAGGATTAGAGAATTGGAGAATTATTAGAATAAAAGCAGAGAATAAAATGGTGGCTGCCAGGGGCTGGGAAATGAGGGAAATGAGGAGATGTTGGTCCAAGGGCAGGGCTACAAACTTTCAGTTATAAGATGGATAAGTGTACAGCCTGGGGACTATAGTAACTAATACCATATTGTATAATTGAAAGTTGCTAAGAGTAGCTATTAAGTTCTCACCACACACACACACACACACACACACACACACACACAAATAAGGTGATGAATGTGTTAATTAGCTTGACTGTGATGATCATTTCACAAATGTACACACGTATTAAATGACGTTGTACACCTTAAATATGTACAATTTTTGTTAATCGTATCTCAGTAAAGCTGGAAAAAAAGACTAATTCTCATGATGGTGTTCGTGGATGATATTGTGTTAATATTTATCTCTTCATCTTTTCATATGTGAATATGGTCTCATGTGAGACTGAAATCCAGGCATATTTGGTGAATTTTTGTCTTGTATTTGCCAGAAGCACATTTGCACAAACACTGAAGAATGTCTTGGGAGAAGAAGGAGCCAGGCTGGGTGAACTCTCAGAAGAGAGATTTGGCTGCTGGGGGTTGGGGAGGGGTGGGCTGGGTCAGTGTGCACCATGGTTGCAGTCACCGAGAGCTGTCCCCTAGCCCTGCTGGAAACATCTGAGCTCCATGGAGAGCAGAGGGACTCTTGCTAAAATTTAAAGGGAAGTTAGGGAGGTGGGAGAGAGAGGGAGAACACTGTAAGTCCTGGGATCAAAATGGAAGTGAGGTGCTCTTTGCTATGACATGGTTCCTTGCATAGATTTGATTTTTGGAGGGCTCTATTAAGGACTGGGGTACTTTAGGAATGGTGGCAGAACCTGTCTGAAATCACTTCAGGAGCTAGCTGGAATATGGTCATTTAAGGGCAGGTCTGAGATGCCCTCTGAAAATCCAAGAAATACTGGAAAGGAGTTTGCAGGGGGTGGGGAGTGGAGCAGTGTGTGGAGATTGCTGAAGGCCTGAGGACCTAAAATAAGTGGACATATAAGCTGGGAACATTTAAATTATTATTTTAAATAGAACTGCATTTTAGCACACCTGTGTTAAGGTATAAGAAAATTCAGGTTATACCTATAACATTTGCTTATTAACAGAGCCTTTGAGTGTTTTGAGTCTACTAAGTAGATTTGTGGTGGCATTTTCAGATCATACCAATGGTGAATTGGTGAAGGAAAAAATACTTCCAATCTTTTAAGCATTCCTCAAATAATGTTTAATAAATTTGCTTCTTAGCCTGCTGGTTTTATTTGTTAGCTTGAGATATGAGGATTTGAAATGTCACTATACAATTATTGATTGAGGCTTGGCTGCCACTGGGGAAGAGAATAGTGTGAAATCCTAACACATTTATGAAATCTAAGCAGGTATTTTTTTATTTGCTCACAACTCACAATATTAAAATGGAAATATTATTTTAATTTATAGAAATGATTAAGGTAAAACTTCAATTAAGTAATAGGTTTGCTGGTTGGTCTTACTATATTAACACATTTAACAAAAATGTACTCAGTGCCTATGTATCATGCACACTGCTGGCCTAGGGTTAACTTCCATGAATTCGGCAGATTTAAAATTTAGTGCCGGTAAATCATACTTAACATCCCTTGTTGCCTAGCTGAGATACCAGCTGAAAAATATAAGACATCTGACAAGACTGTGCCTTATTTATAAACCAAAAAAAGAAAAATTCTCCTTAAGAAAGATTATACTTTCTTTTATCAGAGATTGTGTTCCTTCTCTTAAGACCTGGATATATGAGTGTGTATCAGTGTTTAGTGTGTGTGTGTGTGTGTGTAGTAGTAGTAGTAATAGTAACAGCAATAGTAGTAGTTGTATCCGTGGTTACCAGAGCCTTATAGGGCTAAAGAAAGATTTCAGAAATGCAAATAGCAAATATGTATGTTTAATCTGTAGGAAAAAAAAAATCCAGCTTTTATTTAAACCAACAAAACTGCAGTCAGCTGCTGGGAGGAAGATAAAGGCAAAGATCCTGTTTACAAGGCATCTAGAGTTCAGCCATCAGATGATTTTGGTTAAGACAGTTTCTCTTCATGCTGATGTTTCTCTAAGACATTTTCTGTGAGTTGGCTATTACCCAGCTGCCTAGTGTCTTCCTCTTTCTTGTATTTTTATAGTACCTTCATAGTGATACTTTTGATTTTTGACAACTTTTACTAAAAACTTACTCCAATGTAGCCTTTCTGTAACTGTGTAGAACTCTGATTTTTTTTTTTTTTTTTTTTGGTGTGTGGTATTCTGATTGCTTCTTTGAAGTTCTTTCTGCTCTTCTCTTACTTCTGTAGGCAAAGGGCTGGAATTAAATCTTATTAAGTATTTAAACTTATAACGGACTTACCCTCTCTACCTTTTCTATGCTTTCCTGGAGTGAGAGTGCATTCGAATATTTACTCCTTGTGGCTATCCTGCCATGCCTGCAATAACTTAGGTGATAAATCATCTCATGCCAAGTTAATATTCTGGGGCTAGATGAGAAGTATGCTACTGGGCTAGGTGGGCCCCACCACACCAAAGATGGGGGAGTCAAGTTGTTTACAAAAGGGTCAGAGCTTTCCCATATATGTGTGCCAGGACTTGGAGACCAGGAAACCAGTCTTGATGAACTGCAGTGTATTCCCCGTGCCTCTTGTGCTAAAACACCCAATGACAATCTCTTTGCTCCTACAGTAGCAGGTTTTGATTCCTCAGTGGCTTTGGATTTAAACCCATTGTCCTCATTTTCTAAAAATAACTCCTAGATACTTGTTGCCATAAGGAACCCAATAAACCCATCTATGACTTACTTTTTTTGCACACTCTTTTAAAAAATACATTTTTTACCTAAAGGTAAAGCCACTCAAAATATTTTGATTTATGTTTTAGATGTAGGAAAAAAACCCTCTTTGTGACTATAACTGTACACCCACTGTGTATTTACTTGCTTTTAATCATCCTCTTTGAAACTAAAAGTGATCATTCTGGATCATAGCTAAAGAAGAACTTGCCCCCTTTTCAGTTGGAAAACATATGATTGAATTATGGAAGAATGAAAAAGCACACCCAACTCCAAGCACAGCCAATTCTTGGCTCCTTTCCTTTGGTAGACAGCAGGGAAGAGAAGGGGAGAAAACTCCACCAAAATAAAAAAATAAAGTTCATGGATTATTCCTCTACCCTCTTTCCCTAGAGTCATTGAATAGTAACTGAAATAAATCTATTTATATTTTAAAGAAAACCATTTTCATCCATAAAAAGCCCGTTTGTCTTATTTCCCTTATTTTTTTTTAAAATTCTGGAAGGTATTAATGGAAAATATGCATATTCTTTTTCTTACATAGTTTGTGAGTAATTTAAGTAAAACTCTGTGAAAAACATTGCTATGTCCTAGCTTGTGACCTTATACAGAACTCAGTATTATATTCTTCAGGAGGCATTATATAAATGTTTATTTACAGCCACCACTTCGTTCCCTCTTTTGGCTCTCATCTCTGACAGCATGTATTTTTTGTTAGACTTGAGTTAGGTAACAAGTAGAATGCTGTCTCTTAACATGCAAATGTTTTCTAATATTTGTAATTTAGATATTTATACAGTACTTTATAAAGCTTTATTTTCTTAGAGCTTTATTTTCTTGAGCTCCATATACAGTAGGTGTAAAACAGGTGTCATTGTCTCATGGCAATGATGGCAAATTGGGGGCCAGAACGTATTCATGAGTTGTTTGAGATCACATATTAGGCTAATGGTAAAGCAAAGAATTCTTGCTTTCTACACAGGTTGGTCACCTCAACTAAAGTATGTCAGAGGGTAGTCCCAGGGCTTTGGCTCGGCTACAGCTTGTCTGTTGCCCAGAGTACAATTGGCCTCTCTTCTGACTCTCCATGAAGACAGGAGTCTTACGGATCTTGTTCACAATTGCAACCCCAGCGACTTGCCCAGTACCTGGAATGTAGTAGTTAATACATATTTGTGAATGAATGAATAATTGAAGTGAATGAATGAAGTGCAGAAAGATTCTGGAGGCTACTTTGAATAACAATGTAATAAGCCTCCTGTCCCTTTTCCCCATGTTTCTCTTATTATGCCTAGAAACAGTAATATAATTTTGAAACAATGGAGTTTGACAGTGACTTATTTAAGCACTTGGTATGATTGTGAGGCAAAAAGAATTTCATTTAAACCCCTATTTCTTGACTTATTTTGTTATACTAGAAAATTAAATTAAATCTCTCTGGGTCTTGATATCCATCTGGAACTTGGCTATAATCTGAGAATGTTTTGTGATCTGGTGGTTCTTTTTTGCATTTGGGGTTTGCTTTATGGGGCTGGGAATGTATGTATCTTCACTACATTTTTTTAGTTAAACTCATTGTGAGTCTTCACAGAGTTAGATTCTTACTCTGAAAAAGTTACCCCTGGAAAGATGTTGGGCACTTTTGGATATTACTTTGTCTTTTTCAGTGCCCCTAGGGAACCATTTAGTGGCTGTGCACCATCACACTCAAATCCCTGCTCAGCCACTATAAATGCCTTTGGCAATGACATCCTCCAAAAGCCACCCTCTATCATAAGGTTTTTCTCTGGAGTGTTCTCTATTCCAATCCCATGTCTTTGGAATATTTCAGGCAGGCAGGATACTTTTTTCTTTTTTTTTTGGAGGTTTTACTTGAATGATTAGAATGTGCTTGAGAGAGGGGAAACAGCCAAGGACATAGTCTGCTGGCCCCTGAGACACCATGGAGACAAGTAAACACTGGATTATTATTTCCATCATTTCTTTTTACCACTCTGAATGTGGTAGATATTGTGATAAATAAGACTTCTTAAGGAAGGGAGGACAGTCACCCTCTTTTTCTCCTACCTCACCTTTCTACTCTATAAAAATTTTGCAGACTCAAATCAAACTTGTTGGCTGGGAGCCTAAAGGGATTCCTCATCTTGTGGCAGGCTGTTGTAGCATTTTTATGATAGCTAGTGTTTCTTTTGGTCTGAAACCCAGATATGTGAAATATAGGTCAGGAGTTGAAAATTAATGCCTGCTTGTCATGTGAAAGGAAATAATTGGCATGAAATGTAGTAAAGAATGCCTGCCATCCTGGCAGCATTCAGTCATTTTTTTGCTATTGGTTTTGGCTGCTGTTCCAGAAAAATAATGGGCAGGTTCATAATTCTTAGAATATATCTTTATTAACTCTGTCAATATGGTGTCTTGAGCCCCCGAGAGACAGTCAGTCTGAAAGTCTTTGCTTGTGCCATTTCTATCCTGGGTACATGACTGTACACACCATGACAAATTAATACAGATGGAACAATGAGTTTCTCTTATCCCTGTGCCAGACCTGCTAGGGAAAACATCTACATCCTTTGAGAGATTTGAGATCCATATACAAGTTCTGTACAAAGATTATCATTTTGAATAAAGATTTTTATTTTAGCCTTACCTGGACAATCCCCACTAGAGTAAGCACATTGCAGGAAAACTCAATCTCCAAAAGGATTGAGTCCCAACCATTGATTTTTGGAATGATGCACACATTTTCCTTTATAAAGAATAAATGTTCCACGTCCTAGGACTAGCTCACTTAAAAATCTAAAGGGAGTAGAAATACACTGTGTATTTTCAGTGAAAGGCAATAGAAAAAACACAGTCTTAATATTGGTAATTAGGCAAAATAGAGGGATAACAGAATTGAAGAACTCATAACTTTTTAAGTTACTTTCTGATAGTTAACAGTTCTCCAGCTTCAAAGAATACAGTTCAATATAATAATCCAAACTTATTGTCCTCTTTAAATTTTATTCCATCGTAATCCAGGGCCTGACCAAGGATTGGAAGCCTGGAGTGTATGTGTGTGGGTATGTGTGTGCATGCACACGTGTGTGTGCATCCATATGGGAAGTGACATCTCCTCTTCCATTCTCTACCTATGGTGTCTGGCCCTTCCGGCATTGGAGTGGGATGAAGGAAGATAGATAAGGGGGCAATAGAGATCTTACTGATGTGATTTGGTTTTGACTTCATAGATGTTCAAAGCAGACTCTTTCATCCGGTATTTTTGGGATGATTTCCCTTCTGGGACCCTCAACGATAACTTCAATTCCTGTGAAATAGGTGATACTTTAAGCAGTTGGTTGCTTTTGACATTGTCCTCACTTCCTCTACTTCTGGTGGCTATCCATCTCTTGAGTCACTTTGTCTCTCTAGACAGTTCTATCAAGATGGCTCTAGGTTTGTTCCCTCCTGTGTAGCCCACATACTGTCTACAGAAAAGCTGAGTCTTGTCTTTCTGCATTGCTCCAGTCTAGTCATAGCCTCTTATCCCAGCACTTAAACTCTGGGAGATACTTGTCAAACTCTCCAAGTATCCCTTTGAATTTGCTCTCACTTGACTTAAAGCAAAGACGTAGTCTTTCTCCCTTGGGGCAACAATACCTGCAATAACTCTCTCCAAAGAATTCTTCTCCAGTTCTTCCAACTCAAGAGTTTTATTGCTCGGAGATTATTAATGCTGGCAGAAGTGGTTTTACAGTCTTAGCAATTCTGCATGGGGCTCTTCCTACCTCACTGTAATGTACCTAGGCCTTTGGCACCCTGGCTAAAACTGAAATAGAAAGAATCTCATTTATCATTCTGTCGAATGTTCAGTTTTACTTCAATACGTATAGTCTTCTTGTACTTTGCTATATGAGTAAAAACAATAGTGTCCCAATTCAAGTTCTTTATAATCACAAGTAGCATTATGAGAAAAATGGAAAGAAAGAAACTGGTGGAAAAGATATTCACTGAGATAAATCTGGCAAAGATATATGATGGGAAAAATACAAATGATAAAAAAATGCTAAAGATACAGTTTAGTGTGATCTTGAGAATAGAAAAATGATGGTGGGGAAGGGAAATTTCTACTAGGAGACACTGTCAAATGAGGACAGCTTGGTGCCTGTTCAGAGTGGCTCCTGAAAAGGAGGGAAGGAACAGACATGGTGTGTATTTATACAGTGCTTCCTATTCATCTGTAACCAACCTAGAAAATGTCTATATTCACAGAGAAAATTACTCTTCAAATTAATCTCTTGATCTTGTCTCCTTATGCTGATAGAATCCCACACTCCATTGTCTTCCGTTAACCCATCATATACCCAGGCTACTCCAGTATCACCCAGGTAAATCATTTACTCAAAAACTATTTGTGGAGCACCTGCTAAGTGCAAGGCACTGTGCTTGGTGTATTGAGGACATAATATGTTATGGCACAGCCTACTCTAAAGATTTCAGTTGAGGTGGGTGATAAAAGACATGGTGATATGAGGGGTTACATACAATCATAGACCTGTTAATGTTAGAAAGTTATTTAGTTAGAAAGTTTGTGCTCTTGTTATTTTATAGGTGAGAGAACTGAGACCCAAAGTGGTTAAGTGGCTTTAGAGTCACCTAGTTAGGTAATGCTAGAGCTAGAGGTAGAACCCAGTTCTTTTTACTTCTGCTCCATGCTGCTTGCTTCTACTATAAGATCTCATCTCTCTTAAAAATGCCTTGATATGGCATTACAAAGCACTGAAACAGTCTGATAAAATAATCGTATGCTGGAGCTGGTTCTCATCAGCTCTCGAGAGCAGATTGTGGGCACCTTTCCACCTATAAGTTTTGAAATTGACAATGCCATGGTAGGAAAATTTATACCACAGAAATTGGCAAACACTGCAGATCAATGATTTCCCTCTTTTCCAGGGAGAGCCACTTATTAAACATACCGGTACACTACCACTCATAAATAATAATTATTGTAACCCCTTTATGAAGGGGTTGTCATATGAATGGATTTTATGGAGAAATGGAATTTAGACAGGCAAAGAGGAAATGAGGGGGGGCTACTTGAGAGTGGAATTATGGAGTGAACAGTGTTCTGGGATAGTTAATAGAACAGTTTGGCTGGGTGGGGGAAATGTTGGAGAGGAGTCCCAAATCACATGTCTGCAGAGACCAGGCTGAATAAATAAAGGTTTAAATCAGAATGGGGTTATGAGTAATAGGGGATGATGGAGTCTGTGGTAAAGTGGAAAGCAGAGGTCTGTCTAAAAGTAGTATTTAAGAAAAAAAAGCTTGCTGTATTCTATCCACTTTGAATTTTCCATAAGGAACTAACAGGAGTAAACTTACAAAGCAGTTAGAATCAAATAGGGCCCTGAGAAGGGACTATCTTTTGCCTTCTTGAAACAGCACTGGTTTACTTGACTAGCGAAGGCAAAGTTGGGCATTGTAATTTATTTCCCTTTTCCTTCTTACCTTGTTTCCATGTTCTCACTTGGAAATATCTGTGAATTATTTTTTGTTTGCATACTTAAAAAATTATTCAATCAGTATTTTTCTTTGTTAGTGTGAATAACTTATAGTTGAGTTTTTTTAAATAAAACCATTCTCAGCTTTATCATCATATTTCAAGGGTAATGTTGCCCCCCGAAACATAAAGATTTAATTGTATTTCCAAAGATTTTCATTTATATATCTAGTTTTCTGAAAAAAAATCCCACTATACAAAATGGAAGATTTGTATGTTTTAGGGAAGGATCTAGAAACACATTATTTAATTATTTTCCTTTTAGAATTGCCCCAAATTAATTTTAAATAGCCTTTTAAACATATCTGTCTTTTACGTTAATCTATAAGAACAACTCCATAACAGCAGCAATTTATTTTTGAAGTGAGAATTACCCATTTCAGAGATATCTTTATTCCAACATATCAAGTCCACAGGGGTTTATAAAAAATGAAAAATCAATGCAATAAACAATCATGACTCCCACAGAAAGTTTCTCTGTATAAAGAAAATCCCATAGTTCTTATATGAAGATGTCCTAATAAGTTCTTAAAATTTCCTAAGTGTAATCATATTTCAGAGAAGCCCAACAAAAATTATTGAATAGCTCACTGTAAATGTTTCACAAGCCCTTTTAATGATAATGACATCCCTTGTGTCTGAGAAGGACCTCACTGTAGGACACATTATCTCTTGTCCCAGAGATGGATTTGACTGAGGGCCCCTCTGTGATAAACTTGTCATGAATGGGGCAGGGATGAGATGGAGATGGATTGCAGCATTCAGACATACATACATACACACACATCTTAAATTATCCCCATAATAAACCTATGAGGTTTAGATATGATTATTCTCTCTTTAATGATGATGAAGACACACGGAGTTAAGTAATTTGTCCCGTATCAGTCAGTTCATATTGGGGCAAAATCCAGATTCAAACTCGGACCTTACTTTTGCCGAAGTTCATTCTGTTAACTATTTTACTATCTTCCTTAGAAGTTTTCTTCGAAGTAGATGGAAGATATATGATCAGTCCTGCTGACTGACTCAGAAATACAATTTATAGGGGCACCTGGGTGGCTCAGTTGGTTAAATGTCCAACTTTTGATTTCAACTCAAGTTGTGATCTCAGGTTTGTGAGATCGAGCCCCACATGGGGCTTAAGATTCTCTCTCTCCCTCTCCATCTGACCCTCTCCACCCTCTCTCTCTCTATTTAAAAAAAAAAAAAAAAGGAAAGAAAAGAAATGTAGTTGTGCAATTGATAAATACAAATTCTGTAACAATACAATTATAGTTTTTCTTTAAAAGAATTGAGTTGGATATAAATTATGGGGAGAAATTTAGATTTACTTTATGTATTTTTGTTTTTTAATTCCTGTAAGAGACTACTTATATTAATTCTTTTATTTTTTTTTAAAGATTTTATTTATCTATTTGAGAGAGCACTAGAGGGAGAGAGAGAGCAAACATGACTGGGGGGCAGAGGGAGAGGGAGAAGCAGGTTCCATGATGAGCAGGGAGCCCAACGTGGGGTTCGATCCCAGGACCCTGGGATTATGACCTGAGCTGAAGGTGGACACTTAACTGACTGAGCCACCCAAGTGCTCCTAATTCTTTTATAGCATTATTGGTAATATGTATTAAATAAATCTAGAAAAATAGGTCCAAGTTTTGGACATATTTCTGAGGGGGACATCTTGCTATTAGTTTAAAAAGATTAAAGAAGATCAGTATCTGTAAATCACACTGCAACTTGAGGCTCACATTTGTTGATCCTGGGAAAGCTGAAATTCAGTACTCCTTTTTGAGATTAAGCTATGGTGGCAAGTAATTTGCAGAAAACTGACGTCCTGATAGACTTGGAAAAAAAAAAAAGGAAGAGAAAACAAATTGGATCATTCTATCAGGCTTTGCAGGGTTTAGAAATCTTAATTTAATGTGAATTTGGAGGTGAGGTAAGATAGAAATAGAAAGAGAAGACAGGGAAGAGAAAGAATTGACCATGGACAATGAATAAATTGCTTCAGTGGTCTTCCATCAGAATTCAGAGGTCTCTAACTTCCATTTACTAAGTTCCCTTACTTTTGGGGGTAGTCTACCTAATAGTTTTAAATTGTTCCAATATGATAATATATTCCAGATTGTTGACATTTGAAGGTGAGAATATATTTAATCTGGCTACTTGTGCCAGTTTATTGAAATATTTTTTTCCTCTGTTAAGATACGAGGCATTATCAAATAGAATAAATATTTGACCTTTCAGGGTGACCATATGGCATATGTGTTAAATAGGTGTGTCTTCAGGTGCAAGCATCAGAAACCCTCAGTTAAAATCCCTCAGAATTGATGGGGTTTACTTTTCTTCAGTAACAGGAAGTGTAAAGATAGGTGGTTGCTAGTGTTCACTGGTTCAGGAATGTAAGGGCCAGTGTCTGTGATTGCTAGTTGCAAATAGCAATTATACCTTTATCAAGTTTATGTCAAGGCAGAAAGAAGGGGGAATTGATGAAAAAAGCTTTTCCAGAACCCCCATTTAAACTTTTCTTATGTCTCACTAGTCATAACTGGGTTCCATTGGCATCCCTTAGCTGCAATGGAAACCAGAAAAATTACTTATTTTTCTGCCTGTATGATGGAAGGTGAAAGGAAGAAGCAGTTGGGAATGGATGTAGAATTAGCCAAACAGAGTTCTTTTATAATTCCAGTGTACAGGTAAGAATCCATAAATATTAAGTATAAGAAAACACATTTCAGCAGGACATACCAAGAAGGACTTACTAATTGTCATGGCTAAATGGGACTGCTCCAGAGTTTAAATGGGCTGCTTCAATAGGTAACATGTTCCCTATCATTGCATGTATTTAAACATTGAGTGAACATTTGACCAATCTCCCATGGAGAAGATTTAAGCGTTAGATGGATAAGTGGTTGAACTAGATCTCTTTTAAAGTTGTCTTCAAATCCTAAGACTTGGTGATATTCTGTAGCACTCCAATTTCTTGCAATCTGAAAATTGTTTTCTCTTTGTAGCTCACTTCCTTGTCATGTCCATTGCACTAATCTGCTTTACTTTTATCTTAACATTAATATCCAACAGTGAGATATCTAGATAGTCCCTATAAAGAAAATATCTTTATCCCCAACTGTGTTCATATCTTAAAAAAAGCCGTTTACTTCCCCACCAGAAATGTGAACAGAATTGATGCCAGAAGAGCTCTTTATTTAAATGGACATGGTTTTTAATTTGATGCATTTTAAATCTTCAAAGGCTTCACTAAAGCTTTCACATGTTGTCCTAAGATGCACAGTAGGAATGTCAATTTCCATGGCAATATTGAAGCACTTCTCTTGTTTTTTGTTTGTTTCCTTTTGAAGTATAAATTAAAAAAAAAGGATCTCTCTTTGGGTTTGTATCTGTGTTCATGAAAGACAGAAATTGTTCGAAGACAAAATCATATAAATAGTGAGTTGAAATTAAAAATTGGATAATATTGAAAGTTTTGAATTTTTGCTGGATACAGGCCAAATTGAAATGTTCCCTATTCCTAGGGAACATTATATAGAATAAAACTGATTTCTGCTTTGTTTGCTGAAAAGCTAAACCAAAGATGTTAGAAAAAATTCTGGAATTCGTAGTATATCCAGCACTGGATTATGTTTGCCAGTCCCTGGAATCAGATGAATGTTTTCAAATATACCCTGTATACTCTGTCTCAAGGCAGAGAACTTTTATTATTGTTGCTCTTTTTCACAGAGAGCATCAGAAAAGATCAATTGAACAAGAGAGTAGAGAGTAAAAGGTAAACTAAAAAAGAAAAGAAAAAAAAACCTCTCAATTTTGATTTGTGAAAAAAATCCAAGTGGAGTAAAAATTGAGATATGTTCTTTTCCTATGAGGTATGATTAAAACAGTTCTTAACACTCAGTGTTGGTGAGGGTATGTGAAAACAGGCCCTCCTCTTTTTTCCTGGTGGGAACATTGATTGGCCCAAGTAATTTGGAGAGTAATTTTTGCTATATCTGCCAAAAGCCCAAAAATGTGATAATCTTTGACTCAGAAGTTCCACTTCTAGGAATTTATTCTTCTGAAATTCTTATATAGGTTGAAAATATAAACCAAAGAATAGTGCTGTAATATTGTTTGTAATAGTGAAATATTGTATATAACCTAAATACTAAATAGATATTATATGGTGGTGAAACCTGGGGACATTTATAGAGTGGCAAAATATGTGGATTGAAAAAGAATAAAGTACTGAAAAAGAAATGTCTATGATATACTTAAAAAGAAAACTTTAGGAAATTATGTGTTGCCCCATCCCATTTTGATTTTTAAAAAGTATCGTATACATTTTATACAGTGTTTTGAGGGGTGTATCATTAACTAATAGTAGTCATAGTTTGGGGAAAAGTTTAGCATGATTTTGTGGAACAACGTCTTAAAAGCTAAACTTGATTCAAGGACCTTTTCTATAGTGAGCTCTCTATTAAGATTATTTCTTTCATGTTATGAAATCTTGTCATTTGCAACAACATTGGTGTACCTAGAGGATTTAATGCTAAATATACTAAGTCAGTCAAAGACAAATACCGTATGATCTCACTCATAGGTAGAATTTAAGAAACAAAATAAATGAACAAAGAAAAGAGAGGCAAACAAAAAACAGACTCTTAAATACAGAGAACAAAGTGGTCCTTTGACGAGGGGAGGTGGGTGGGAAGATGGGTGAAATAGATAAAGGGGATTGACAGTACACTCATCTTGATGAGCACTGAGTAAATTGATGAATTATTACATTTACACCTGAAAGTAATATAACACTATATGTTAATTACACTTCAATTTAAAAAAAAAGGTAAAAAAAGATTATTTCTTTCGTGTTAGATCTGGTAAAAACCATTCATTCATATTGCCCTAAGAATAGTGGTTTTACAGTGAGAATGTGGAAAGAACTGCCTGAAAAATTAATAAAAAAATTGTATATTAATCTACTTCTAGTTCTGGTCTTCTACAGGCTGTTTCTAATTTTAGCAAGTTTACTAAATTCAATGCTTTGGTCTGTCTATCTGGAAAATTGGAAGTCTAAAGATGAGCAAAAATAGAATCATACTAAGTGCTTCTGCACACAAATGTTGAGCAGTCTTTAGTTATCTCTTCATTGCCTTTGTGAATTTCTTTTTTCACATAGGTATCTTTAAGATTACATTATTTTAAGTATACTATCTTTACATTATTAAATCCTTTGAATGATTTCTTATTATTAAGTTTCTTGTTATTAGGAGCATATGTTGTAGAAAAATAATTTTCTCCCATTTTTGAATATCCTGTTATAGCTAAAGAGTACACACTTCCTTAGTGAAGAGTAGGAAAATTATACAGAACAATTTTCCTAATGCAGCTATTCTTTTTTTGAGTCTTTATCAGCTTGCATGCTCTATGTGATTTTGCAGGCTTCTGTTTCCTTTGCACAAATGGCTCCTTGTAGGCCTATATTTCCTTTGGATTCAGTGATATTTAATAAAGCCCTTGCTGTATATTCCAGATCAGAAGGATATTGTTATTTTCTCATGGTTGAGCTGTTTTCTTATGATTTTTGCTTTTCAATTCAATGGATAAAACCAGTGACATGGAGGGGTGGCTTTTTCAAAAAATTTTTTTTAAATACTAGGGCTTTTCATCTCATTATTTCTTTCAGTTTCCTTAAGAAAAGTTTTCTTTTCTTTTTATAGGTCACAAATATAGTGGTCACTCATTTTTTAAAAAATACCTCTGATATATGAATAGGTGATCATACATTCATGCATACAGTATACTATATACATATTGAAAGCTGAGTTTGAGAATAAATCACAAGTAGTAGAAACAGATCTACTTTTCTAATTTCTTATATTCTATTTCACTACATTGTTTTGAAAAAAGTGCTATGATGTTTTTCCAACACATGTATCTGTGCTTGGGCTACTATGTGTCACTCGCTGTTTAGTGGAGCACTGGTGGAGGCAGTCACCTTAGGCAAGAACAGCATTAGAATATTTCTGGTTCAACACTCAGTATCACTTGGCATGAAACAAAGCCATTAATGTAAGTGTTTAAAGGACTTCCCAAGCTCTTGGAAGATCAAGGTCAGTGCCATTTAAATATGATTAATGGTCATTAATAGGTTTATTTAACTAATCTTTTATATTCTTGTCAACTCTAGAAGATAATAAACAAATTTTAAACAAACCTGTAAGAAAAGAGTGAATTCAAATTAATTAAATTAGTAAAACTATTCAGTCATTAAGAATGAAAATCTCTAGAATGACTCTGAGCATCTAGATCAATGCTATCCACTAGAAATAGAATGTAAACCACATATATAATTTAAAATTTGTAGTCACCACCACCAATTTGTAGTCACCACCCCATTAAAAAAATTAAAAAGCAGTTGGCATTAATTTTAAGAATATATTTTATTTTATCCAATATAATCATAAAGTATTACCATTTCAAAGAAATAATTTAAAATTTGAGATATTCTAAATTCTTTTTTTGTACTAAATATTTGAAATCTGGTGTGTGTTTTTTGCTTAGAGCGCATTTCAAATTTGGACTAGTCATATTTCAAGTGCTCAATAGTTGAATGTATCTAGAAGTTACCATTTTAGATAGTGCGGGTCTAGATTTTTAAAGTTGAAGCTAGAGCACTAGTTCATTTTTACTTTATCTAGATGAGAGACATGGAATGACTAGTATGTTATTATAATTAGAGTAATTAATAAATGTTTAGAATGACAACCAAGTCTAAGGACATACAGTGAACCACCACTTAATAAAGAAAATGCAATGGATACATTGCTGATTCAATGCCAAGGCTTAGTGCCTTCTATTATGCAACAAATAAAACTCTAACCCACAAATCTAAAGGGAAAAGTAAAACTTAATGAGCTTTGGTTGGAATGAGACCAATGATGGAACCAGTTTGACCACACAGACATTTCCTGCAGTCTTTTGGGGAGACAGATTTAAGGGCCACACTCTGGGCCTGAGAGCAGGGAGCCAAAAGGCAAAGACCAAGATCTTCTAAATGTCATTTTTTTTATGTTGCCCATCTGTTGGTTTCTTAATGAAGTTTGGTGAATCGGCAGCCCGACTGCCTGGTGGGATGTATTGTTACAGTATCCTATTCTACCTAATAGTAGGAATATATTGTATTTATGCAAATATTCAATTTTTTTGAAGGGCATTTTCATTTATTCTTCCATGGATTTTTAAAGCAGGTTTTTACTGATTATGGCATAGCAACGAAAGACCAAAAAATTTTATTTCAACAAATGATTATTGAGAAATTAATAAATTAGGAATTATGTTGTCCTTCAAGAGATAATAGTAATAGTTACTTGAGAACTTAGATATATTTATAAGATCTCACATATCTAAATCTTGAAAATAACCATTGGAATCATTTGATTTTAGGTAATATATTCAGAGCTGCTCCAGGCAAACGTTTAAATCTTGCTGCTAAGCCAAGTCTATATGTTTCTTTATCATGGTAAACAGGATTTGACCTTATAGGGATCCTTAAGGAATCCTTCCCTCAGACTGAAGTAAAGCTTTATTCTTATTTATTTATTCTTTATTCTTCTTCATATAGGTTCCTTTCAGTTTTCTAATTCAGCTTTCCAAGGATGAGAGAAAAGATAATTGAGGAAGAATTACTTTTACTTTCTTAATTCTCAAGCCAAAGATTTACTTGGTCCTCAACACTCTTGTACCCATATTAGAGCGCTACTTGCTGGAAGTGAAATTGTCAAAGTGTGTGTTCAGTTTGATGTTGACAGTGATGGTGGAAGGGGGGTAACACCTTAAATTCTTCCTAGATGCCAGCATGAGATAGGCCACAGTATATCACTAAAACATTCCTTATCTTGTATCTTTCTTCTCTTAAGTCAATTGATTTAACATTGAAGTCTAGTGAACCAGAGATATTGCTACCTCTTTCAAGAGAGATGAGTGGACTTTTTTGTGAGGTCCTTTCTCCAGTCCTTGGCATTGTTCCTATTTACTTTGAGCCTATATGATGGGCATTTTTCCTATATGGCTATTTTTAAGTGTGTTGTTTTTCTTGCCCCCAGAAACTACTGAAATGTGTCATGTAATTACTTGAATTACCAGTAAATTTATTCTAAAGTCATATTAAACAATGACCAATAATTCAGCCCTTATCTTATTTACTGTATCAATTGTACCTAGCTGTTATTGAACCAAATTTACAAGCTTGGACTATATATTTTGCACCAGAGTTATCACAACAAATTTGACTATTGAATTAATACAATATTGATGGTATAAAAATACCTGGAATTTGCTCTCCCACCTTTCGTAGTTTAGTATATAAGAATTTATCTTCTTGGGGCGTCTGGGTGGCTCAGTTGGCTGTGTCTGCCTTTGGCTCAGGTCATGATCCCAGGGTCCTGGGGTCGAGCCCCACATCAGGCTCCCTGCTCAGTGGGGAGCCTGCTTCTCCCTCTCCCTCTGCCTGCTGCTCTGCCTGCTTGTGTTCTCTAAAAAAAAAAAAAAAGAATTTATCTTCTTTTCAGATCAATTTTTTTTGTCCTTATATAATACATGGAAGTCCCTCCTTTTGTACAAGAATGCTGGATTTCCCTGTCTGACTTTGCTTGGTAAAGTAGAGGGCCTTTCGTCCAAGGCCTGACTAGAGTTTCTGGGACAGAATATTTCTCTGGATTTTCCTGCTTTTCAAAGTTGTTAGCGATCATCAGCAATCACTATACCAATCCTGGTCATAAGGTGACCTTCTTATCAAAGAATTTTTGCTTTGAAGTGAAGAAACAATGGAGAGATGCCTCAAGAGTTAGCAAAGTTTTTGGAAGGTTGTTTTGTGTTTTGTTTTTTTCTTTAATGTGAGAGAGACTTCACATGGTTGTGATTAGAAAGGAGTTTGCTTTATTATCTTTATCTTCAGTAAACCAGATGAGGATGGTGGTGAAATTAAGATGATAGAGACATTTCTTGATCAAAAATCAAAGTGATGGAAGAGAGAAAGAAGAGAAAGGCTGATGTTGCTTATATCAGACCCCCATAGTCTCAGTCAAGTAAAAGACATGGTTATTGGGGTGCCTGGGTGGCTCAGTCCTTAAGTGTCTGCCTTCGGCTCAGGTCATGATCCCAGGGTCCTGGGATCAAGCCCCACATCGGGCTCCCTGCTCAGTGGGAAGCCTGCTTCTCCCACTCCCACTCCCCCTGCTTGTGTTCCCTCTCTCACTGTCTCTCTCTCTGTCAAATACATAAAAAAAAAGATATGGTTATTGTTAAGAGTCAGTTTAGGGGAAGTAATTTTGAAAAAAGTGGACAAAGTATAGAACCTCTCTGCTTTAGAGGATTGGTAATAGTTTTGAACTGTACCTTCATGTTAGAATAAGATAGGAGCTTTTAAAAGCACCTGATGCGAAAGACCTTACCTCAGATGAATTAATCAGAATCTCTGAGAAGTGGGAGCGATGCATGGTATTTTTTTTTTAATTTTTTAATTTATTTTTGAGAGAGAGAGAATGACAGAGAGAGAGAGAAGGAGAAGGGTGAGGGTCAGAGGGAGAAGCAGACTCCCTGCCGAGCAGGGAGCCCGATGCGGGACTCGATCCTGGGACTCCAGGATCATGACCTGAGCCGAAGGCAGTCGCTTATCCAACTGAGCCACCCAGGCGCCCGATGCATGGTATTTTTAAAAAGAAGTTTCTAAATGTGCAACTAGACTTGGGAGTCAGCCAGGATGATGTCATACTAGGATGGCATTTCCCCACTCTAGACCGATTAAGTTAAAAGTTTTGGGTATGGAGACAGGATCCATATTTTTAGAAAGCTCTCCAGGTGGTAGCCAGCTCTGAGAATCATTGCACTAGGTTATCAAGGTTAGAAATTTAAAAAGCATGAATTAATTAGTTAATATTTGTTTTATGGTTTTTTGTCCTTTTTGACCATCACTGACACAATTCAAGGCACCATGTCAGTTGATTAATTCTTATACTTGTTTACCAGTCTCTAGTCTTATTCCATTTATTCCTTCCACTCCTGGTACCCTCCCTCCCGGCCCCAATCAGTTAAATTCATTGCTGCCAAATTGACCTATCCCATGTGGAAATGTGATCGTATTAATTCCCTATTCAAATTCTTTTAATGATCCCCCATAGCCTCAAAAGTAAAATTTTTCTGTGGTATGTAAAGTCATCTTTATGTCATCCCTGTCTATCTCTCCTGTTTTATTCCTGCTACTGTCCGTCTTTCCACTCCAGAAATACTGAACTAGTTGGAGCTTCCTGAGCAAGCTGTTTCTCTTCTCTTCCATGTTTTGCTCATGTGGTACCTCCTCCCACTAGTCCACCTGCCACATCACTCATTTTTCAAGTCTTAGCTCAGCCTCTTCTCTCTGTAGCCTTCCCCACCTTTTGCAGGCAGCCGGAGACAACATTTTTGTTACTGACACTACTGTTCTTTAGAACATCCTTACATTAAGACATTTTCTTCATTCTAATTGCTAATTGCATTTGTCGCTAACCCCACTAGAGTATATGCTTCTTGAGGGTATCGAAGAGTGAGGCTTTGAACTATATTTGGATTTTATTCTTTAGATGAACTCATTACATAATTTGAGTCTGTCAGGAGAAAACTAGTGTTTTAATTAAAACAATCTCCATAGTACATTTAGTACTGAATTAAATTAACACAAGGTTAGTGAGTACATTATAAGTGATAATCTAATTTTTTATAACAAATACATTTTATTACTTAAGTTTCACTATTATATGACATTTTTATTTCTTTAACAATAAAAAGATCTTGTAACTAAATGAGTATGCACATTTTAATCTGAAAAGTGCTCCCCAGTTTCAGCATTCTTTGTCTGAAGGCCTAACTCATGATCCTGTGCTCATCCATCTCAAAGTGACCTTGATCACTTCCTAAAACCTTTGACTCATTTATTAATTCATTTATTTAATACATATTTTTTGAATATGGAGTACGTATGGAGCAGTATGCTAAGGGTGAAGGATATAAAGATTTTTTTTTTAAAGATTTTATTTATTTATTTGACAGAGAGAGCAAGAGAGCACAAGCAGAGGGAGAGGGAGAGGGAGAGGGAGAAGCAGGCTTTCCGCTGAGCAGGGAGTCTGATGCGGGGCTCTGTCCCAGGACCCTGGGATCATGACCTGAGCCGAAGGCAGACGCTTAACCGACTGAGCCACCCAGGCACCCTGCATATAAAGATTTTAAAAACATGTTTTTTTCCTTGTGGGATTAGAAAATGTAGGTTTTATGTATGTTTATTGTGGTTAACCCTCATTAACAGTCTTTTTCTTTCTTTCTTTTTTTTTTTTTTAGAAAGAGAGCTGCATGCCCATGAGTTGGGGGATGGGCAGTTGGAGAGAGAGAATCTTAAGTAGGCCCCTGAATTGTGACCTGAGATGAAATCAAGAGTTAGACATTTAACCAACTGAGCCACCCAGGCACCTCTCCCTCATTAATAGTCTTGAGGAGCATGTATCATCATCTGTATCTTATAAATGAGAATATTCCAGGATAGGACTTATCATCTCTGAAGTGAATTAAAACCCTGGTGTTTTTTAAAATATAAAACATTGCGTTGGAGCTTTTTTTTGTGGTTTACAGATGTGTTACTTAAACTTTAACGTACACACAAATCACCCCAGGATCTTGTTAAAAATACAGATTAGTAGGTCGGGGTTGGGATCCAAGAATCTGCGTATCCAACAAACTCTGAGCGCAATTGGTCTGTGAACCACACTTTGAATAGGGAAGTTTAAAGCACATCATATGTAGAATTCCATTGTGTCAAGCACTGTTCCTTTATTTATTGAGTCTTTTGTTTTGAAGATGGAGTCACCATTGCCTCTTAAAGTTTGTTTAAAAATGGGAGTGGATAGGGGTGCCTGGGTGGCTCAGTCAGTTAAGTGGCTGCCTTTGGCTCAGGTTATGATCCCAGGGTGCTGGGATAGAGCCCCATGTCAGGCTCCCTTCTCAGCGGGAAGTCTGCCTCTCCCTCTGTGCCCCCCAACCCAGCTTGTATGCTCCCCCCAAAATAAATAAAATCTTAAAAAAAAATGGGAGTGGATAGTTGAGTTGTCACATCTTCAATCTTCCTCAGCCTTCTGTGCCCAGTCAACATATGTGTCCACCATAAACCTCCTCAACTATTCTACCCCACATCAATCAACTTCTTCCAAATACTACTATGCTTATCAATAGTTATATTCTCATATCTGCTAGCTTTGTTTCCTAATCTAGATTGTAAGCTCTTTAAGGTCAGGAACCATGTCTTATTCATTTATTAACCCCCCCCACACTGCTAGCATACTGCTATACACCTAATACCAGTGAATATTATGAACTTCTATTTACAGAGGAATCTAGTGTGTCTTTAGGACTAGAATCTGTCTTTTATATACATTTTCTCACTTAATTTTTTACAAACCTGAGCTCTTACCATTTTGCTGGTACACAAACCAAGACCCAGAAAGTTTATTACTGAAATAAATTAATTTACCCAGGAGTAGTGTTGGGATTTGAACTCAACTCCACAGTTGACCTTTCTTTCTGATATACCACTATGCTCCTCATTACAGTGGACATTTAATACTCTAACTAACAGACTAATTATGTGAGCCAATTATTGTTTGAAACAGAATTGGAGACTTTATTTTGACTTTCTTTTCACTTTGTTTTATACTTTTTATGGTGGGAATCTCTGTATGAAGAATCAACAAGGAGATTTCAGGAAAGGATTCTGATTTAGTTACAGTCAAGTTTCAGTTATTGTCCAGTCAGACCAGTTTCCTGCACTGGGCAGCCTGTCTTATGTCAATTCACTCATAAGAGGAAATGTCTATCTAATGTTTTCTGGTGTATATTAGCCCATTATTTTCAAATAAAATGTAGAAATGGATAACTTAAGTAAAATTTTAGGAGAAAAAAAATACCTGCTTTCTTCTTCTCACTCTGTTTTTCTGGAGGGTCATAAATAATATATTGGGTGTATGAGGAGTGGCTCAGGCTTTCTGTAAGCTCTTTTTCCATCTTCCACTCCTATAGGCCTTTTTTTATGTGCCTTTTTCAGAGAAGACAATCTGTAAAAATTTTGCATGCCCAATGGGAGTTTATCAGTACAAAAACACTCAGGCTTCATTTGGTCTCTTTTGATAAATCTTAAAATCCCCAAACTAGAATGTTTCTTAAGATAGCTATTGTTCTGGAAGAATACTATATAATGAAGCTGCTCACAAGGGTGGCAGTCAAGGATACTGATTCTGAGCATGGGCTCCGGAGAAGATAGATGGGGTTCACACCTTACTGTTCGAGTGGACATAGGTGGCTCACTTAAATATCCCAAACCTTTTTGCTCTCATCAGCAAAATGTGTATGATAATAGCTATTATGAGGAAAAAATTAGATAACTCAGGTAAAACACTTAGCATTTAGCAAAAACTCAATAAATGTTAGCTTTTATTATTTCCTTTTTTTCTTGACTCACTTCCAGAAGTGAAATTCTGGAAGGGCATAAGGTACTGAGGTGGTAATTGATTTGCTTAATTATTACAGTTCTTTGAAAGAGATTTTTGGAAAACATGGTTAATACTTTGGAGCTAGGATCTGATTTATGATTATATATGCATTTTCTTATTTGATTTTGGTGTCTCTTTTTAATAATGAGTCACATTGTGGTTTGGCTGTATTTTTCCCTCAGGAGCAGTTATTTAATTATGGCCACAGAACCAACTTTATTGTATTCTGACTTTTGGAATTTTTTAGGATTTAATGTTCTCAATAGGGAGAGGATTTTGAATTACTTAACCACTTTCTTTTTGAGTTTCCCATTCATAGATGGGTATAGTTAAACTAAACCAGGAAGATACTGGCACGAAAAGGGCTGGAATCATGACACTGTGCATAAGAAACTAGCAATAATGCTTGGTAGTCTTTTATACTTTTCTTCCAAATAGATTTGGAGTGTCTTATGCTACAACATATTTGCTTAGAAGCTTAATAAATAACCGCCTCAAGCAATTTATATCTTTTCAGCATATATATTTTTTTCTGGGTCCAAGATTGCATATATAACACTTAAGTTAAACTCTATTCTCTTTATGTGAATACTTAGACATTGAAACATAGACCGTTTATTCTTATGGGTTAAGACCTGTAAAAATTAATGAGATGTGTCAGAATGGTGCCTTTGGGGATGACAAAACTGGTGTTGCTATTCCAGATGGAAGAGAAGGCAAGTTCTGCCAACTGGGGGCATTACCTGCCTTGTTCAGTAGGAAATACTTCTCAGCTCTGGAGAGTTCTTGTTATAGTCTATCCTTAAGAACAAACAGTACATTTTTTAACTATAAGCTGGGATAGCTAAAGATACAAGATTATATAAAAAAATATTTTTATGGGCGCCTGGGTGGCTCAGTGGTTAAATGTCTGCCTTCGGCTCAGGTCATGATCCCAGGGTCCTGGGATTGAGCCCCACATTGGGCTCCCTGCTCCGCAGGAAGCCTGCTTCTCCCTCTCCAACTCCCCCTGCTTGTGTTCCCTCTCTCGCTCGCTCTCTCTCTGTTAAATAAATAAATTAAATCTTTGAAAAATATATTTTTAGACCCTTCCTATATTCTAAGCCCTCTTCCTAAGTGGGTTCTGCTTTTAGGAATATCAAACTACAGAATTTAGATATATGATTTGCTTTACCAAAGGAGCATTTTTTTTTTCACTGAAATATTTTACATAGAAATCTTTTAAATCAAGACTCAGAAACCCAAGTATTTATAGGGGTTAGGTGGGATATATAGGAGCAGTGAAGTGGGCTGGATAGAAAACCAGAGAGTTCAATCCACTGGCTAGAACTAGTCTCTTAAATTCACTCACCCAAGTCTTTAGCTGGTGTGGTGAATAACAATGGGCTCAGAGTCTGCAAATTTGAGTTTTGGTGTGGGCTTCTCCACTTGTTGGTTCTATAAGCTTGGACATCAGTATCTTCAACAAAACAGAGGGTTGAAATAAATCCTCTCTCAAGTGAGTTCCAGCTTTGAGTGGTAGAAGTTTGTGGATACCAATCACTTCAGCACTCCATCCCATAAAGTTCTAAGTCATAGAGAAGAGTCACAGGGAGCCAAATGAAAACAAATAACAAAACAAAAATTTATTCAGAACTCTGATAATGGCTAGCATTTGACCCCACCCCCCTTCATTCATATACATGTATGGTCAGGATTCTTATTTGCAGAAAATGGAATCTAGTCTGCCTACTTTAAGCACAAGTGATTTAAGTGTGAATATAGCTTAGCAAGTTCTTGGGAAGGGTGAATCATCTCCCAGGAATGATTTCTTAAAGCCCCTGGCTGCTCAGGGAGCTGTTGCTCCTGCTTGATTCGGAAGCTGTCACCAGCCCAGCTGCTTGCCCCAGAGCCTTACCACTTCTGGTAATTTACCATCAAGAAGTTACCAAATAAGAGAGCTACTTCAATGACTGCCATCTCCAGAACATGCTTTCTTTGCTGTGACTTCTTGACCTCTCTCCCCAGGTAGCTCAGTGTGAGACAAAGTTGCGTATCAGTGCATTAGATGGGCAGAATCTGTATCTCACCCAGAACCCCAGCTACAAAAGAAGTCTGGGAAATGTAGATTTTAGTCTTTCCCCCAACACCTAATGTTGTTAGAGGGCAGTTGGAATGAGGGTTGCATGAATTGATCCATCCTCCAGTAAATCATGTTGCCTTACAGCCTTCTGCCTCAGAAGGATACAGGAAGTTTAACACTACAAACAGAGCAGGAAGGGAGCTGGTACTTGATGTATTTGGAAAGCAATAGGCTTAAAGCCAGCTTAGAAGTTTTTAAAATTTTAACATATTAAGAACCAAGACAAGGAGACACATGATATGGTTTCCTCTCAAAGTTGAGAAGATTAAACCCTACTAAAGCTTGGCCAAAATGCTTGTTGCTCAATAAAGAAGACAGGGAGGGAGAAAGAGTGAGACAGATAGAATAGAAAAAGGCAGATTTTCAGAATTCTTATTTTTTTCCTCCACAATTAGAACCATCCGATAGCTAGCAGGAAACCTAAGGACAGAAGGGGCCTTTGCCTCCTTCTTGATTAGGAATCTAGGATTCAGTTCCCTGGCAGGTTCCTCTATCACCCAGGAAACTCAGGGGGACAGCATGGATAAACAGAAGGACTGTTGGAGTTCAGTGGTTTTTAAGACACTGAGTTTCTGTGTATTATGTATGTGAGAACCAGAAATTCCTGTGTGACCCTGAGTGGAGAGGATATGGAAGGCAGGTGAGTTGAATATCAGCAGACATGTCATGTTAGCCAGGATTATAGGGATGAGTGACCCTTCTGCAGAGTTCAGGGCTGATGGCCCACGCCATGAGACAGGATGGAAAATGTGGAGACATTCAGAGAGGTCCAGGTCAGATAGGCCTTCCTCTGTGATTTTTTTCTAACCACCTCCTCCTCCCCATTCATCACCTGGCACTTCAAGTAGAACTAATTTCTCTGTCAAGTTCCCATAGCCCATTGTGTATATTTCTATTATGCCATTTTATATGATATTACAATTATTTGTTTTCATATCTCTCTTTTTCACTAGATAGTGAACTTTCCAAGAGGTGAGGGTTTTAATATCAAGATCCCTAGTTCTTTGCCTATTTCCTTCCATATAGTAGGGCTCAATTAACATTTGTTTAATGCATTAAGACATATTCTTTATCCTATGTGTAGTTATACTTGGCCTAATTGTACCATAATTTAGATTGGGTAATATTTTTGGGGGAGGATATGAACTATGATCATGAAGCTTGTAATATGGGTATGGAATCCTGCAATGTAGGCACAGAACCAGGGAAAGAATGTAGAAGGGAAAAGAATAGAAAATTTGGAGGGATAAGAAAAAATAAAAAGAGAAGAACTAAATATCTAGAGGAGGTTTGACTTTTTTCTTCTAACTACCTCAAACATTTTTAAAAGTGAGAAATGAGATTATTTTTCTTGTTTTTATTTTAAATTATGTAAATTACATGATTAATGTATAAATACATTCTAATAGTACAATTTGAACCTCATACAAAAAGCTAAAATCCTTCCTGGCTCCTTTGGCCTCTGCAGTAGGCTGATTAATGGCCTCCCCATAGATGTCCATGTCCTGATTCCTGGGTCCTGTGGATAGTCACTTTCACAGTAAAAGGAGCTTGGCTGAAGATCTTGAGATGGAGCAATAATCTTGGATTACTCAGATAGGCCCAAGGTAAAGATAAGGGTCCTTATGGGAGGGAGGCAGGAGGATCAAAGTCAGTAGTAGATGTGACAAAGGAAGCAAGAGGTTGAACTGATTCAAGGAAGGGGCTCTAAGCCAAGGAATGCAGGTAGCCTCTATAAGCCAGACAAGGCAAGGAAATAAATTCTCCCCTCAGAGACTCCAGAAGGAACCAGCCCTGCTAACACCTTGACTTCAAGTCCATTGAGATTGGTTTTAGACTTCTGACCTCTAGAACTGTAATTAATTCATGTTTTTTTTTTAAGCCATTAAGTTTGTGGTAATTTGTTAGAGTGGCAATAGGAAACTAATACAGCCTCAGTCTCACTTCCTCTACCAGAGGTAACCAGTATTATCAACATGTTGTGTATCCTTCCAGAACTGCTTTTACATAGGTGTCAATATACATAACTGTGCATGTTTAAATAGTATGGTTTTGAGTATTTTTAAAATTGTACAGCATATGCTATTGTGCAATTTGCTTTTTTTGCTTATCACTACATCTTGGAACTCTTTTTTATCAGTATACATAAATGTACTTCCTTTCAACTACTCTTTGAATTTTCCATTCGATGGGTCTTTCCTAATTTATATTACCATTCCACTAAATTATTTTATACATTAAAATGTTAAAATTTACTTTTCTGGCATATAGAGAAGAAGCATAGCTGGCTGAAAATCATGGTCAAGTTCCTGCTTCAGGATATTAAAAAAAAACAACCCTCAAATTTAACTGCATATCATCATCATTAGAAATACGTTATTTTCTTTTCAAGTAAATAATTATAGCTGAATGTGCCTTAGAGAAAGTGATAGTAACAAATTCTGTCGATCTAAAATTCTTGTGTTTTATTTTCTTTTTAAGTCTTACAGTTTTGTGAACAACTCTATGTTCCATTCTCTGATAGATTATAGCTTTAACAGATTAAAAAATGATAGTGAAAAAACATCCCACCTTACAAAGCAGTCTTTTTTGATGCAGACTTGTCAGAGCAGGTTACAACACATAATGAGATGTCACAGCCTGGTGAGACATGCAAAGCAGGTTTAAAAACTGCCAAAACTGCATAGTGACTTTAATACTAAGAATGGTAAATATGTGGAAGAAGAAATGCATTTGCTGCCATTCTATCTGAATGTCTGGAAATATGTAGTTATCAAAGCACCAGTAAACATCCCCTGTAGGTCATGTTCTTAAAAAAAAAAAAAAGTACTATGTTTTTATAGAATCTCTTTGGAAACTGAATGTACTTTGCTACCCAAGACTTGCTCAAAGCGCTTGCTGTCAATAGTAGAAAAGATTTGGCTACCACCTTGGTGTTAAATATAAATGTAGTCTAAAGGTTTAATGGATTAAAACTGTGCTATTTAATTTGAAATGGAATTTCCCACCCTTCTAGCTTAGGTAGTTAGAATTCTGTGGGTTTGCTTTTCATTCTAGCCTGATTTATAGGCATAATAAAGAAAAGGCAGCTATGGATTCAGAATGCAAGTGTGTCAAATTGAGAAGACAGGCTGCCTTTTGGTGGAAGAAGAGGGGGGAAAATACCCCATTAACTCCAACTTGTTAAAATTTACCCAGTCTCTGTAGTCTCTGTAGTTCATTAGCCTTCCCCCGCCCCTTCACACCAGAAGAGGAGATAAAAGGTAAGCAGTAACAATGAGAGACATTATATGCAGAGGTGAACACGATATGACAAGGTCTTCTTTTAATAACAAACAGTGTTAGCTCTCTAGGAGGTAGACAGTATGAAGTGCAACAAAAACTGTAATTATGCTCTCAGCAGGAAACCTGTATTTAGAGTGACAGTAAGAGTGTCTCTAAAAACCTGTTAGGTTAAGGCTGCTAGTCTTAATTATATGTATTAGGAGTTTGTGTCTTCACTTTTTTCCTTTTAAAATTCAAAGAAGAAACCTAATTATAACTTGGACCCTAGTAAATTGGGCCATATTTAAACAATGAACATTTGGCAATCTCATCTTGTGCTGTGATGTGTCTGACTGGTGCAGCTGCTATGGAAGCCAAACTGGCTCCCCCAAATAATTTGTTTTTGCTGCCTCCATGACAGAAGAAAAACAAACAAAAGCTAAACAAGGGAAATAATGAAATTATGCCTTTTTTTTTTCAGTCAGTGACACTGAAGCCTTTTAGAGGGGGAGATCTTTCCTTCGGTAGATTCTTACATATAGAATTATAGGTTGTTTGTATGTTATTAACATGTATTTTAGCTAGACCATGGTTGGATAAATCTTGGTTTGATTTTTACCTCTGTTTTGGACCTGGAGGTAATAATAGCTTACAACTGCTTTTAGTTGACCTTAGTTAAGTTGTATGAGGCTAAAAATTTTAGGTTCTATCTGGTGTGCTGTAGACTGTGTTATAGTTGAACAATACACTTCAGAGTTATAGGAACTGGTCCTGCTGTATTCATTATACAGATGCCCCCAAACATGAATCTGAATACACTTGACTTTTCCATAGAGGATTTATATTTCACTTGGTATATTCCATACCAGTTTCCCAGTTTCTTGTGCTTCTGTATAATATTTGCTGAACTTCAAGAAAGAAAAGCTTAATCATTCTGTTAGGATTAGATTATAATATCAATAAGTGTATAAATGTAAGGATTGTGACCTACTCTTAGAGAGATCACATGTCATCGTGATGACACTTTACAGTTTTGCTAGCATTACAAAGTTATGGGGTAAACTGGACAAAATTAATTTTAATGGGCGGAAGTCTTGCTGATATGACTAAGCTAATGAATCAAGTGGTGTAAAAGTGAACTTAATTTATTTTGGTACTCTTCTTCTCTATGGCTCTATTCCTTGAAGTTCTCATGGGTTCTGTAGCCCAAACAATTTTAAGATGGCCTGCACAAAATAATGATAACGGGATGATTTGATCCTGCATCATTTGTGTCTTTCTATAGTCCCAGGCAGAGGTGGAACTCAGAGCTAATACATTTTCTTCTCTTTGGAATTTATATCTAACTGAATTAAATTTCTATCATCCACCTTCAAATAACCACCGAGGTAAAACAATGGTTTTGAGAAGATTTAAATAAATGTTGAAAATTTTAGAAACCATTTGCAAATTTATTGGTACCCCCATTGAAGTTTGTATCTTAGGCAACTCAACTTTCAATCTTACTGAAATATTAATTTAGTCTTCATTATTGTTGGCTTGTGGAAGGTAATCATTGGGTCTAAAGTTAATAATAGTTTTATAGTAGGGTCTCATGGATTTTACAGTGATAGGTATCTGTAGTCTGAATAATGGCATTTTTCTAATTAAGCAGCAATTGAAAAAACAATAAAAATCAAGGATGAACTATTCATTAATTTTGATGTGTTTAGTTCAATTTAGATTATACTTCATAGAGTTTTTGTTATTTCTCTGTTGAATAATTTATAAATGTAATGAGTAACATGAATCATTGGGACAGTTTTCTATATTTTATCAAAATAAATTGTTTGATGAAAAATGGAGCAAGGTTTATAGAGGAGGCACGAAACATTGAATGTTATTAAGAACAAACATGAGAGGGGAGGTGGTTGGGGGGATGGGTGAAATAGGTGATGGGGCTTAAAGAGTACACTTATCATGATGAGGACTGAGTAATGGATAGAATTGGTGAATCACTATATTGTACACCTGAAACTAGTATAACACCATATGTTAACTATACTGGAATTAAAATTTAAAAACAATAATGATCACAAAGAACAAACATTAGAGAGTGAGCAATAACCTTTCATATGCTCCATCTTTAAAGTATGATCAGTTCAATAAAAAACAGTTAAAGTGAATATCATTAGCTGACCAGCTGCCATAATAGTAGAGATGGTGGCAAAAATATAAGAGAAAATCCCACTGCATTAAACATGACTTTTTAAAAGGAGTTAGAATCTTTGAGCATATATTACCTGTACAAAGTAATAAATTATCTTAAATGTTCCACAACTGGGCCATGTAGTGTTGAAAGTAAATCCTCAGATCTGGATAGCGGGTTTCTCTTTTTTCATATAAATGAAATGGTAGAAAAGATAGTATCTGGAAAACCTAAGTAAACGATTTGCATAGTAGTATTAAAGAGGTCTTAGAAATGGACTTCAATGCATTTGTTTCCCACTTTCTATGTATATCCATTCTTGAAAGAGCCAAATGACCAGCCATTCTGTGCAATCTTAAAGAATATGTTGCTATACAGTTTCAGAATTAAAAGGAAACCTGAATAACTATCTTATCAATTTCCTATCCTTCAAGCAGAGTCACATATGTTATACCAGTGAGATATTACCCAATTTTGAATTTTCTCTAGAAAGTCCTTTTCTTACTTCAGTGCTAGGGAGTTTAGCAAATCTCATAGTCAGGAAAACCCTCATAAATAACTTCCATTTCGTTTGGCCCATTTTTGGTTCTGTCCTCTATAGAAATGGATGATAGCTGGTCCAAGTTTGTTTGAGATTCTTGGCTTTCTTTTGACCATTTTAACATCTACATTCATTTAGTAGATTTTGTTCTATTCTCCTTTTTTCTTACTTTCTGTCAAAAGCATTAAGTGTCATCTGGTTTTTAATTTTTCTTTAAGTTAAATACATTCATCTTGGTAAGATCTGAGAGTATTAGAACAGTGTTTGAGATAAGTTGAGACCTTCTAGGATGTTTTATATTTGAGCATGGGAATCATGGTTTTGTGTGTAGTAATATTTTGAGTTCTTGAAAGTTGTCAGTGATATTTATATCTTACTCTTCTCTTAGTCAAATAACATGATCTTTCCTAATTTTCTATAAGTACATAACATGTATATAGTTATGACATTATTCATACTATCAATGTAGGTAGAATATGTATTGTCAAGCTGAGTAAAAATAGACTGACATTTATCCCTAAAGAACTCTCTGAACTAAATACATTTGTAGAATCACAAATTCAAGTGATTAAGTGAAGGAATGTCAATCTTTAATATATAAATAGATTATATTTTATAACAGTACATAAGTAAACAAATTTTTATTTTATATATGTTTTTACTCAGTTTAGAATATAAAGGATGCCACAGAATTTAATATTAAAATATTATAATTCTATCAGTTGAGGAAAAGTGTGTATTTTTATTCACATAAGGGAATCAAACTTTAAAAAATGTTGTTATATACTGTCCCACATCTAAGGATTTTGTTTATTTTGTTATTTTTTATAAGAGAAATGTTTTGGATAACATTTTGCTAGAAAACAGAATTGTTTAGACTGGTATTTTGGTTTAGAGTGATTTGTAATACAGAGCATTTTTTCTTTATTATAAGGTCTATGCCTGGTATTTTATATGTTTTATCTTGCTATAGAAAGATTTAAATCTATTCAATTTGTTAATATTTTGAAGACTGGGTTATGGCAGCCCCCTCATTTGGGTCTTACCATATACTTTAAGAAATTGATTCAGTTTGCATGGGAAGGGCATAAGGGCAGAGAAGGGTTGTGAAAAAGAAGACTAGTGAAACTGGAATCACCGTTTGTTCTGATTTATCTCAGTCTCCTTTAATATGGGAATATTCATGTTCTTTTTCTCTGTTCACTCCAAAATTATATTTTAAGCATAAATCTAAATGTAGAGGTAGGATGATTTCTTAGTTTTAAAGAGCAGGTCTGCATTTTCCATCTCAGACATCATGTTTATAAGAAATCTGGACAGTGCCACTTGAATAGAGGAATTTCTTAACTCCAAAATTTATGAGACTTCTGTCTATAAGGAGAAATATATGGAATTTTCTTTCCTTAAGACATGTTTTTATTGGGATAGCCTGTTTGCCATTGCTGCTTAAAACTGATCCCCAAAGAGTAAAATCTCAATGAATCATTGAATTGCTTGCCTTGGAGCAAGGCCAGGAGCAGTAAGTTTTCAAGATAAACAGTGCTCAGGCTGAAAGAATGGCACAGAAGATTTCTCAGGTGGAGTGTTCTCACTTCCCTTCTGGCATGTACTGTATTACACAGTGTCTTTACAGATAAGGCTTGCAAGAAAGCCAGTGTGAAATAACTTTATTTCATGATACTTATTTCCTAGCTGTTTTATCAAAATGTTTCTTGAATAGCCCAAAGAACATGGCTTTGAACTCATTACCACTCATTGAATGAAGCCTATTTTCATGTTCATCTCTACATTTTAAGAAGGGCCCTGATACCTGCTCTGTTCACTGCTGTATTCTGATTCTTAGCACAGAGCCTTGCCCAGACCAGGTGTTCAGTAAATATTGATTGAATATTTGTTGAATGAATTAATTCAGGTTCATAACAATTGAAATTTGATTATAAACATAAGTCTAGGATGCTGTAAATGTTGTGTAGCTGAATTATACCAGCTGGAACTTTTGGTCTGTATAATTGGCCATGTTGATGTCCTCTGAATAATTGAACTATGCAGTTGATTCATTCTTGTTCATTTGCTCATCCATTCGTCCAAAAGATCTTTATTGACTACTTTGTCCATGATTGGCATGATGCTAGAAGTTAAGATACAGCAGTGAGATGTATCGGGCCTCTGACACATATGAGGATACAGGAGGCACTTTCCCTGTCCTCCTTGGTCTTGCCATTTTGTATTGAGTTTGAGGCAAGCCAAAAATATTTATAATAAGGTCAATAATGTAGAGATTAAAATGGACAGAGTAGGGAATAACTATGCATTGCTTTGTAGAGGCGGCTAAGACTCAATGATAGGTAAGATTTCAGAAGGTAAAATTGGTGACAGAAGGCTCCCCAGGGCTATATGATTTGTATCTCTGTGTGTGTATATATGCGCATGCATGCATTTGAATTTGAACACTTGACTGCTTGGCCTGAGGAATGGGACAAAAAGGAAAAAAGAATGTGGCCCTTGAGAAATTATTGTTTTTTTTTTTTTGCCTATGTCTGCACTCCCTATTACTTTATGCCTATATCTGCTGAGATTAGAGACCCCTTGGGTGAGTGATTTCATCTTTGCATTCTACATTGTCCTTTGTTTGTATGTGTTCATGATCAGGTTTCTAGAACTTATAATGGCAAACTTGTTCTGGTTGAGAGTGCTGCTAACTGGTATAATAATGCATTGTTTGGGAGACCAGAGTTAAAGGCATTCAGTTATTTCTGCTTTCTCCTATCACCAAAATTAACTATTAATCAGAATCTAGTTCAGTTTCTCTAAGTAAGATTATTTTAAGCACAAAATTATCTTTTAAAGCATAGAGTAGAAATTAACAGAAGGTAATTCTGGTGATTTTAAAGAGTTAATATAGTAGCTAGCAAACATCATATATTCCCTGAACTTTCAAGTAATAGTAAAGTTTAATTTATTTGTTTAATTAAAAAAAATTAGTTTTACTAATATGTATGAGCCCCTTGTTTTAGGAATCTTGCTTGCATTTTCTTTATTATTCAAAACTATAGTTCATTTTTATGCTCCAGTGTTCTCCCAATATTCAGGAACCTATGTGCAAAGTGAGTTGATCTATAACAAGTATTAAAGGGGACAATGGGTGGATCTGGTACAGTCTGTATAGCTTATGGACTAAATGGAAACCTTACATGCACACATTCAATGCTTACTCTCCATGGGTTCTATATGTGTGAATTTGCCTACTCAGTAAAAGTTTTTGTAAGCCCCAGATCAGTATTTGCAGTGCTTCTGTAGTCAGTCACAGACATGCAGAGAGCAGCAAAAAATTCTAAGTTGCCCAACACATACACCCAGCTGAGGTCCATCCAGGTGATGCTCCGCTGTCTTATTTGAGCTCTCATACTGTAAACAAGTGTCCTTTTCACAGTATGGTGCCACATTTTTCACATTTTTTTGTGCTTTTTATTGGTGATTGTGCTGTTTGAAATGCCTTCCAACCATAGTGCTAAAGTGCTGAGCACAAGAAGGTCGTGATGCGCCTTATAGAGAAAATACATGTGTTAGTTAGACAAGCATCAGTCTGGCATGAGTTATAGTCCTGCTGGTTGTAGGTTCAATGTTAATGAATCAACTACATGTATTTAAATGTGGTTTCCTTAAACACAGACATACATAAAACAAGGTTATGTATTGATTGGTTGTTGAAAATGTTGTGTCTGGAGAGGCTCACGGAAACCTAACCTTGTATTTCCCCTAGGCATAATGGTTCAGTATTCACTAGTTCAGTTTCTCTGGTGACTTTATAGAACACAAGTACAGTGAGTAACAAGGATTGATGTACTTATGTTTTTCTGGGGCAAAGGACCATAGTACTCATCTAATTCTCAGTGGGGACTGTGATCCCCTCAAAGGGTCAAAACTCAAAGGAGTCCTTCTCATTCTAATGTTCTTGGACTCCTGAGTGTATGATGTAGAAAGTGGAGCTGGTATACTGGCTGAAGTGTTAAAGAAAGAGAACAACACAGAAACCCCAAAACCAGAGACTCACATCTCCACCACGCCATTTATGAGTAATCTCACCATTACTGGTTATTGCCATCCGGTAGAACTAGTTTGAATCCCAATTTTCCAGTTTACTAACTTTGTGATCTTGGGCAAGAATTCTTAACCTTCTAAGTTTCAGTTCTCTTATATGTAAAGTAGATATAATAATACCCACCTTGTAGGGTATTTTAAAGATTAAATTAGATGATGGGTTTAAAGAACCATGTAAAGTACCTGGGAAAAGTCAAAATCATTATTATAAATGTTATTATAGTATACACTTGATAGATAATTGTTAAATTCTTTCTTTTTCTCCTTCCCACTTGGGATTAGTATGAGATCCATTTTCTAATACCTGGATGAATTAGTGAATTTACTATGGAATTGCCTTTTTCCTGCAGTAACTAGTGGAGAAAGTAGGACATGCTCTCAGGGCCTCTGGTTTTCTTCCCACTCATTCCTCTGGTCTGGGCTCTGTGGCAGTGATGATGGATGACTGGAGCTCTGTGTGGCACTGATGGGGAGCAGTCAGCTGTGTTTGGGTTATGAGGGGAATCACCTGCCTCCAGTTCCTGACCAGGGGAGAAGGGCTCATGCATCAGAGCTCTTCCAGGTGCCTGTCTCTCTAAGGGAAGATCCGGTTGACTCCAGCAGTTCAGAGGCTCTGTGAATGACACCCAAGTGCCCTCTTCACATCCACCTCAAGGGAACTCTTAGGATTTTACTTTCCTAATTTGAAAACCTGAAACCTCATTTCTTCTCAAGAATCTCTTAGACTAATCATTTCCCTTAGCCTCTCAGAACTCCCCTGACTTATCTTAAATATGTGAAGTAAGGTAAGTATGATGACACATCACTGAAGAATGAGGTGTTCTACATTAATGGATTTTCCAGGTGAAATTGGCCCCTTGCTGTGTTTTGCTTTAATAATTTCATAGAAATGGTCATAAGTTGTATTGGACATTCTTTTGACTTCTTAGTTGTGTTTATGTAAAGTGGATAATTTAAACTTTTCTTGATTACTCATGAATCAACTGCTGTGTTATGTTATAGGCAACTCCCTCAGAGACAGCTAAAACAAATAGGTGAATTGTCCACATATATTAATAATCCCAGTTTGTTTTCTTTGTGTTTTTTTTGTTGTTGTTGGATTTTTGTTACTAGGTGACATAGGTAGGTGAGGAATGCCACTGTAGTTCATATTCTAGAATAAGTTATGGTATAAATAACTAACTTCTGATACTTGCATACCAGCACAACCCCAATTGTTTATATCCATATTTATTTACTGAATATATTGACATCATTATATTTATTATGATTATAGAGTATTACAGTGCATTATAGTAGTACATTTGATGTTTATATTTAATACATTAATATAACATATTTGAATGGATTAAAATATACACAAGACTTCTGTATGTATTTTCCCCTTTCTTCTATGAAATCTTGCTCGAGAGGAGCCAATGAAATAGGCCTAGGATGTTTTGTGGTCCAAGATAAAGCTTGTTACAGATGAGTTTGAAACCCCAAGATAGCCCCACATTACTACAAATTGGATGTTTTGGTCACAGTTATGTCTCTTTGGAGTACAGTGTTTAAGTAGCAATTCCTATCTAGTTCCAGACCTCTGAAGTTGACTTTTAGGCACTGCGATATCCTGCATAGGGGTCACATTATATCCAAGGGCTCAAAGAATGATCTCACTTCTTTTAGCCCTGGCAGAATTAATCTACTGTCTGCAACATAATCTAACCCAATTAAAAAAAAGAAAAAAAGAAAACCACCAGAATGTAAAGAAAAACAACATCAGGCTTTACTCTCCAGTGTCTCTATTTTGCCCTGGGTGGAAATGACCCCACTAAAAGCCCCTGAGCTTATTTATTTACTTTGGACTGCTTGAGGGGGTGAGTGAAGCTGGACCCTTCAGTCAACTCTCAGTTTTCTCTATCCACAACACCCAAATTGACTGTCGTTGCATAATCTGAAAACTACACATTCAGTAAAATGGAGACAAAGAAATAAGTTGCTATGAAATAAAATGACTGTCACAAAAGGAGAGATCAACTGTGAGAGAAGGCACATTTAATGTAAAAAAAAAAAAAACAACTGGGGTGCCATTCTTTTTCAAAGCAGCCTAAGTGGAGAGTGCAAATGTAATGCATGGTAATGAGGGTGCCCAATTTTGGAAAGTGGTTTTTAAAATGCTACAGCAGAATGCCATCTAGAGCCTCTTAGGAAAAAGCCAAATCTCATCAGGGACCTTTTCAAGCATCATTTTCTCCTTTTAAATGATCTCACGTGAACTTGCTGTTAGTCGACTTGGCATAGCATTCTATTATTCATCATTTTTGACCGCTTGCAAAAGGAACAAAAGATCTGTTATTAGTGATTTGTCAATTGTTGCAAGACTTAGTCTAGGTACTTACAGAGCTTTTTGCCTCATGTTTATTTTGTTGTATGAAGTTGTATGATCTAAGGGATTTCATAGCCCCCTGATTCTCAACTTAGACAATCTCTTCTCAAGTGATTACTTTGGAAGAAATGACTGACTCCAGATACCAGGTCTCTGAGCACATTGAAATTTCTCTGAAGAAACCTTTTCTCTTCACACAGGAGATTTTGGCTTTGGGGTAAAGACAGCTTTCCTCTTTGATTATTTGTGTATAGATCCCTTCCTTTCATCAGGTGAAAACGTAGCCTTCTAAGTGTACAATTAAGAAGATCATGTTATTAATATGGTCATTTTTCAACTGCTGAGCACCTCACTGCTGGACATGCTGTGTAGTCCACAGTTGATGCTGTGGTACTACTTTTCTAAAATTTCCAAATTTCTGGCTAGGGATGGTGGACCTGTAGGGAAGATAGAATATGCCAAATGACGTGAGAGATAAAGGCTGCTCTGCGGAGGTGCAGAGGAGGAAGAAATCTGGTTCACGAGGCAATAGGACACCAGTAGTTCTCCATGAAAGAAATGCCATGTGTAAAGAGGATGAGTATAATTTTGACATGCAGAAAGTGTAGGGATTGTAGCATGGGATTTATGGATGGTGTGAAGAGTGTAAGTAAAGTAACAGAAAGAGAAGAGAATGTGGTTTTCCAGAAGTTTAAATATCGGAAGCGCCTAATGCACAGGGTCTTAAAAGGATTTTAATTGATCTTCTTTCTAACAATACACACTTCTGTGGTTCATGTGATGGTGAGTTTTGTAGGCGGGAGGAACTGTTTGATAGCACCATGTTGACCTAATAAGTTCTAAAATTCCCATACAGTGACTTTCATCTGAATATCCTAACAACAGTAGTGTCACAGTCATATTTCATGGTATATCCTAGTTGTGATTGTTCTTGGTCATTTGTCTGATACATAACAACCCTTTTAAAGCACTGAATTATGATTATGCTTATACATATTTATATACAATGTATAATGAAAGAAAAATTGATAAGACTACAAACAATATTTTTGGCCTGAATCAAGTCTATTATTTTATTTTTTTAAGATATTTTATTTATTTATTTGAGAGAAAGAGAGAGAGGGAGCACAAGCAGGCAGAGTGGCAGAGGGAGAGGGAGAAGCAGGCTCCCTGCTCAGCTGGGCTCCATCCCAGGACCCTGGGATCATGACCTGAGCTGAAGGCAGACGTTTAACTGACTGAGCCAACCAGGCGCCCCTCAAGTCTATTATTTTAAATCATGTTATTTTGTAGTTGAGATTTCTGTATTCTTGAAGCATCATTATTTCTAAACATATCTGAGATAAAAAGTATTCTATTGTAATATAGTACAGGTTGAATTGAAAAAGAAAACGACACAAGAAAAACCAGAAAGTTATCCTTTTGTGTGGTATTAGAGAGTATTTGCAGAGAAATATAGTTGGTGTGTGGGTATAAGGATCAGATTAAATTTGCAATGAAAAATAATACAGAAAAAATTTATTTCAGAAGTGGAAGTTTCTGTAAGAATATATAGGAAATATCATATGTTGTCTTTCAGCTATCTTTCCTCTGGACCTGAATGTTTTCAAGGCTAATTTATAGAGCGGAATGAGTTTTATGGAGAATTTGAATGACTAAACATTTTTCAGGAAACAATTTGAGTTTAAGTGATCTGCTTTTCTCTTTTCTGGAGGGAAGGGAAAGAGGAACTGAGTTAGTTTGTCACTATCTAATATGGAGCGTCCATTTTGGGCAGTTTCATGGCGGTCTCCACCTGCCTCTTTCCAGCCCTCTAGCTTTGAGCAGGTTACTTAAATTCTCGACAAACCTATTTCCTCATCTGAAAAATAGAGATAAAATCCTGTGTGATAGGGTCATTGTGACAATCAAATGTGATAATGTAAAGTGTGTAGTTCTGCATATAGTACCTGTTACCTGCTCACTGTAGGCATCTATTGCATACCTTTTATGAGAAGGGCAACTTTGACTTATGCCTCTTACTTAATCTTCATAACAATCCTGTGAATAATACTATGACTTTCAATTTACAGATAAAAATCTTGAAACGTAAGGGAGTAAAAGTGGTTCTTACAAGTTTAAACAAACCCCGAGAGTAATAGCCAGGAGTTCAACTTAGATGTGACAGTTTCAAGCCTGCAAAGCCCTGTTACATGAAATTAAATCATTCCCTCCCTCTCTCTTCTCTCCATCCCCCTTTCCTCCTTCTTGCAGTTCCACTCTCTTTAAGGTAAAGCCTTTGTTTTAAAAAGTTCATAACAATAGCATACAAATCAGATGGCATGATACAATATTTTCATTCCAGTGAATTGAAGTAAATATGATGACATCATTATATCGCCAAATGCCATCAATTCCCTTCAAAAATATATCCCATTTTTAATTTTTTTAAAAAGATGTATACTCAAGTAATACATATTAATTATAAAAACATTAGGAAGTAGAAATAAATATAAATTTCCTGAATACTCAATATTCAAAGACAATCACAAGTAACATTTTGGTGCATATCTTCAACTCATCCCTATCTATATACTCTTTTTTTTCTCTGAGAGCAGTATCACAGTTTGGTTTATAATGTGGTATTTTTAATTAATTATCATACAAAATGTCTTTCCAAATTGGTTAGTGTATGTCTACATAATCATTTCTATCAGCTATGTAGGTATCTGATTAAAATAACCCTTATTGGATATTTATATTGTTTCTGATTTTTTACTTTTATGAACTATAGACTCTTGCATATACACCTTTGTGCACTTGGCCAATTACATCCTTAGGATAATTCCTTAGGAGTAAAACATATGAGTTGGTGTTTATATACTTCTCTGTTTCTTAATATATAATGCCAAATTCCCTCCCTTAAGGAAAGGAGCAATTTACACTCCCTTTAGCAATGTTTGAAAATGGCCATTTCCACACTCCTACAGTAATGGTTATCATGCCTTTTAATCTTTGAGAACTCCATTAGACCAAAAAAAAAGTGACTTTATTGCTTTTCTTTGCATTCCTGTGTCTATCCATTCTATAAAATAATAACATTTCTAAGACTACTATCTAAACAGAATGTAAACTTCCTTAGGTCAATGACAAAATCTCCACCTACTTAAATATTTATATTCTCCATTCTTCTGAAATAGAGTAAATCCCCAAAGAGGCATTTGAGACACTACTTGGCAGAAAAGCATGGATTAACAGTATATAACCTTATTAAGAATATCCTTGAATTTTATTTTCAAACTTCATGCTCGTTGTTTTCAGAACTCATCTGCTAAGGTAACCTAGTCCTAACTGGGAATGACAAACAGTCCTCTAGGTAGATTCTTAAAACAGAGGAAAGGAAAAGGTTATGGCAGCTAAGCCTTGACAGCCCCTAACTTTTGTGTCTAGCTTGGACTTCAGTCTCATTCAGTCTTTCTCACTCTGTGGTTAGTGCCAGAGTAGCCAAGGTGTAATGCCAACGTCTCCTTGGGCATCAGGGATAAAACTATACAAAATATGTCTGATTGGTTTGTTTTAGTGAATATTGAACAGAATTGATAGTGATTGTATGTCCCTATTTAAAAAACAAAAACAAACCCCCTAAACAATACATAGTTATTGCTTTGTGTCAAACAAAATTCATATCATATTTCCCATAATAGTATTGTCTTTCAAATACTCTAGACCAGTTTGCAAAAGGATTATACTACGGAGTCTGCATTACACCATTTACACACACACACACACACACACACACTCATACAAATCTCACTGAAAAATGAAATGAAAAATAATGCTGAAAAATAATGGCATCCAGGAATCACTAAGAAGATAATGTCTTTAGGGTCTGCTAATTCCTTAAACAATCATCGTCAATTCAGAAACTGAGCAAGTCTAAACTATGTTTGGCGCCACATGATTTTCCACTTAATTTTACCCTTACTCTGTATTATTTAAACCATCATATAATTTCAAATTTCATATCAAAAATGAATTTATATTTGAATCAACAGCACTTTATTAAGTAGTGGCACATACTATTGAAAAAGACTTCCTTAAAATAAGAAGTTTCATTTAGCTAAATGCAAGAAAAGCAAATATAGTCAACTCAAATCTGTGATTAGAGCCTAGGATCTCACAGTATTTACGAGTGTCCCTAGACTACACCAGACACATTTTAATGATCAGTCAAACCAGGTTCCAGAGAAAGGTACTGCTCTGTTATTAAAAGGAAGTTGAATGATTAAATTGCCATTGGGAACATCAGAGAATCCATAATAAAGTTCACTTCATGCACTGATCACAGGGAACTTGATCTTGACATTCTGTGGTGCTTTGCATCCTTTAAAGGTTTACTGTAAAGTGAAATTCATTCAACAACCTCTGGCATCATGTCCTGGGAGTGAGATTGCTTAAGTGTTTGTGAATCACCCAAAAAGAAGCAGAATATGAGTGCAATGACAGATGTTGGTGATTTGTTTTTGTTTTTCAGTTCATAAAAAAAGGCACCTCTTCCAAATGCTCCCTATGTGAATGTTCAAAATGAACTTGAGGAACTCTACAATATGTCCACTGTAAAAGAATCAAGAATTATAAAACACTTAGGATTTATGAAGGAAAAAAATAACATAAAATGCCCCAGATTCACTGAAGAATCTAAGAATGGGAAGAATAATAAGAGCTAACATTTGTATTGTACTTACATGTGCCAGATACTGTTTTCAGTGCTTTATATGAATTAATTTTTCAACCTTCTGGACAGCCCCATGAGGTGGCTGTTTTATTTTTTTAAGGTAGTGGTAAGGCAGAAGTCACACAACTAGTAAGTGGCAGAGCTATAATTAGAATTTTTTTCTGATTCAAGATGGTACTTCCAGATGGCCAGGTGACAATGGAACACTGCCAAGCAAACCCCAAGAAAATGTACAGACTCCACGTGAAGTTTTATTGGCTTCTGTGGAAGTGGTAAGTTTGTAGATACCATCACAGAATTAAATGCATTCTTAAGAACTAATGTGTTAGCTAGGCATTTGGGGGAGAAACTGCACTGATTTCTAAGGTAAGTCTGCCACTAAGTTTCTATGAATCCTGGGCCTGAACCTGTCATTTTCTGGGGCTCAGTTTCCTCATTTGTAAAGCATTAGAGCTGGATGGCACATTCAAAAGGAGATTCTATAATTCTTTTCCGAGACAAACAGCTAAACACATTGGGGTTTGGTGGAAAAAGCTGTCTATAAAGACCCTGCAGAGGACATAATGGTAGTGTTTTCTGCCATTAAATGGATTCAGTGAAGGGACTTGACCAATATCTGGAGATCCGTCAGCATTTTTGCCTTCTCTAAATTCTTTACCTGTGAAACGGATTAAGGCAGAAAGCAAAGTGGCAATTGGGGGTTCAGGATAGAGTAGAGCAAACCCTTCTTGTTTGTCTTGGGGATAAGCTTCAGTACTGAGGAAGAGGGTATTGACACTGGCAACAGATGACATATTCCTATCTGAAATTCAGATCAAATGATTCAGCCCTTCAGAGCATTCCCAAACAATGGCCTTTCCAGCAGCTCGAATCTGCAAACAGAGCCCAGCAGTTAATTTCAGTCAGCCAGCTTTGCCGTATTGCTGCTCCAATCTTAGATTTACAGAGCCGTTTTTGATGAAGACAATAAAAGCCTCCTTTCCCTCCTGTGTTGCGTTGTGCTCTGACACTTTATCAAAGCCACAGACAGAGGGTTGTTATTAACCATATATAAAATGGAGCAACCTCACAAATCATGCTTTAATATTGTACTGTGGAAAAACCAAGGTTAAAGGTAAATCTGTGGTGTAACCATATTGATTAATTGATGTAAGAAAGGTCAGGCTAATCTTTATCTTGCTTGAAAGACTTTAGTTCTACATGGCAGGTTTGTTGAAATGGTTCCTGTGTGAAAAGATAGGGAAAAAAAGTGGAATCTTACTTCAGAGAAAGTGGGGGAAATCTCATCAAATGATCACTTAGAGAAAGGTTAGAGAAAGGAGCCTTGATGCAAAGAAAATCGGGAAATCTCTTCAAGCACTCACTCAGAAGGTTAAAGCACTAAAACTAGGACTAGAAGGTGGAAGTTATTTAGATTTCCCTGTATTTTTAATAGGCTTTTTTGGAAATACCTTCACCAGTAGAACAATCATAGGAGAAGCAAAGGCAGTGACTTTAGATAAGAGCCTTAGCCCTACCCCAAGAAGACCAGAAAAGAGAGCTTCATACTCCTCTTTCCAACAAGAGAGAAATCTATTGAAGCAGAAGACTTGACTTTTCTGCCCCTCTGGTCCTGCCCAGGTTAAAAACAGACACATAATGTCTCCCATAAGATGGCTTCCATATCTCCAGAGCATGGTGAGAAGAGGGAATTATCCCCTCCATGCAAAGATGCACAGACATGTAAAGAGCAAATTGCTCAAACCTACTTTTGGAGCAAGAGGAATAATGGGGCTTGAGAATTAAAATTTAGGATCCCGAGAAAACAGAATGATACAAATACAAATGAGGAAAGACTAGGGGCTAAATCTGTAAGTGTTGAGGGAGAAAAAGAAATCTAAGGAACAGGAGGACAGGATGCTGACCCTGAATTACAACACTGTTGAATGAAAGAAGAACCTGAGTCAGGAGACGATGGAAATGGGAGTGACTGTTGGAAAATTTTTCTCATTGTGCTCATACCTGAAATGAACCCGAATAGGCCAGGCTATGATGCAATCATAGGCACACCCAGAAGCTTCAGAGGCTTACTGTAATAAAAATTTATTTTTGGCTCATGTAAAGTCCATGCAGCTGGGTGATACTCTTGCATCCTATCTAAGTAATTATATGCTTTTCATTTGGACCATGTGATCTCATCACAGCAGTGGAATGCCTCGAGGATCCATTAGGTGTTTTGAAGGACAGATCTGGAAGTAGATTACATTATCTTATATCCCACTGTCCTGAATGCAGTCACAAAGCCCAGCCACAAGGGAGACTGAGAAATATGACATAAAATGTTACTTGTCTAGGTTTACCTTAGAACACTAGGTATTTAAGGTTTTCATGAAGAAAAATTTCCAAAGCCTGCATTGTTAAATATTGGAAGGCGTTACCATGGGATGTTTGGAGAACCTCATTGCTATTCTCTCTGACACTGAGGGTAGAAAATTGGACTCATTTTTATATAAGTTCTCTTCTTTATGTAATTTTATGCATCTACAACTATATAAGCTTTTTATTTGCAGGAAAACATGAAAAGTAAGCTAGATGTTTAGCATTATTTTCTTATCAAACTGATTTAATTATCCTTTTACTCATTGACTATGGCTACTTCCTATAATAGGTAGTGAAACTTTTATGTTAAGGAAGTGCACACATACAAAAAAGGATGGAATCTGAAATTAAATGTATTTTATTTACAAATTTATCCATTGTGTAGCCTAAGGTCAACCTTATTAATAATAAACACTTAGAGACATAAATCATAATTTGGTACTAATCCATATGTAAAATATGAGATCTAACCTTAACATCATAGTCACTGGAATTCTGATAGGTTGTATGTTACACATTTTGCATTTTTGTGTTATTGGCTTCAATATATGTTAATAGATGGTAATTATATGCTTTTCATTTGGACAGCCCTTATCCAAAAACGATTTACTTTTCGCACATCTAACGGGTCACGCACAGCTATTGATCATTTGGATCAGAGTGCAATTTGAACTGCTGCTTGTTAGATTAGAAATTGTAATCATGGAAAAAGATAAATTACAAGGTCTCTGCAGATCAGTTTTGTTTTCAGATTAGACGCACTCTTAGACATGAAACACCAAATAAGGGAGCTTAGGGAAGATCTGTAGTGTTGTTATTAATGTGAGTTTTCTAAGAAATACATCCAAAAATCTTCTGTACCTTTTCTACCATTGTATTACGAATGTGAAATTTATAGGGAATGACATATTATTACAATAAAGATGGTGACAAACATCCATAAATTATTTGTGAATTACAACTCTAAGGACTAAAGTAAAAAAAAAAATGTTTATTTTTGTAAATATACATTTCGATGTAATAAATCAAATACTCTACTATTAAAGTTATGCAGTTTTTAATATATAGAGTTTGGTCTGTATTAGAGGACATCTAAGTGAAGATTAATTTGGATGAAACAGACCTCTAGTGACTTCAATATTAAAATGATTTTTATCTTTGCCTTAAAAAAACTCTTTTACAGGGCACCTGGGTGGCTCAGTTCATTAAGTGTCCAACTCTTGATTTTGGCTCAGGTCATGAGATCGAGCCCTGTGTTCGTCTCCATGCTGAGTGTGGAACCTGCTTGGGATTCTCTCTATTCCTCTCTCTCTGCCCCTCCTCACCTGCTCTTGCACACATGTGGGCTCTCTCTCTCTCTCTCAAAAAACAAAAAACAAAATTATTTTTCTTTGGGTCTATAAAAGAAATACATTCTCATTATTTACTTTTATTTTTATTTTTTTATTATTATGTTATGTTAATCACCATACATTACATCATTAGTTTTTGATGTAGTATTACATGATTCATTGTTTGTGTATAACACCCAGTGCTCCATGCAGAATGTGCCCTCCCTAATACCCATCACCAGGCTAAACCATCCTCCCACCCCCCTCTCCTCTAAAACCCACACTTTGTTCTCAGAGTCTATTGTCTCTCGTGGTTGATCTCCCCCTCCGATTCCCCCCCTCATTCTTCCCCTCCTGCTATCTTCCTCTTCTTTTTTTTTTTTAACATATAATATATTATTTGTTTCAGAGGTACAGATCTGTGATTCAACAGTCTTGCACAATTCACAGTGCTCACCATAGCACGTACCCTCCCCAATGTCTATCACCCAGCCACCCCATCCCTCCCACCCCCCACCACTCCAGCAACCCTCAGTTTGTTTCCTGAGATTAAGAATTCCTCGTATCAGTGAGGTCATATGATACATGTCTTTCTCTGATTGACATATTTCGCTCAGCATAACACTCTCCAGTTCCATCCA
>NC_138371.1:73261197-73282372 GCF_054177405.1 Leptonychotes weddellii | reverse complement strand
AAGAAGAGGATTTAAAAAAAAAAGGGAGAGAATGTGATCAGGCAGGAGAGTAGAACAAACCATACACTGGAGATTTAGGGTATATTTTGATCTGTTAGAAGAAACTGTATCTCAAAAATTTAAAGAGAGAACAACTTATATATACCAAAAATAAGGGTAACTACTATGAAGGGGTAGAATATGACTCTAAAAATGAAAAATAAAAAGTATTTTTTAAAAAAGGGATTGATAAGATGTTGGTTGAAAAAGGGAAAAAGAAAATTCAAAAAAAAAAAAGATAGTTAAAAAAAAAATTAACTTTGAAAGACTGAAGAATCATGGTAAAAAAGCCATGAATTCTATTTGCAGTATTCCCCTAGCCCTGGAGTTCTGCCGTTCTCGTTGATTGGTCAACCTGGTCTTGGCTGGCTGTTCTTGCTGATCTTCTGGGGGAGGGGCCTGTTGCCGTGGTTCCCAAATGTCTTTGCCAGAGGTGGAATTGCCCCGCCCTTGCCGGTCCGGGCTAAGTCATCTGCTCGGGTTTGCTCTCCGGAGCTTTTGTTCCCTGCAAGCTTTCCGTACAGCTTTGGAGGACGAGAGTGAAAATGGCAGCCTCCCAATCTCCGCCCGGAGGAGCCGAGAACTTGGGGCCCCACTCCTCAGTGAGCCCCCAGAGAAAAGCAGTCAATCACTCCCATCTCCCCGGTCTCCAGCTGCACTCTGTGCTCACCCGGCTTGTGACCGAACGTTTCTATCTCTGGCACACGATGCCGTCTGGAGTCTCCAAACCCAGCAGATCCCTGCGGTACGCTCCCGTGCCATTCCTCCTGGGTGAGGAAGGGGAGTATCCCCGGATCTGCTGCTTGTTGGGTCCCTGCTGGAGGAGCAGTGGCCCGCCTGTGCCACGGATCATGGTTTATGGCAACCCCAAGCTGAGAGCCCACTCCTCGGTTCCGTCTCTGCACCTGGCTTCCCCATTCCGATACCTGGGAGCTCTGCCGCACTCAGGCACCCCTGGTCTTTCTGTGATCCCCAAGGGTCCTGAGACCACACTGTCCCCATGAGGATTCCACCCCCCCCAACCCCCCCGCTTAGCCACTGGAGCGATGTCCCTCAGCGGAGTGGACTTCTAAAAGTTACGATTTTGTGTTCCGCTGCTGTATCACTTGCCAGAAGCGGAGGCCCCCTCTCCCGCTGTCTATCCTCCCAAATATCACCTCGGATTCAGTTCTCCACACGTCCTACCTTCCAGAAAGTGGTCACTTTTCTGTTCAGAGAGTTGTTGCTATTCCTTTCTTTGATCTCATGTTGAGTTTGTAGGTGTTCAGAATGGTTTGATCCCTATCCAGTTGAATTCCTGGGACCAGACGAAATCCAGGTCTCCGACTCCTCTGCCGTCTTGCTCCGCAACCCCCCCCCATTCTCTTTAGAAAATTTAGAAAACTTAACCCAGAAATGGACCCTCAATTCTATGGTCAACTAATCTTCAACAAAGCCAGAAAGAATATCCAATAGAAAAAAGACAGTCTCTTCAACAAATGGCATTGGAACATTGGACGGCCACATGCAGAAGAATGAAACTAGACCATTTTCTTATACCATACACAAAAATAGACTCAAAATGGATCAAAGACCTATATGTGAGACAGGAATCCATCGAAATCCTAGAGGAGAACACAGGCAGCAACCTGTGTGACCTTGGCCGCAGCAACTTCTTGTTAGACACATCTCCAAAGCCAAGGGAAACAAAGGCAAAAACGAACTATTGGGACTTCATCAAGATAAAAAGCTTTTGCACAGCAAAGGAGACAGTCGACAAAACCAAAAGACAACCGACAGAATGGGAGAAGATATTTGCAAATGACATATCAGATACAGGGCCAGTATCCAAAATCTGCAAAGAACTTATCAAGCTCAACATTCAAAGAAAACAAATAATCCAATCAAGAAATGGACAGAAGACATGAACAGACATTTCTCCAAAGAAGACATCCAAATGACCAACAGACACATGAAAAAATGCTCAACATCACTTGGCATCAGGGAAATACAAATCAAAACCATAATGAGATACCACCTCACACCAGTCAGAATGGCTAAAATTAACAAGTCAGGAAACAACAGATGTTGGCAAGGATGTGGAGAAAGGGGAACCCTCCTACACTGTTGGTGGGAATGCAAGCTGGTGCAGCCACTCTGGAAAACAGTATGAAGGTTCCTCAAAAAGTTGAAAATAGAGCTACCATATGACCCAGCAGTTGCACTACTGTGTATTTACCCCAAAGATACAAATGTAGTGTTCTAAAGGGACGCCTGTACCCCAATATTTATAGCAGCAATGCCAACAAGAGCCAAACTATGAAAAGAGCCCAAATGTCCCTCAAGAAATGAATGCATAAAGAGGATATGGTATATATACACAGTGGAGTACTACTCAGCCGTCAAAAAATGAAATCTTGCCATTTGCAATGACATGGATGGAACTAGAGTGTATTATGCTAAGTGAAATAAGTCAATCAGAGAAAGACATGTATCATATGATCTCACTCATATATGGAATTTAAGAAACAAAACAGAGCATCATAGGGAAAGAGAGGAAAAAATAACACAAGACAAAATCAGAGAGGGAGACAAACCATAATAGACTCATAATCATAGGAAACAAACTGAGGGTTGCTAGAGGGGAGGGGATGGAGGAATGGGGTAACTGGGTGCTAGACATTAAGGAGGGCATGTGATGTAATGAGCAGTGGGTATTATATAAGACTGATGAATCACTGAACTCTACCTCTGAAACCAATAATACATTATATGTTAATTAATTGAATTTGAATAAAAACAAATAAAATTTAAAAACTACTAGGGTGAGGTTTGGGGGGAGATAGTAGTGGTTTTTAATTACTGATTCTATTTGTTAAATTGTTATAAGTCTATTAAGTTTTTCTATTTATTATTGAGTTAGCAATAGTTTTCCAGGTAGTTTTATAGTTTTTCTGAATTTTCAAATTTTTTAGCAGAAAATTTTTCATAGCCTTCCCTTTGTGACTTGAAAAATCTTTATCTGTTATTATCCTCCCTATTTTATTCCTAATACTGATGTATCTTTTATCTTTTATTCTTAATTAATCTTGCCAAAGGATTTATATATTTTATTATTCTTGGATATGGCAACCCCCAAAGAACCTATTCGTATGATTAAGAACCTACTTAGATATGATGAGCTGAGACTTGACTTTAACTTCCAAAAGAGTCATAACCTCTTTGCCTATGCACAGTTTTAGGAAGTTCACAAACCCAGAGCCCCTGGAATGAAGAAGCTAGATAGTGTAAACATCATAAGGAGTGTGGCAGATCTCCCAACCCAAATTCTCTTTTGCAATGTGACCTCCCCCATCAAGGGAATGCTCCTTCATGAGGAAAGGGAATTTATTTCTTGAGTCCCTTGAATCTGGGTGAGGTCTGTGACTGCTTTGACCAATAGAATATGATAGAAATGTCCCTGTGCCAGTTCCAGGTATAGCTCTTAACTGGCTTACAAGGTTGTTCTTTGCCTCTTTGAAGCTAGCCACCATGTAAGAAATGTGACTATCCTGAGACTGCTATGATATAAAAACCAAGCAACACAAAGAGAGAGAGAAAGGCCAATAAGCACCCAGGTGCCTGGCCTGTGAATGGGAAAGCCATTGTGGATGGCCAACCAAGTCAAGCTTTTATTAGATGCCTCCAACTCTGATTTTATCTAACTATAATGCATGGGAGACTCTCAGTAAGAGCTACCCATTGAAGCCCATTCAAACTACAGAAGTACCTACCATTTGCATCGACATGGATGGAACTAGAGGGTATTATGCTAGGTGAATAAGCCAAGCAGTTAAAGACAATTATCATGTGGTTTCACTCATATGTGGAGTATTAGGAATAACGCAGAGAACCATAGGGGAAGGGAGGGAAAACTGAATGGGAAGAAATCAGAGAGGAAGACAAACCATGGGAGACTCTGGACTCCGGGAAACAAACTGAGGGTTACAGAATGGAGGGGGGTGGGGGGATGGGGTAATTGGGTAATACGTGTTGTGATGAGCACTGGGTGTTATATACAACTAATGAATCGTTGAAGTACATCAAAAACTAATGATGTACTATATGTTGGCTAATTGAACATTAAAATAATAAAAAACTACAAAAATTTGAGCCGTAATGATTATTTGTTCTTTTAAGCTCCTAAATTTAGAGTTGTTTGATATGCAGCTATAGATACCTAGAACAAATAGCTATTGTGAAAAATCCTCCCCCTCAGCCTTCTTCCAATGAAAAATGTCTTTAACAGGATAAATATACGTAAGATGAACAGAGATGCCCAAATCATTAAGAGATTATTGGATGCCAGCTGTGAAGTGACACTACTCCCCAAAATACCCAGAATGCCACTGTGATACCCCACTCAAAGTGGGGTCATATGGACATTGGGTGATAAATGGAGGGCTGACCCACGTAACAGTGGGCCCAGTGAGTCTGAAATTACTGCACAGATATTTTCTGAGTTTCTTTTGTATCAGAGGTCAGTGGTGTATTATTTAAAGCTGATAAATCAAATAATAGATGTAAATATATAATGCCATAAAAATGTATTACTTAAAGGTATGAAAAATATAATAATACAACCAAGATCAAAGAGAAAAGAGGATAGTTACCAAGAAATAGAAAGATAGGAATTTCTTCATCATTTGCAGTAGTAACTATTTATTAGAGAACTATATTAAGCTAGTTATATGTTGTTAGATTAAAATTAAAAGCTAATACTCATGTAGTGCTTACCTGGCTCTGCTATAAATGGTTTAATCTTCACAACGATCCTTTGATGGAGGTATTATTACTTACCCTATTTAATAGATAAGGAAACTGAGTCAGAGAAAGGTTAAATATAACTAGCCCAAAGTCACACAGCAAGGATACAAATAGTTATAATGGTACCCATTACAAGAAGCCAAAAACAGACAACAAATCTGGATGGCAGTCATGGTCTGCAGACTTATTCTTCCTTTCCTGATAATTTTGAGTTGACATCCCAGGCACACTGCACAGGTTCTTGTTCATTTCTTATGGGAGGGCATGTTTCTGTGTTCATTTTCAGACTGCCCCATGTTGTGGGTGGGGACTGACTTTGGGCTGAGGGGTGGGAGTCCTGATATCCATTTTGAGAGAGAAGACACAAGTAGCAGCTCCTTTGCTGTGTGAGTCAGAAAAACAAAGCCATGGTGACACTGAATAATGTTGAGTTTGTGGCTACACCTTCATTGCTGTTCTGTCTACAGAAGGGGATTTTTCCCTTTCCTCTCAGAGTTTGAAAAAGCTTTATAGTCACAGTGAAGTAAACTCTTTGCTCCATACCCCTGACATTAAAATAGGAAATAATAATACACTCAGGTGCTAATCCTGGGGTTGATCTTTTAAATGTCTCTCTAATTGAAGTAAGATGGATATTAATCCTGGGGAACATGTCATGGGTAACAAAACATTCTTGGCTTTGCAGATCACAGGATGAGTTGGTACCAGTTATAGCTTTTTTTTTTCCTAGTAGCATTCAGTGTAATGGAAGCCAAGGAACCTACCAACTCAATATGCTATTTCAACACATTCAGTCAGCCAGTAGACTTAATTTTAAGTTCATTTCTGCATGGATCATTTACAGTGTTAATTTGTGAGTTTGCATGGTGACTGCTTTTTTTTTTTTGTCTCTTTTGCATCGCAGTTATTGGTCACAAAGTGAGTTAATTAATTTTGTCACTTAATTGTTGCTATACTTCTCTCTCTCTCTTTTTTTCCCTAAAGCAATGTCTGTTTTTTGTCATCACTTGCTGGACTAGATCAGGTCCTTCTCTTTGATTTTTTAAAGATCTTTGTGCATATAGCTGCTTTGGCAAGTCAGGAATCAAACTGACAACCCATTGGAAAGGCATACACTGTCACAAGTCTAAAGAGGCACAGAATGGCAGTTCCCAAGCTCAAGTGCAAGGCTTGCCTCTCAGGTCTTCTTCAGCTTACTAGGTTCTTGGCTGTTGTAGGGTACTGATACCAGATAGCAGAGGGCCCAAAGTAACAAAAACAAGGCTCAGTGAGGTAATTGGGACTAAAAGAATGTTTGCCTGTCCCACAGACTTCTTTGCCAAATTTAATATAGCCTGTGAGAAACTGGGCACAGATACTTTTTGCTTCTTCCCAGTTGATTTCTCAAACTTTCATCATTATTATTTTATTTTTGCTATAGGCTTCTCTGGATTAGTGATCTGAAGAGTGGCATGAAAGTCATTTTTTTTCTCTTGTGTTATAACTTATCATGGCTCATCAAAGCAGGAAACACACCTAGAAATCCAAACTCAATGAGAGCTGAAGAAGTGAGAGTACTATTGGGTATCTTATTGGGTATACTATTGGGTATCACAAACACAGCTACTGACCTTCAGAATGGTGAGGGGAGGTATGGCACCAGCCTGGCAATTAGATGTGTATGCAGAAAGGTAGCTGTATAGACTTGTCCTTGCCTTAATTGGGAACTCTTGGCAGCAGTTTATTCAATAGCCATTTTCTTTACTTCTTCCTTGCTACAGTAAGTTCATTTGGTTTAACAGTCTGATAGTCATGGCCAATAGGAGAGTCTGAGCCCCATCCAAATCCCAGGGACTGAATCCTGTTAAATCTATTTCTGTCATGATGAGTCTGTGCACCTTGACAGTGATTAGTTTAGGAGTGGGATATGTGATATAATTGTGGCCAATTGGTATACTTCTGTTGGAAGGGGCTGGGGAGAAAGATGTTTTGATCTTTAGAAAAGATGCGGGAGAAAGTTGCTTTTCTGTCTCTGGTTAAATCTGGGTGAGGAGGTGATGCTGGATCTTCTGCATCTGTCCTATAATTACAAGAGGAGCTAGTTAAAGGACTAGGTGGCATGTTGAAGATAGCAGAGTAGACAAACAGAAAGAAGCTGATACCTTGAGGATGTCACCAAAGAGTCAAAATAAACATCCCCATAACCGTTCTTCTTCCCAGCTTCTTGAGACATGAGATTATAAATTCCCTGATTTTTAAAAACTGACTTTTGATTGGGGTCTTTTTATTTCTTAGTCAAAAATGATGCAGTACCATTGTAGATAAATTATTTATTCCATTCTTAGAATCAAATCAGAAACTTACATATGGAATCACTGGTCTGTTTTCTTGCTGTTTAACCCATTGTACAGTGGTCTAGAGATCTTCCAGTCATGGATTCCTTCAATAAATTGTTGTTGAGCCTTTACTATGAGCCAAACACTAAAGATGGCACCATGAACCAAACCAGTATTGTTCCTCCTTTCATGTAATTTATAATCTAATGGGAAGCAGAGATCCTGAACATGTGTAGTTGGAGTAAAATACCTATGGATTCAATGATGACTTTACCTGCAGCATCAGCATCTGTCTTTTCAGAATGTGCTTAGCCAAGGTGCTCACAGCCACAGCTGGAGGCCATGACAGTCTGGTCTCACTGTGATCAGATTGCTGTGGTTGCTGGACTTTGTGGAAAGGATAATAAGAGGAGACTGGCCCACAGGCACTCAGGGCTCTACAATTTCTCCTGGCCATTTTAATAAATTACAGTACTTCCCCTCGTGTTCTGCTCTTGCCTTTTGGGTTTGTTCATTGGTAGTAAGAAAATTAAAATTAGAATGTATTAATAAAAACATATAAATGCAGTTCCTAGCAAACAGTATATAAATATAGGAATATTTACCTCTAATTATTCCTAGTTAACATTTAGGAGAGAGTGTGAGCCAGATTTTAAGGAGGTAGTGTCTTTCATTAGCCAAGCTTTTCTTTCTGAAATTTTCCTACTCATGGCCTCTTTTCTTCCATTCTGCAAATATTTATTGAGTCTTTGCTGTGCCCTGGGGATGCAATGAATAAACCAGGGTGCAAACATAAGGGTCTCCATTTCATTCTTGAAGAGCTTTATTATAAGTGAAGAGTTCAGGTTTGGGGGGCAGACAGCAGGTCTTGAATTTTGGTTCTGTCACTTATTAATTGTGAGGCCTTGAGTTAGTTGAGAGATCTGTTTGACTTCAGACTCTGTAAACAAAATTGTCAATAATTATAGTACTCATGACATAAGCATTTATGGAGATTAAATGAGATAATGCAGGTAAAGCATTTAGCTAAGTGTTTGGCACATGGTATTGCTCAATAAATGGTAACTACACTCAGAGATCAGGCATGTGCATTAGCAGCTATGACACAAGCTAGCGAGCAGTAAGCCCAGAAGAGCTAGAGGAAGAATGCTGCCTGAATTTAGAGGAAGGAGTCTCTGGGAAGATGATTGGGAGCCACTTAAAGGGGGAGGTGCCATTTGACCTGGGTTTTCTCAGCTTTGACTTAAAATTTGGCTTCTTTTTCTGTTTTGGTTAACTGTCAGTTAGAGCCAGTACTCTCACTTTTCAGAGGTAGATTCCATGTTGATGAGGGCTGGTAGCTCTCCTTTATCCCCTGAAAGCACCACTGACTCCAAGCAGTCAACTCCTTGAAAGCAGGCTTGATCACTGAGCAGAGATGGGAATGAGATAGGGCAATCTATCCCCACTACTAGAAATGTATCCCATGTTTTTAACTTAGATTGCTGTGCTGATAGTAGGAGATCAAAAATCCTGTGATTTAGAAGAGGCTTGTGACATTGAAAACATATTTTTCTTTCCCAGATGTTAATTCACTGATATTTAAAAAGAGACGGTTGGGTTATGCAATATATAGGAGATCATATGGCAAGGGCTAAATGGGATATAGGACATACATACTCAACACAGTGCTTCTAACAGAGGGGACACTCAAAGGCATCATTAAAATATTTATAATCACAGATCTTGTAATTGTTATTATATTAGTTTGCAATTGCTTCCATAAAAATTACCATAAATGTGGCACCTTAAACAATATGAATTTATTATTTTCTTATGTTTTTGTGGTTAGAGGTCCAACACAGTTTTCACCAGAATAAAATCACAGTGTTGACAGGCTACTGTGTTCCTTTTTGGAGATGCTAGAGGATGATCTGTTCTCTGCTTATTTGAGTTATTAGCAGAATTCAGTCCCTTCTGGTTTTAGGAGTGAAATCTCCTTTTCCTTTGGGTTTCCAGTTGAGGGCCATTCCCAGCTTCTAGAAGCTACTCCACATTCTTTGGCTCTTGACTTGCTTCCTCCATCTTTACAGCCAGCAGTGGTGGGTCAACTCCTTCTCTTGCTTGGAATCACTCTTCCTAATGTCTGTCTCTCTAACATAGCCTACATAAATCCTCTGCTTTGGAGGGCTGATAGGATTGGATTGGGTCCACCCAGGTAATCCCGGATTATTTCCCTACTTCAAGGTCTGTACCCTTAATGACATGCACAATGCCCCTTTGCCACATATTCATGGGTTCTGAGTGATTAGGGAGTGGATATCTTTGGGGGGCATTATTCTGCCATTAGCACTTATCTTTTCACATTAAGGAAAGCATGTTATGAACAGATCTTTTAATTTTTTATCTTGGAGTTCCCATTCTCTACTTGATTTTCTATCCCCAGCACACCCAACATTTCAATGGATCTTTGTTTCCATGCAACAATCTTTATAGCATTCTCTCGCTTTATGCATGAATACTTTTCCTTCTCTATTTCAATTTTTTCTCTCCTCTCCCTTGAAACCAATAATTTTTACAATTACCCAATCTGTTATTACAGCTATCATTCTCAAATCTGTTATATTTAGCTACTTTTCTATGAATTTTCTCTATTTTATCAGTGTATAGCTTCTGCATCCTGTGTTCTTAGAATTGTTATTTTAAGGCTTTAGAGAACTGGATTAAGAGAAAGAAGAGAATGCAATAATTTGAGAAATGTTCTGCTTGCTTTCTAGCAATATAGTTTCTTTTTTTATTTTCATTATAATTTTTATTAGATTTTTAATTACAAAATTAATGCATACCAATTCTAACAACTGATGCAATATTAAATGAATAATAAATAATAACTACTCCTTAACCCCAGCTAATCTCACACCTAGTTAATGAAAGTTCAAAATTTATGTATCCTGTGTATCTTTCTATTCCTTTCTCTATGCTCATATAATGGCATGCAAATACACAGAGCCTTTTCATTCTCATTTGTTATAATGGGTTGAATGGTGTTCCTTCAAAATTCTTATGTTGAAGTCCTAACCCCCAGTAACTCAGAATCTGACCTTATTTGGAAATAGTCATTGCAGATGTAATTAGTTAAAAGGAGATCACTAGAGTGGTGTCCAATATGACTGGTGTCTTTATAAAAAGCAGAAATTTGGGCACAGAGACATGTACACAGGGAGAATGCTATATGAAGGGGAAGGCAGAGATTAGGGTGATGCTTCTATAAGCCAAGAAATATCAAAGATGGCAGCAAACAACCAGAAGCTAGGCAAGAGTCATGGAACAGATTCTCTCACAGCTCTCAGAAGGAATCAAACCTGCCAACACCTTGGTCTTGGACTTCCAGTATCCAGAACTAGGAGACAATAAATTTCTCTTGTTTAAGTCACTCAGTTTGTGCTACTTTGTTACAGCAGCCCTAGCAAACTAATACATCTGCTTCACAAATGTGGGATTATATTGTACAAATTATCTTATGACATGCTTTGTTTACTTAACATGTCAAGAACATCTCTTTAGGTAATGTATTTTAAACAAGAGTATTTTCATGCTGTGGACAGCATATGGAATGTAAGACTGGAGCTGCTCAAGGCCCCTTTCTTCCGGTCAGGATTGGGTCTGGGAAACAGTAGAAGTCATGTAATAGCTCCAGTTACAAGGAATGGACAACGTGGCTGCTGGCATGGCAGGCAGGAACTCAGAGTAGTCCCTTAGAGTTTTATTCATGCAGTCCCTTGATGCACCAGCATAGAATTTGACTTAATGAGGAAAAAAAAAAACCCTTTACACAACATGTGCATGTGTTATACCACAACATAAGCCCTGGCTGAACTGGTAGGTCCCTATTATATTCTTAAGGAAAAACAAAATCAAACAAATAACCAAACACATGTGAAGACTTTAGTAGCTTTGATATTCTAGGAATTCCCCTGGCTTTTGACCACTTCAAGTAAACCCAGCCCACCATGGTGAGAATGCGATGCACCAGAAGGAGAAGGTACAATAAATAGTCTCTTCAGCAGAGGGATTTTTGACTTGGGGGTACTAAAACTTGATCCAAGTGGCTGAGGCATTTATCCTTGTGAATATTTTCAGGATAGGTGTGGGTGTGCAGGGATTAGAGGTGGGGGGATATGGTGTACTCCCAGGGGAAATGATAGTATCTGTGATTGGTAACTTCCATGGTGTCTAAATAATGGTCAAATTTTAAATGAATTCTAGGCCACAACACATAGAACACTGCTCTCAGGGCATTTATATGCATTCTAGGTCCAGCCTTCCAGAAGTTTTAAGAGTTCATACAACAAGTTTACATGCCAGGAATTCTCTACATATTCATGCCATTCTTGGAGTGATTTATCCGTGAAACAAAGCAGCAATGGAAAACTAGGCAGATACGGCTTCCTTTTAAGGTCACTGGTGCAAAGCAGAGTACACTGTGTGTGAAGATTGAAATAGGAAGGTTTATTTAGGGAGGAAACATTATGCTTATTTTGCTAGTCTATCAGGTAATATTTTGTTTTGCCCAAAAATGGTAGGAATTTGGTTCTGTTGAATTATCAGCAAAATAGTATATCTAAGAATATTCGCAGTATGAGTTACATTCTTAAGTTGACTGTTCAGTTATTTTGACGTTTATGCCAACTCTATGTCCTTTTCAGCTTTAAGTTTATCTTTTAGATTTTTCTCAGTATAGCTTTAGACCACAGTAATCACTTCATGAACAGAATGGGCCCATTACTAGTCAATATTCTGTTTAAAATATTTAAGGATATTTTCTAAATAGTGGTATATAACTCCTGTGATAATATATACTTGGCCACATGACAGAATAAAATGAAATTAGGTGATTGTATTTAATTAAATCAAGCTATAGGTTCAAAATAAAACAAAACAAAAGGTGATACTTTTCTTTCTTTTTTTATTTCTTCAGGGTATTGTGTGTAGGAGATAATATATTATATGTGCCTTCAGACTGATGCTTGTGGCTTCCGAACTACATATAGATCTGGTTTTCTGTAGGGAAAGGGAGAAGGGTGATTGCCTTAATAGGAGAATAGTGCCAACAGGTTAAGGGAACATGGGTGTGTCTGTGCCTGAGCCAAACTCCATCTTTTTCTGATCTAAAGGTTTTCAAAACCTAGGTTTATATTAATTTTCTTTCTTTTCTTTCTTTTATCATCAACTTATAACAATGGGAAAACAGAAGATAAGTAATAATTTGTTCAATGTTAGAGTAATCCTTATTTTGTTTCCAAAATTATCTAACTGTATAATTTTTATTTCTTAGCTCACTTAACCCATGGAGATGTTATTTCATGAACAGCTTTAAGGAAATTTAAGGAAGGTTTTAGAGTAAGTATAATTTCAAGGAACCGTTTTAAGCATTTTGCATAGTGCGTAGAGTTTGAGAGTGGCACGTGAGCCACAAATTCAGACTTTGGACTTACTAAATATTTGCTGTGATATGGGACAAACCCTGAAAGAAAATTCTTTCTGTAACTAAATATAGATAAAGGCACTATGAAAGCAAGTGTATGAGTGCAACTGTGTGAAAGAAACTGAAGGACTCCTGTTTTGCCTTAGAAGATAATGAGAGAACCCATTGATATAAATCTGTAGACAGAAAATTTAAGACTGCCACATTATTAAAAAAAAAAACCCCAAAAACCTGCCACATTATTCAACCTTCCATTTTCCTAGAATATTTTATTTCCTTTACCTGATCTGTAAATGTGGAATGAGGATGGAGTAGGGGCAAGTGCCAAGGAGGAGAGGTACTTAGGTTTCATTATTTCTAAGATTAATGATATTCTCTACTTTTGCTCTATACTAAATACATTACATCTTTTTTTAAAAAAAAGAATATTTGGGGGAGTGTAACATCCTAGTAAATAAGAGCTTTCTCTTCCTACATCCATGTGTATTAGTTAATATAGGCTAATGGCTATAACAAACAGCCCCGATGTTTAGATGATTTAATATAATAGAAGCTCATCTTTCTTTTGTTTCATAGTCCAGTGTAGATCAATGTAGGGCTTTGCACTCGGGGACACTCGGGGACCCAGGCTCATTCCCTTATGTGGTTTTACCATCTTGTTCTTCTCTTCTTTCAGTTGCACATATGGGAAAGAGAGAACGTGGAGAAGGCATATCTCTACCTTTAACTACATTGTCCCAGAGGTGATGCATATCACTTCTATTTATATTTCATTGGCTGGAACTCAGTTCATTGATTCCGTCTAACCACAGGGTGGCTAGAAAATTTAGTCTGGTGGTGGGGCCAGAAGAAGAAATCTCTGTGCCACAATGTGCAATAATTTTCAAATAAGTGTGAAGAAATAAAATGGGTTTAATGCTAAAAATAATATAAAATATATTTAATATTTGGATTCTTACAGTGCTTATTGTTGTGAACACCAAGTCTGTCCATACCATAGATTCATTCATTTATTTATTCAACAAATATTTATGGAGTGCCCACTATGTGCCATTTTGCTAGACACTGGTATACAGTGGTGAGCCAGATAACCATAGTCCCTGCCTTCATCAAGTTAACAGTTCAGTGGTAAAATTAATGATGATATACTAGTAGATGATTGTCATTCCCTAAGGGCATGGGGTGTTGTTTTTATTCAGAGTTGGGTTTCAGCAGAGTCCATCATTTTATACCCTTTGATATATTTTTTAAATGAAGATGCTTTTATTCCATTCCTTTTATACTCCTACCGGGAAGATAGAAAAAAATGTTCTTATTTTGCAATTTGGGTCTCTCCTCCCACAAAACTACCTCCATGGTGAGTAACTCAAACTGTTGGGGCAGCCTAATAGAGGTTCTGGCAGAGAAGTGGTGAGAACAAAGCCTGTTTGGGAATGGACAGGTTGGCCTCTCACCCGGACAGGCTCTCAGAAACTTCATGTGGCTGGATCTGCCCTGGATACACCCAGCCACAAATTCTTTAGGTGAGATCTTCTCAGGGAATGCCCCAACATGAGAAAGGATTCAAGAGCGTTTTTTTCCCCACAGCCTGTTACTGTGGTATATGATTTCATTGTCAGCACATGAAAGGCTATATATCAGGCCAGTTAAATATACAAGTTTGGAAGTATCCTAGTGATTCAAGTTATCTGGTGCCTTTTCTTTTTGGAGGCATACAGATATGAGAAGGCATCCTTATGGAATTAGTCATAAGGAAAAGATTGCCATTTCTTATAGACTCTGGCTCCCTGGAGCTGAGGAGATTGAGGGTGAGGGTGGGGACACCTGTCATCTTGAGTTCAAAATTAATCCAAGAGCTATAGGTCTCATTTGATGCTACTTGATCTCCTAGCAGCCTTGGGGGCAAAATTGGAATCTGTGGAGATTGCTAGAGGATCTTCTCCCCAGGACCAAATGAGAATCTAAATTTATAGTAATCCTTTAAGATGAAAAATAATCCCAAGGGACTTTGATCTCTCTCTCTCTCTCTCTCCCCCTCCCTGTACAATTGTAACCACCTTGAAATTTAAAAATCTTGAATATTTCTTGAATATTAAGAATTCAGTAACCCCAAATTTAGCTGATGTTCACAGCTAACACTGAGTTCAAGCAAAATAACCAAACCTTAGGGGGAAAAAATGCCTCTGCACAAATGACCTCAGAATGGTTGCTCATTCCCCTTTTTTCTAGAAGAGAAGCCAGAAGTGATTGAAACTATCGTTAAACTATTAACATTTCATCAAGAGCTTTGTCTTCCCTGACATGGGAAATATCATTTATGAAAAGAAGCCATTCTCTAAGTAATGGGATAGACTGTCTGTGAAATATTAAAGATGATAAGACTATGTCTGATATTAATTGAAACATTTTTGAGATACATCTCATCTCAAGAGAAATAATTTCTTTGTCATTTCTAGAGTTGCAGCTCACTTTTATTACACTTATGGATACACACACACACACACACACACACACACACACACTGTATTTATTTAAGTGGTGGAAATGGAAAACTCAGTACCTGGGGTGTTTGAAAGATGTTTCCAGTGAAAAATTTAAATGTCTTAGATATTTCTTAGGTATTTTAGGGAAAATCAATCATGTGATAAAGTGTTTCATACTGTAATAATATAATGGTTGTCAACTTGAAACTACTATTGTCAGAAATTAAATGATAAAACTTTTCCATTGGAATTTTTCTGTTGCCACAAGGGATTCCCCATTTTATATTTGTGAAGAGCAGCTCTTTTTTTAAAAATATATTTTATTTTATTATGTTAGTCACCATACATTACATCATTAGTTTTTGATGTAGTGTTCCATGGTTCATTGTTTGCGTATAACACCCAGTGCTCCATCCAGTACGTGCAGAGCAGCTCTTTTTGAAATTTAAAGTCAAATTCAGAATAAAGCCCTTCTGAGAGTGAACAGACTAAATGTTATTTGGGATAAATATAGTTGCTGTTCTTGTTCAAACATAAAATATTTAAATGTATGTTTGCCCAATATTTCTGGGCTCCTGAAGTTGTGTTTTACTCAGACATATAGACCATCATCATCATCATCAATTGGGCAATAAAAGAGAAAAAAATAGAGGAGGGCAGTGAAAGGGCTTGTTATTTTTTGTGTTCTTAACTTTTTCTTTAGCAAAATTGACTCCTCTTTGGCTTCTTGAATGGTTTCTCATTTTTGGAGGTACTCATTTTATTATTTTAAGCTTATTTACAAAATTTTGTTACTTAGATAGCTTTTAGGGAGTTGTTTGTTATCATTATTCTTATTAGATAAGTATTTTTTGTGCCTCTTTAGAAGATAATTCATAGAGAAAGAATTCAGATATATTCTGTGGTGTATGTATGTATGTATGTAGTGTGTGTGTGTATTCATGATATCATGTGTGGGTAATTTCCATGGCTTAAAACCTAGAAGTGGAAAATTTAACTTTTATTTATTGATGTTTAATATCTGCCAGGTGGATAACTAAATCTTCTGAATTATTAACTTTTCTATGTAAAAGTATTTATCAAAGATGATAGAACTTTTTCTCAAATGTTCCAATATGCAAGCTTTCTGCTTAGCTGGTTAGTCATCTGAAAATATAGTCAGGTCATCTATCATAAACCCTGCTGGTAGGCCTGAATATGAAAGTTGTCCTTCCATCTGGCACTCTTGTGCCCTCAGACTCAGATAAGATTGTCCATTTCCCTCTTGAAGGAGGCAATGCAGTGGGGCCTGGAAATAACGGTGAAGACTTGGTTTTGAGAATTGCACCAACAATTTTAGAAAATTCATTTATTATCTTGGTTTTTGGTCACTTAATCTGTTTTTAGTCTTCTCATAAACCATGGTTAGTGATAACCCACTTTTATCATGAAAAAATGAAAATAAAGGTGGTAAAACTACTTTCTTATAAAGTTCTCAAGAGATGCTAGGTGTTATTTTTTGTTTTGGAATTTAAAATCACATGTTCCACTTGCCCTGTTCTTCAGTTCCTATGTATTCACTCAGCAGAGATATATTGATACAAGTGTCAGATCCTGGGCAGATACTGGGGTATGGTGGTGACTTCCTACTTAAAGCTAATAGTCCAGTGGGAAATCTGACTTTAAAGAGATATACTAACAAGTATGTAATCATGCCTGGTCATAAAAGCTGGAGTAGAAGAGTACTTGTTTTTAGGAGAGGGTATAGTGGAGATTTAATTTGGATTGTAGGCCAGGGAATGCCTGTTTGAAGAATTGATAACCCATTTGATATTAGATTATAAGGAAAATCTGGGCAGGTAAAGAGCAGGTTAATAGGTCTTCAAGAAGAGGAAATAGCATGTGCTGTTACTGTAGGTAGAAAGAAGTCTAGCATCCTGAAGGAATTGAGTGATGGCCAGTATGGCTGTAGAGTAGTGAATTGGGGGTGGGGTGGGGCTGAATAATGGAGGATGATAAGGCTGGAAGGGCAGGCATGGACTACACCACAATAATGTTTTGGGATTTATTTTAAATTTGGTTGGTAGGCCATTAAATTGTCTGGAGTCGGTGAGTGGCATGAGCTGATTTGATTAAAGAGTTTAAACCCAAAATAATAAGCCATCTCATTAGCCACGCCTGTAATACCTTTATCCAATAATTCTTATAATAATATAGGTACTCATCATCATAAACATTGAAGCAATTTATAAAAATACACAAAGGAAGGCAAAATTAATTGTGGATCCCATCATTCAGAGATCACTCTTAACATTTAGACAGACTTTCTTTCACACCATATGCAGACATGTTTACAGTTTTTTGTTCAGATAAACTATATTGTTTTTTTCCTCCATTGATCTTAATGAACACTCAACATATTGTGGTCATTTTTCTATACCAGCAGTAATGTGCATCAATATGCTTGATGGATGCTTAGTTGTCCATTCTGGTGAATTATACTAATTGGCTTAATCAATTACCTATTGATGAGTTTTAACTGTTTCTGATTTTTTTGCTAACATACTGATGTGGTAGGGCAATCCTTATTCATCTTCATACGTAGATATATTTCATGTATGTGATTATCTCATTAAAGTAAATGTTGAAAAGGGAAAATGCTAGGTTAAAGAATTTGTACATTTTATGTTTTTGTGTATATTGCCAGTCATCTGGAATTTCCCTTAGAGAATCATGTAAAGAAGAATCAGAATTTTTTTCCCTAAATCAATAGCCAGTTGTCTTATTCACTGAAAAACTGGATGGACAACACAAACACCAGTTTTACTCTTTGCAAATTTAAGATTGGTTTTTCTCACTCATTTATCTGTGTACCTGTCCATTTCTCTTACTGAACTATAAACTCCTTTTAATGGTAGTAATGTCTGCTTTGGGCCATGCCAAGTTCCTGTCCCAGTTTGCCTATTTACTAGCTGCAAGACCAAAGACAATAAGCAGTTACAGTGGCTGTAATTTGTCTGTAAAATACTTTAGGAAGGACAATAAATGTGTGAGTGTAAATTAGTTTTAATCCATGCCTAGTTAACATTGAAGTATCCTAATCCAGATTACATACCTGGAGGGTGCTTCATTAGCATTTGAAAGACTCTAATCAGGACTTCACTTTCTGAAGGTTGTGGGTACAAACCTTCAGCTACTGCTATCTCAATCTTCATTTGAGGGTTTTCAATGAACATAAGAACTGCTGGAAATTATATTTCATTGGTGAAATGTGCAGTGTACCAGATATGCAATTTCTTTGTACCAAACAGTACACACTTGCTTTCTTTGTACCATACAGTAACCTGGAATGAGATCATGGGGGAGAAGTCCTACAGTCTTTCAGATATTTACTAGGGAGAATCTGCTAGTTGTACAGGCCAGTTCCTACTAGGAATGCCCTGTAGGTCACTTTTTTTCACTCTTTTTATAAAAATGTTCAGCCAGGGGACTTCTAGTGGCTTATAACTACTGGGCCCCTTTGGGCAGCCTCTGGGCTGCATTGAAGTGAGTCACAAAACTTTGACCATGCCCCTAGTCTTCTCAAAATACTAAACTCACACCAAAAATAATAGCAGGTAGTGAAAATATTACTACGGTTTTTCGTGGGGAGGTGCAGAGATTGCCAGATCACAAAGCTTAAGAAAACTTGACTTTACACTTCTTTGTTCTCTCTCCCCAGTCTCATCCTATCACCCCTCAAGTTTTCCATTTACTATTTCTTTTCTTTCAATTTTCCCACTTTTTAAAAAAATTTTATTTATTTGAGAGAGAGAGAGAGAGAGAGAGCACATGAGAGGGGGAGGGCCAGAGGGAGAAGCAGACTCTCCGCTGAGCAGGGAGCCCGATGTGGGACTCGATCCCGGGACTCCAGGATCATGACCTGAGCCGAAGGCAGTTGCTTAACCAACTGAGCCACCCAGGCGCCCAACTGAGCCACCCAGGCGCCCTCAATTTTCCCACTTTTATAAGGCTTTTAAAGTCCCATTTATTTATAGTCTACACCCTTGCAGCACAACAAAATTATTGCTCATATATGTCCCTTGGCACTATAGAGCTTTTCTTGTTATAGAGGGGGAGATTGGATCCATTCCATTTATAAACTCTGAGGATGGTGCATTCCTCACCCAGGGCGTGTTTTCCTAGAATTCTGCTTCGTGACTGCTTGGCCCACCACAATGCTCACTTATGTTGCCTCCACACGTCTCTGCGCAACTAAAGCCTTTTAGCAGTGTTGAAACAGAGTAAGGCTTTTTACCCCTGTACTGCAGGGGTGAGTCCCGGGGAGAGGAAGTATTCCCCAGAGCATATTTGAGTCTGCATTTCATTTCCTTTAGAGTGGTGTCAGCAAATAATACCAAGTTGTGAAAAAGACATTCTGGATCATGTTTACAGGGCCCTTGGATGTACTTGCTGTTTTAGAGGTCTGAGCTTAACTATTGTTAAAATCTTTTGATTAGCACGCAGAGGCCATGCCACGTTAGGCCTGCCCTAGTGCTGGTCTATAAAGAGCTGACTGAGAGCTCCGAATGCTCCCTTTGTGACTCCTGTGGTATGCTTTAACACTTCAGCTTCCACGTTTCACATGCATGCTGTTCACAGTAAGTTTTCAGTGCTTCTCATACAGTGCCTTATGGTTTGCATTTTAATTATGCTCACTACCTTCTTTGACCACTTAGGTTATTTTTGATCCTCTTAATCCTTCAAGGTGTATAGTATATAACATGGAGAGGCAGTATTGTCTAGTGGTAAGGGTATAGGGAGATAACTGATTTGGCCACTAGCCAACTCTGTACATTTTGGTAATTACAAACCCCTTCTAGATCTTAGTTGCCTCACTTGCAAAATGAATACAACAACAATACTTATCGGATGGCTGTGAAATACAGATGAGAGAATATATATGAATGTCTGGTAAGTAATTTAATAAATATTAGTTATCCTTCTCATCATCCAAGATTATAGAGTTTGAAAGCGGAGAACCTGGGATTCAAAACTAGACTTAACTTTAAAGTTTATGAGTGATTATGTTTTAAAACAAAGATAACAGGTAATCAGGGCTCACATTTATACTGAGTACTAAAAATACTTGTTCGGTACTGTTCTAAGTACTCATATATATTAACTGCCTTTTTTTTTTTTTCCTTGTACAAGTCATCCTTTATTGGGTGTTAATTCTCAATTAGGATATGAAAGGATTCAAGGGTGCCAGGGAAAGGTCATGGTCAGGAACACAGAATGTGCCTCCAAAGTGGGCCCACTTCAGTGGTACTTGTGTAGCCCCTCATGTTTGAGTTCCTTGTAACTACAACAGTAGCTGCCAGCACCATAGAAATCCCAGCAATGTCCCCTTTCTTCACATTGACATACTTGTTGTAATACAGGTAGTAACCTCTTTGAAACAGTCCAGCAGTGCCCTTAGGGGCAAAATCCTGCATCAGTATCCATCTTGGCAGATCTCCTAGTTGGACATCCAGGAGCTTCTTCTCCTTCCCTGGTATGGATGATGCCATCTTGGAGCCCTGGGTGTCCCATATTAACTTCTTTTATAGTCAAGTCAACCCTACCTATGATACTATTACCATTATCCACATTTGAAGATAGAGAAACTGAGGGCCAGAGAGGTTAAGATGCCTGGTGACAATAGTGAACCCACCATCTGCAGGTTCTTAGCCTCTATGCAGTGCTATCAATTACTGTGTACCCCTTCTCTGAATGTTCTTCCCATTCTGTGCCCTGACACTTTATTGTTCAGAAGTTTCTCCTAAGTATTTATGGCTTCAATCCAGTGTAGTGAAGATTCCAGTGTGAGAGTCTAAGCCAAATAAGCAAAGCTGGTGGGGAGGGTGTGTCAGGATCCTCTCGGCAAACAGAAAGAAAAGATCTCGAATAGCCAGAGAAATGTTGAAAAAGAAAAGCAAAGTTGGCAGCATCACAATTCCAGACTTCAAGCTCTATTACAAAGCTGTCATCATCAAGACAGTATGGTACTGGCACAAAAACAGACACAAAAATCAATGAAACAGAATAGAGAGCCCAGAAATGGACCCTCAACTCTATGGTCAACTAAT
>NC_138371.1:73237461-73260697 GCF_054177405.1 Leptonychotes weddellii | reverse complement strand
AGCACTGTGAATTGTGCAAGACTGTTGAATCACAGATCTGTACCTCTGAAACAAATAATACATTATATGTTAAAAAAAAAAAAAGAAGATAGCAGGAGGGGAAGAATGAAAGGGGGGAATCGGAGGGGGAGATGAACCATGAGAGATGATGGACTCTGAAAAACAAACTGAGGGTTCTAGAGGGGAGGGGGGTGGGAGGATGGTTTAGCCTGGTGATGGGTCTTAAAGAGGGCACGTTCTGCATGGAGCACTGGGTATTATACGCAAACAATGTATCATGGAACACTACATCAAAAACTAATGATGTAATGTATGGTGATTAACATAACATAGTAATAGTAAAAAAAAAAGAAAGAATTCATCCTCCTGTTGAAAGGAATGATGGGGAATTCATGGGACATGTGTTTGCTCCAAAGCTGATGACCTTCAGGGAAGGACAGTTTTGAGTACAGTTATGGGTCAGGTAACCAGATTACTCTCTGACTTAGCTTCAGAGCTAATGCCTAACTGGGAAGTAGGAGCCATAAAAAACAGTAATAATTCTCATTTATTATGGCTCCATATGAATTATTTATGACAGTTATTTTAAGTAGGTATTATGTTTATACCCACTTTTCAGATGAGAAATCTGAAGTACAGAGAAAATATGTGCTTGTTATCATCACAAAGCTGGTAATAATGGAATGAGGATGTAAATCCCACCACATAGACTCTAGGGCTCACTTCGCTTCTGTGGATGTGATCTTGGTCCAGTGAAGCTACATAGACCATGGCAGGAGGCACTGAAGCAGCCACACCTCAAGGGATGCTGCTTTTCTAAGCAACACCCTGGGAATTTTCTGAAAGAGCCAGGATTTGACCTGGAAGTGGGGAAGTTTTGCATACTCTTGAGATTTTATCAGTAAGAGAAGTAACTAGATAGATAAAGTGATGTCACTGCTCCTCTTCTGTCCCAAGAGAGTGCGGCATGAGGAAACACTCACTGGAGAAGAAATGATGGAGTCAGAATCTCCTAGTGGAGGATCACACATTTGTTTCTCTGTCTGGCCGAGAAAGCCATGGCATCGGTAAATGAAGTGCTTTGAGGAATGCATGTTCTTGTAATTTGTTCTAATTTGAGTGAGAACAATTTTCTGAGAGTAGAAAAGCCATAACAGAATTTCTGCTACCCTCTGTAAATGGGAAATGGTAATAATTCAGTCATGTGGCTGAAGGATCATGTTCTTTTCTCAGGACTCTATTCTGACTTAAGTGAGGGTACTGCTTAATTATTAAGATAATGTCAGACCGGGGCACCTGGGTGGCTCAGTCGTTAAGCGTCTGCCTTCGGCTCTGGTCATGATCCTAGGGTCCTGAGATCAAGCCCCACTTTGGGCTTCCTGCTCAGCAGGAAGCCTGCTTCTCCCTCTCCCACTCTCCCTGCTTGTGTTCCTGCTCTCACTGTCACTCTCTCTGTCAAATAAAAAAAAAAAGAAAATGTCAGACCAACAAGTCAGCCAGCCCTAGCATGGCCATTAATAATTCTATCAGAAAATTGATAGATCATGACCGGAAATCATTTGCTCCTTATAATTTCACATCAAATAAACCTTTGCCCACCAGATGTTTTAAATAATACAGTTTAGCTCCAGGACCTACATACAATGTTTTCTTTATGCTAAATTAGTTTGCTTAAGAAAGGTCTCCAAGATAGGTAAAGTGAAAAGCATTGCTCCTAAGAATCTAACCAACACAAACATTTAAAACCCAATAAAACTATATTTGGCTAAGAGAGTGAATGGGATCTCATTATTCTAGTGAAAGTTTAGTTTGTATTTTATTTCATTTAGCTTCGTCTTTCTGTGAGTCATAAATAAGAAATGCCAGGTAATAAATACACTGTACAAAATGCATTTTAATAATCCTAAAGGGTTTCATTACTCTGGCTATAATCTGGAAATGTAAATTATGGCTGATACAATAGCCTTCATTTATTGACTTCAGAGGTTTAGGTTTTGCTGCTGTAAATGCTATAGGATTATGCTATTTACAGAATAAATTAATTTGGTGTGGTCGAATGGAATTTCCTTGCTTTTGAATATCTAGAAGATAGTATCAGAATCTTCAAGGGATATATCATGATATATAATATTGTATGGTTTTTAATTTTTTTTGAAAATGAAAACAATCCATACTTCAAGGTAATAAATCGGAAAGTTACCCAAGAGAAACCAAACAGCTGTTTTCAATAATGCAGGTAAATTCCAGTCATGGGAAAATCTTTGTGACTGCCTGAGCTGTTGGAAAAGTCTTGTGCATGGAACAGGCCTTGGGACTAGCAGAAAAATCCATTATATAATCTGTGCCCAATCCATTTTTCTTTTTTTGTTTTGTTTTCTGTTATCCGTATTTCCCTTCCATTCCAATGAGTCTAGAATTTCAGATAGTTAGTGCTCCCTGCAGGAATAAACTATACTCCCATGTATTTTTACTAATACCTTACTGTCGATTTGGAATGTTCTTTCTAAAATTCCATGTAGCCACACCCTCCTTCAAGTCCTAGACCAGAGGCCACCTTTTCCATGCAGCACTTTAGCTCAATGATTGGCCTCTTCTCTGAAAGGTCTTCCTAAATGGTTTATTTACATTCACACATAACAGACATTATGTAAATCTTTTACTCATACCTCACATAATTCTTATCTCTCAGACTGTAATTTCTGTGAGGACAAGGATCTTGTCTTAAACTTGTGTTTCCCAAATTGCTCAGTACAGTGCTTTATATGCATTTGGGATTCAATGAATATTTGAATAATTGAACACTGAATAAAACAAGTGGGTTTCTAACAAACTGGTTTAGTCTAGCAGATCATTTGTTCACAGCTGAGCAGCTTCTGGATTTGCTACTGTAAATGCCCTAGGATTATGCCAGCTATTAATGGACTAAATTAACATTGGAAATAGGTTGCTGTGCTTTTGAAAAGGTATCATATAGTATTCTTGGAATTGCTTACTAATGGCTGTGCCTTATATTTTTAGTATATGTTACACTCCTTTTCTAAAAAGATAATATATGTGTGTGGGCGGATGGCTTTTTTTCCCCCAGGGCAGATTAGTAACTTTTATTATTCCTTATCTCATTTCACAGTACTCTGCTTCAACCCAAGAGGACTAGAGTCTAGTTTTGCCTCTTCATTGGAAAAGGGTAGAGATTGTTATAAATACAGAGCTATATCCATGCATCATGGTTGTCAGTGCTTTTTCCAGTGATGCTATTCTTTTCTCTTAGAATGCTGTTCACAATCCACATTGATCCAAGTCCACCATTTTATTTATGAACCAGCTCAGAAGTTACCTCTGCCTAAATGCATTGCCTGACCAATTCCAATTCAGTCTGATTACCTATATACACAAAGATCCTTCAGGATTTATGTATATCATGTATACTATATTATTTCAACATTCATAAATCTACTATTCATTCAGCAAATATTTACTACATTTAAGTCCTCTGTTAGGTAATGTGAAATTGTAAAGATGCCTCAGACACATCATGTCCTCAAGAAATGTGCAACTTAGGAGAGATTACAAACACCTAGTAGTAGTTTGTAATGGATACCACAGGTAGTAATAAGTGCCACAAAAGAGGTACAGATGAAAGAATACAGGTGCCTAGAGGATAGAGAACCCACTTTAAATTGAGGTTTCTGGAATTAGGTTGTAATTTGAATGGAGCCTTAATAGGCCAACAGAATGCAAACACCTGCTAACTTATTGCTTGTGATATTTCCATTATAGGCTAGATACCAGGTCCACATAAGTAGCATTAGCTTTCTTTCTTGCTCAAGTCTTCTGTGAGGAATTAGCAAGTCTTTGCAATTTCCCCAAGAAAATCCACTCCACAGAGAATGTCTGAGAAATGAAGATTATAACCAACAGTCACATAGGAAAGAAGAAGGTGGGTTTTACATTTTGCATTCAAACAACGTCTTTTAACCCCTCCATCCCACCCCTTCCATTTGTCTATTTCCCCTTTCTCCTCAGTTTGGAAGCAGGAGATTTCCTTCTCAGGAAGCGTTCCCCTTTGATGATGTGAGAGCCTTGCCTTGCTGGCTCTGGCTTCCCGCCCTTGCATCTGTGGGTGCTTTCCCCTGATGCTTTCCCCTGTCTCCCCTTCTCATGAAGCACCACTGATACCCTTTAAATGGGGATCCCACCCACTGCTTAATACTAAATTTGTTAAAGAGTCAGGGTTCATTCAACTATTACTAGCATCCATCCTCCTTCAAATTCAATGAGAGATTTATAAATAAGGGAATTTTGGTCATCATAATTATTTTATGTGTGCATGTTCCATCTCTCATTTGCATTCTGACTCCTTCAGGGGGTGAACCACATTTTTTGATTCTTTGGTTGCTCCATTTTCTTCTTTCCTGGCACCGGGCATGGTGCACTCCACAGAGTAGGCTGGAAGGAGAAGCAAAGCTTCTGACTTAACCATGCAGGGCCACGGTGCTCAGCACCACTCTGCCAGGTGAAGGAGCAGCTGCAACTAACTTGTATTTCTGCCATTGACTTAATAACTGGGGTCTAGTTTCCCAGGAATAGGGTTTGCTTCTGCTGACTTAGGAGACTCTTGGAAGCAGAAGCTTCTTCTGGCACTGGAGTGTGGAACAAGGCTTGAGTGAGAAGTTGACACTTTGCATCCCTGGGTATTATTAGGAAAGAACTGGAAACTAAGGAAGGTGAGGTAAGGACATGTTCATCTCTGTCCCTAAGATGTCATCCAATATTAGCCATGGCTAATATTTATTAAGACAATTTGACCCTTCCAGATCCAAAAAGAAAGCATTGTGACAAATCCTATTCATTAATTCCAGTGGTGCACGCTGACATGTGACACGCGAGTAGTCCCACCATCACTGTCAGAATTTATTTCCATATGTTATATTTTATGGATATAATAAATGTACATATGGCTTGTTTCTCTCTTTATGGTCTAATTGCTATAAATAGCCTACAGCTCTTTTAACTCTATTGAACCATCATGTATTACAAGATTGTTTATTCTTCTGAAGAAACACATGGCATTAAAAAAAATTCTGGAAATGAGAGTCCAGCATTCAGTGAAAAGAATATTGTAAATATATCCTATGCATAACATTAGCAACATATAAAAAACATGTAGTTTGGTGTCTAGCTACATAGGGAAAAGAAAATGTTTACTAGTTGATATTTATTCCTAGATTAAAACATATTTGAATGTTAAAGGCAAAATTAAAACCACTGAAACTAGGTCTGCTACTCATAATCAGAAGAAACTATAGGAAATACTCTTTAAAAACTGTTTATTTTTATACTTGTTAAGATGCAGTTATGGGAGGGCTGAGGGCAGCTCTAGGGCTTTAGCTCCCAGAAACAGACAAGCAAACAAAAATTGAAAAAAATTTAAAAAAGAACAAGTGAACAAGGGGACGGTGGCTTAAGGGTAGAATTATTTAAGAGGCTAATTAAAAAAACACAAATAGAAACATGACCCAGTTAGTTAAAAGTCTCTGAGCTGTGTGTCACGCATATTTTGGATGTATAATGATACAATGTAGAGCCAAAGGGTTCTTAGTGGTCATCAAGTACAAGTACCAATGTCCAGAGATACAATATAAAAGCTAATTATTGACAAAGCTGAGTCTAATATTTATCCATTCTTACTACTAACCCAGTGTTCTGTTGGTCCTCGCTCTCCAACATCCATTTTAGCATCTCTAAAGGGAGCCATTTTTGGAACAGTGATTTTTGGTTTTGCCTTGTTGCTAGTAAATTTTTCCTGCCTATAAGAACTCAAAATTCTCTGTCTGTTAAATCATTATAGTCTGTTTTCCCCCTCTTTTACACAACTGGCACTCATATGTTTGTGTGGAAAGTCATGTCAGGGTTGAAGTATCACTACCTAGACTTTGGCTTGAGGACTCAGGAGTACTCAAATCCAGCCCTGGACCAGTCAGCTCTCCTGCCTGTGGAATTTCTGAGGAGATGTACAGGAAATGAGAACACAGAACAACTTTGTTCTAAGCTTGGCTTCTTCCCAAAACACCATTGAAAAGCCCAAATAGTTTGGTCCAAAGGCATAAGGCGAACCTTACTCTCTCCCTTGCCCCAAATCCAAATCTTACTAGGGAACAAGAGTTGGAGGAGAAAAGAGTGCCAGAGCGTGAGCAAGGAAGAATTGGAGTGGGGCATTTTTGGGCATCAGGATGGCCCTGTTTGTTTTTTCCATTCATGCTCCTGGAAGACCATCATAGAATACAAAGAAAGGAGTCCAGGCTGGTGTTCTTGCATCTGCTCCTGGGGAATTGACTGCATCGATGGCTTGGAGGCATGAAGAGCAAAGAGCCACATATAAGTAGTAACCTTTAAAACCACAGTGTTACTGCTTTCTAGCAACTATTCCTCAGTCAGGATTGTATCATCTTACTAGTCAGTCTAGTATTGCCTTTTATGAGGACAGAGAGACATGTGGTAGAGGAACTGAGAATAACCTCTGCCTTCATTTTGAAGGTGGCCATTATTGTTTTTCCTATGTTTTGCTTTCCTGGCTTAAATGCCCGCAGTTACCTGATGTGATCTCCACATCTTTCCTCATCCTGGCCATCCTCTCTGCAACGTGCTTCCTTTGTCAGTGTCCCCAGAACATTGTGAGAATAAAAAGACCGGTGCACATGAAATGAAACTATTCCTTACCTTATTCTAGACCTGGTGGAAAAAGAATTATTAGAATTTCTATTTCTATTTATTTTATTCTTTATATTTTTATCTCACATTTCTAATTTCTAATTTTTGTATTCTTACTATGATCCATAAATATATAGCTTAGTTGTTCATATGTACATTTATAAGTGAAGAAATGTACATATTTAGGGATATGTTAAAAAATATTCTACTGATGGCATGAATGATTAGACAAATGTTAAATACTACTCATCTAAATTCTATTTTTTTATAAACAGTGCACTGTCAAGGGTGGTATTGGATGTATTAGCAACTCATTATTTATTGGAAGCCTGGAATTAAACCTGATCCTTTCCTACCCATGATCAACATTCTCTAGGTATAGAAGTTCTTTTGATATTCTTTTATGTGCTCTCTTCTCAGTCTTTATTCCCATGGTGTTAGTTTAGGCCTCCATCTTAGCCTTTCTAGACTTTTGCCAGAGTCTCCCAAATGCTTTCTCCAGTTTGCCCCCTTTAAATATATCCTCCATGAGCCATTGCTTTGCTCAAAGTCCATCATTAACTTCCCAGTGCTTTTCAAGAAGAGTTCAGATTCTTTAATAAGCTCTTGACTATATTTTCTGCCTCCCCATCATTTCTACCTCAGAAATTCCATGCTCTGGAAATACCGTGTTACTGGTAATATGTCTAAGTTGTGTCATGCCTCTGTCCTTGCCCATTCTATTCCCTCTGCCTGGAATGCACTCCTAATCTTTCTTTACCTGCCCAACATGGGCATGTCCTTTAAGACCAAATTCAGGGTATCCTCTTCATCAGAAACTCTCCCTTTAACCATTAGATTTGAAATAACTGTTCTCCCTTCATCTCCAGTATTAGCTGTACTAAAAATCCAGAAATTTCTACATTATATAAAATTTGTCTACTAATGTATTTGTAAATAGACTGCAAGTTTCTTGAAAGTAGAGACCATATCTTATTTATCTGTGTCTGTCTAGCATAGTATTTAGCAGCCAGGTTGGATCTAACTGGTAAGTGAGGTAATAAGCAATGAAAATACTCGACTTTGCAAGTTTTCATACCTTTTTCACATACCACTGTTAAGTTGGTTCCCATAAATTTATGGACTCTAAATGTAAGATATTTATATTTACTTTTTTTAATCATTCAGGTTCTTAAAAATAATTCTGTCATTATTCCTCCAGTTATGACATAAGCAAATTGAAAAATCATACCATGACTTCATACAAACTGTTTTTATAGAAATAAGTACAGTGTCAGGAATGGATAGAGGCCAGTTATTTGCTGTTGGAAACCTCTCCTCATATTACTGTGGATTCATTGATGAACAAACACCCTTAGGGTCCACCTAACTGTACTATCTCCTCATTCACATTTACAGTTTTATTTATAAGGATTTCATTCATTCTTTTATTCATCAATAACCATTTATTAAGCATCTACAGCTAATGTGCCAGACACTATTCTAGGCCCTATAGCTATAGCAAGGAACAAAATCAAGTCACTGCTTTCATGGTTTATATTCTAAGAGCAAAAACAAATTAATGTGTTTTATTAAATGAGAAAAATTAAGCAAGGAGAGGTGAGTGAGTGGTCTTTTATATAGGGCAGTCAGGGAAAACTTTTTTATTTATTTTTTTAAAGATTTTATTTATTTGAGAGAGAGAAAATGAATGGGGTGAGGGGGGCAGAGGGAGAGGAAGAAACAGACTCCCCGCTGAGCAGGGAGCCCGATGCTGGGCTCCATCCCAGGACCCTGAGATCATGACCTGAACCAAAGGCAGACGCTTAACTGACTGAGCCACCCAGGCACCCCAGGGAAAACTTCTTTTAAGTAAAGCTGTGAATGAGATGAGGAACCAGCCATCTGAATTGCTCCTGGAAGCATTTTCTGTGTGAAACCCTGGGAAGATAGACTCACAAGAAGGCTTTGAGACTTTGACAGAATAAGACTTTCTCATAAATAAGGACAATATATTGATGTCCATTTAATTTTACATTTAGTATATAAATCTTATAGTGAATGCTCTCTTATTTTTTTTTTAAAGATTTTATTTATTTATTCATGAGAGACAGAGAGAGAGAGAGAGAGGCAGAGGGAGAAGCAGGCTCCCAAGCAGCAGGGAGCCTGATGTGGGACTCGATCCCAGGACCCTGGGATCATGACCTGAGCTGAAGGCAGACGCTTAACCATCTGAGCCACCCAGGCGCCCAATGCTCTCTTATTAACATCACAGTGATCTTTCTCCTTCTCAACTTGTATGTTTCCTTAAACAAGGTGTACCGTTCTGTTGCAATAATGTGAAAACTTCATTCCTCTGAATCTATGGGGAAGGAATTTCCATTTGATTCTTGACATCATGCTCTATCCCTATTTTAAAACAACAACAACACAATATTTGTGTTAACATATACATTCCCTTTTTTTAATGCCTCACAGTGTGTGCATAGATTTCTGAGTATTGGATGTCGTGTGCATTATTCTGGGTTCTTTTTCCTGTTGTTTCCTCCAGAGAATCATTAGCTTCCTTCTCCATGATCAGTTTTTCTTTTTCTGACCAACCTTCTTTTCTTACACAGTGCTTAGTTTTACCATTTTTATCTGGACTTTTTCTTCCCTCTTCTCTTAAAACTTCATTGGAAAGCTTTCTTGAACAGGTCCATTGAAATATTTTATTTACATGCTTGCTTTTTTTGTTGTTCAAATGTCAGCATCTTAAGGAAAGAAAGACAACTTAAATGAATGTTTTAAAGTATATGTGTGAAGAGAAGACTCATTTCATTGTGTCAGTCCTGATTAGAGTGAGAATATTGAAGGAGGTCTAAATCAGCATAAAAACATTCTTACCACTGTGCAAGTAGAAGTGTGCCCATTAAAAAAGGAAATAGCAGAAGAGGAAATGACCTATAATTTGCCACACGCTGAGATGTTTTTAACAGTTATATTAATAATTTCTCAAACTCAGAAGCAACCAGGATATCCTTCAGCAAGTGAATGGATAAATAAACTGTGGTACATCCAGACCATGGAATGAGCCATCAAGCCATGGAAAGAGATTGAGGAAACTTAGTGCATGTTGTTAAGTGAGAAGGCAATCTGAAAAGGCTACATTTTGTATGATTCCAACTATATGACATTCTGGAGAAGGCAAAACTATGGAGACAATAAAAGATCAGTGGTTGCCAGCGGTTGAGGGGAGTGGAGATGAAAAGTCAGAGAACAGATCATTTTTAGGGCAGTGACAATATTTGTATGATATTGCAATGATCGATATATGTCATTATGTTTGTCCAGACCCATAGAATGTACAACACCAAACATGGACCCTAAGGCAAACTTTGGACTCTGGGTGATAATGATGTGTCAGTATAGGTCCATCCTTTGTAACAAATGTGCTGTTCTCATAAGTAATGTTGATAATGAGGGAGGCCATGCGTGTATGGAGGCAAGGGGTCTGTGGGAAATCTCTGTATCTTACTCTCAATTTTGTTGTGAACCTAAACCACTCTAAAAAAAGTCTCTTAAAAAAAAAAGACATTTGTAAGGTCTGCATGTATGTACTGAGAGTAATATTTCTCACTGGGATTGTGTGGCTATCCATGTTTGCCTGTGGAAATGGTTTACAGCTGGATGGGTATAGGGTTATTGGCTAAGAGTCTGGACTTCATGGCCAGGCTGCTTGGGTTTAAGTCTCCGTTGTCTCACTTACTATTATTAGGATGTGACCTTGGAAATAAATAACCTAAATTATTTTACCTCTCCATGTCTCAGTTTCCTCATCAATAAGATGGACTTAATAATAACAGTAACAGACTTCTGATCATTCAATGAGTTATATGCAAAAGTGGTTAGAGTAGTGTCTGGCAAGGGGAAGCATTATCATTATCATTACTTTTTGTATTTGTATTGCTATATAAGTATGTAATAGGCAATAGGCTAGTCTTTCAAAGTAAGGTTATCTGTGACTTGGTGAGGAGCATGCAGGGTAGAATTTTAATGGATGATTAGTCAGTTTAGGAAAAACCAAGAAACTCAAGAAATAAAGCCAGCAGGTGATATACATGGAACTCCAGAATAAAAATGATACTTACTGTTTCTTTAAAGAGTTTAGTAACTGAGCTTGTTCTCCACTGCCAAATAATGAATTCTCAAATTTTGTAACTGGCTGCTTGCCCTAATCAAGGATTTGGAAAAGTAGGGAAAGGACAGCTGGTTGGTTGCTAAATAAAACTATTTGCAAATACTTTATTTTTCTTTTACATACACACATATGTGCTTTTTACCTGGCAGAAGCTCTGAGGTTGTTCCCCTTCTTTTAATTCAATGTAGAAACCAATCCAAATGTAAGTATAGCAGAGAGAGAGAGAGAGAATGTCAGTTATCCAATGATGCCAAAACATAAGGAGTAATAAGTCTACAGAATTCAAAGAATCTGAAGCATTTAGCCATTTTAGGAGGACCTGGTAAGAGGCTGATTTAGAATTTCCATGCAAAGGGTCCTTGTGCAGTAGGACTTGTTTCATTGGCTGGGTTCATATTCATCTGAAACCAGGTTTTAGGGCAGCCTGGAAACATGCACAGCCAGGCTGTTAAGGGTATTTCCATAGCATGGAAGGGACTCACAGATTGCTCTGTGTTTTTGGAAAGTTTTGTGACTCCAGGCTGTTGGCTGGGTTAGGCAACTTGTTCATGGGCCTGTAGATAGGACAGGCCCATACTCTGTTCTCCTGAAAGCCAAGAAAATTCTGAAAACAGGAGGTTTTTCCATAACTCATTTGGGAGTAGAAATTGATTGTACTCACATAAGGTTATTCATTATCTTTACTTGGTGTGTGTATTAGTTTGATAGGGCTGCCATAACAAAGAACCATGGGCTTTAACAACAGAAATTGTTTGCCTTACAGTTCTGGAGGCAGGAGGTCTGAGATCAAAGTGTCAGAAAGGTTAGTTTCTTTGGAGGCCTCTCTTCTTGGCTAGTAGATGGTCTTCTCTTCCTTGTCTTTATGTGGTCTTCCTTTTGTGCCTGTGTCTTAATTTCCTGTTCTTATAAGGATACCATTCACATTGGATTAGGCCCACACTAATGGCCTCATTTTAACTCAGTTACCTCTTTAAAGACTCTGTCTCCAACTACAATTATATTCTGAGTTACTGAGTGTTAGGACTTCAACATTTGAATGGGGGTGTAGAGACACAATTCAGTCCACTACAGTGTGAATATCAGTGTGTTTCTTGCAGAAATATTACTGTGTTTGATTGTGAACTGCTACCTTAGACTCCATTGGGGGTGTGATATTTTATGTCACCTTTCTAACACGCCCTGAATTCTGAACCTCAAAACACATCTTCCCATAAGGGTTTCAGAAAAGTGGTTGTAGACCTCTAATAGTTGGAGTAAGATTCCAGTCAAGGCAAGGCCCCTCCCTGCTCTTGCCCACAGTGCTAGACCATAAAATGAGAGAATGAGAATTTCCAAAGGTCCATACACCCTTAAAATCTCACTGATTTTATGACAATGAGCAGAGATGATTTTTAAATAAATCTTACATCCTCAAAATTACTAACATACTTTGATTCTTCTAATTGTGCCTGTCTCATGGGGAGACTCTCAAGATAGGGCTATGTCATATGGCCACAAAAACAGTTTTGGGCTATTTAGGCAGGGAATTCGGGACTCCTAAGTGCCTGGGACATCTTCTAGAAGTGTGGAGTTGGCGTGAGTGGGTCCTGACACCTCTCTTGCTCTGTGAGGAGGGGTGGGGCTGGAGGAGGGCCAGAATGGGGCCTTCTGGAGCATAGATCAAAGGTACCATTGATGACAGCTAGGAAGGGCTTCATTTTAGGGGCTGAATGAGGAAGACAACCTAAGAAATCCCACTGGGTAAGAAATAGGTTCACTTATAAAGCCTATGAGGCATGAAGTGCTGTTTCCCTGTTTTCCATCTTTGCTGAGGGAGAGTTCCCTGCCCTTGAGAAACAGTCCTCAGGAGATACGAGAGGGCAAAAATGCTCTGCTGTTTCCAAGTCAACAGAGAGTTCTAAATAGTACATTCAAAGCTCTTGAGATTTATTTTAGTAAACTTTGAAGAGCTGGGTAATGCCATGTGAGCCCGAAGCTTTTAGGTCTTTGAGGGGGAAAACTGCCTCTTAAAACTGCCAATATGTGGTATAACACTTGATAAGTATGTTTTGATACCAAATGTTTCATTAAAAATAAAATCTAAGAAGGAATACCTAGGAGAATGGTGCTTACTTGTGTTTGATTTTTTTTTTTTTTTTTTTTTTAGCAAACTGAGATAAAAGAAATGTTTCACCCAGTTTTTAAAAGACTTCTGGGTTCTGGTGGTTTCATTGTGTTGGGAATTTTTAGGTACTCTCCAAACCACATGGTCAGGTGGCTTACAGGAGGGTCACATGTGAAAGACTTTGAGTCTTAAGATAAGTATGGTGCTATCCAGACTGATGTCTTATCTTCTCTAGGCTTGAGTTTTTGGTTATCGGGCAGCACCTAGCAATTGAAAATAAGACCACCAAATTTCCAAAATCAAGGCTGAAGGTCTTGGAGGGTCAGAACAAATGAACTTTTCTGGTCTCAAGAGTGGGCACATCCCCCTTAGGTGGGTGAAGACCATGAGTCATTTCATAGATTGTAGTAGATGATGACCAGGACTTGATTGAGGTTACTTTTGCTTCTTTTTACTGTGGGATGAGCAGACGGGCAGTATGTGTGTGAATAAGGACATGAGTGGACAATCCTTCAGTTGCTCATGAAGAATTACTCAGGATTCAGTGGTCAGTGCAGAGGAATCTTGCACAGGAGAAAAACCCAGAACCAAGGGTTAGCTGCAGTTTATACATTAGTTCTCAAGAATCTACCCAGTTTCTAGTAAGGAAATTTGCTGGGCCACACTTCTATATTCTGTTTCTCACAGAGTCATCAGTCCAGCAACAGGTTTGGTCACAACACCCCTTCTTTTTTGTCATGGCAGCACCATGATAGTGAGGGTGAGACAAACAAAGTAGACCTTTAGCAAGTGTGGATTTTATTCAAAGATGACCCCGAGTGTCCTCAGGTCTCTATATCTGACTTCATGGAGGCCTCCAGGAAACACCTGTCCTTCTAAGTCCTACTATGTTCAGAGCTGAGTTTGATTTGTTCATCTAGGGCAAACTAATTCAAACATTGACAAAAGAGCAGTGCTCTTCTGCTGTCTTTTTTTGCATCACACTGGATTGGAAGTTGAATTGATTTATCCATGAACCAAAAAAGGCACTTAGTGGACTGTGGGCATTTATATAAGTGTGTCTTTGAACCCAAAAGGGTTTCAGTTCTCAGTAACTTTAAATGTAACATCTCTGGGGGTGGAGCCAAAGTCTATGATACTGAACAACCACAATGCAATTAAGTAGTCAAGATATATATATATAAACTGACATTATGGTGCCGAAAAAATATGGGACATGTGAATGGCATACAATAGGTGATAGGAAGGTTTTAGAGGGGAAGAGAAGGCTGAGAACTGGAGTTGTTGAGTTTGGAACTGCTGAAGTCTGAGTAAGTATTGCAGTGAGGGGGGTGATGAGGGGTGCGGGGAGAGGACAAGGGAAGGGGAAGAGCCCTTGAACAAAATAGCATGGACCAAGGTGGGAGGTTGAACTGAATAGTGCTTATTAGGGACCAGTGATTGACCAATCAGACTGTAGAAGTCTTTATCATTAGAACTCTGTGATATAGTCAGCTCCCCTTCAGACACAGTGAGATACTGTTGATTTATTTTTTTGAAGTATTTTCAAGCAGTTTTCCTTCTCTAAAATTTTTATAACTAGAACCCCCATCAGTGGGTTCTGGGTCATAACTACCTCCCCTGACCCTAGGATCAGTCAACATTCATGCCTCCAGTGCAGAAGAATGGATCCCACTGACTCTTGTGTTGTTTACCCAATTTCTGCTATAGCCTGTGATCCATGCCATGCCCTGAGGGCTACCTTTGGAAGGCAGCCCCCTGAGAGAGAGCCCTACCAGCAGCCAGTCCCATATTCCATATGGTGAGAAGGGAAGAAGGAGAGAGGGGAGGGAGGGAGGGAGGCAGAGAGAGAGACTTGTTCTAATTTCATTCTTTCATATAGCATTCTTTACATGAAATAACTTTTTCTCTGAAATAGGTTATTTGCCCTAAAAAGCACATTTCTTTGGTTATCTAAGTGGGTAATTGGATTTATATGAAGGCTTTGTAGTTCAGAGTGATAAGTATAGTAACACTTTATCTGATCCCCAATGTGTAATTGTGTGGGGGTAGCAATGCCTCCTTGTGAAGAATAACTTTGTAGTTTCCCTTGGGAAGAAATGCATCCCTAAATGGGTTAATTCAGCCTAGCTACATTATCTTTTTAATGTTAGAGTAAACAGCTTTGGCTTCTGTGTCCTAAAAAGCTTCTTTCAAGTGTACCATACATCTAAATAGCCTCCTGGATTTATTGTTTATTCAGCTGAAAATCAAAATATTATTGGCAACTGAATGAACTCAAATCTAATGAAACAAGACACTTCTTTATTGGTGGAAGCTTTATCTAATTGGAGTATGTGCTATGGTCCTCATACTTAAAGGAATATTGTAGAAAATACTATAAAGCACATGTAGAGAGAGAGCATGGGAAGTTTCCTGAAGGGTCAAAACTCCTGTTCATGTTGTATATCTAGATTCTTCACAAAGACTTACTGACTACTGTTTTCTCCTGTTCCCAGTGACTATGGAGCTTTGCCTCTTAAATAACCACAGTTATTTTCTATGCCCGAGCTGTCTTGGTGAGGCAAAGATCAGTGTTTAGTGTGGAAGTTTCTGACAAGACAACTTAGTAGCCATCGAGGTATATCCTCCTGAGCTGTATAGGAGGATGGGGCAGTGTTCCTAGGATTAATTTGGATACCAAGGGCTGATCTACCTCAAAAGGAATGAGAAATTTTCCCATATCTGTAACCCATATTTCTAAGAAGGATGAAGTGCAGAGACTTGACCTTATGTACACCCATCTCTCCCATTACCATTCAGAACATGATCTGGGCCTTGGTGATCTTCCTATCCAGAGTAGACCTCAATGCTAAAAATCTCAGTAACACTCTTACCTTCACTATTGATCTCCCCGACCTCCAGACCTTCTGCTATTCTCACCAGCTACAAAGGATGCTGGCAAACAGCCGCACACACCGCTAATAGTTCTACCTTGTCACTTTGTGGGCTTTGTTTTTTTTCCTTTTTGTTCAAGGGCTGCTGGCAATCCACAGAGTAAGTCACAAAACTAATCCCAGGGCTTTAAATGAAATGTATTTAGCTACCGCAGTGGGGCCTTCCATGCTGCTTGGCAGTGCTTTTGCTTTCTCTTTTTAGTCCCCTCTCACATTCTGCTGAGTCCTGGTTCTAAACTGTCTTGCCTTCTGCAGGCTCTCTGAGCCTGGTCATCATCCTCATCATCCTCTGACTCTAGAGTTATCTGGGGCCTACTTTACTGTCATGAGTGAGAGAACCTTCTCTTCCAGTATTCTCAGTATTTTCAACCATTTTCCACTCTTGTCCTCTAATCTCAGGGAAAGAGGCATCCTTCTGCTTCATCACTGGTCTCAATCTCATTGCCTTCTGCTTCTGCTGGGATCTGGCTCTGCTGGTTATTCCCTTTAAATTTTAGTCCAATATGTTCTCTAGAGTTACTGAACATTCCCCTCCATTTGACAAACATGCTCAAGTTGCCATCAACTAAAAACAGACACACAAACTGAAGGAACAAGTAGTCAAAAAGCAAACTCCCCTGGATCCCTTGACTCTGATACCATCTCTTCATTTTGCTTTTGCTAACAAACATCTTAGTTTGCACCTGCCATCTTCACCTCTTTGACACTCACAAACTCCCTGGGATCTAGCTTCCAACCTCAGTATTCTGATCAGACTGGTCTCTTTGTGATCACTGACATCTTATAGTCTGTAACTCAAATTACTTCCTCTGAGTTCTTGACTTCTGTACTCTCTTTGCACTGTGAGATGCCTTGGCCATCCACATTGATGTAAACTAAATGTTTGTGTCCCCCCACAATTCAAATGTTGAAGCCCTTCTAATCCCCAGTGTGATGGTATTTGGAAGAGAGGCCTTTGAGAGGTAATTAGAACATAAGGGTGGAACCCTCATGAATAGGATTAGTGCCTTTAAGAGAAGAGATACCAGAGAGGAGATTGCTCCTCATCCCTCTGAGAATATAGCAAGAAGGCAGCCATCTGCTAACCAGGAAGAGTTCTCACCAAGAACCCAACCATACTGCACCTTGATCTTTTGACTTCAAGACTCTATATCTATGAGAAATAAATGTTTGTTTTTATGGCATTTGGTTATAGCAGCCCAAACAGACTAAGATATACTTCTTAAAGTTTCAGTTGAACTTTGTGATGCTGCATGTTCCTATGCTCCTTTGGCTCTCCTTTACTGCTATTAAGACCTACCCTTTGGTCCTCTTCCTTCTTCCTAAATGAGGATGCTCCTTCTTGATCCTTCTTGTTTCTCTCTGTAGCTATCTGTAGTCTTTCTAAGAATGAAACTTCTTAAAAAATGCCTCCAAACTTTCTATCATGGCAATGATCTTTCTCAGGCCTACATCTCCAGTTGTTTGCTCATATTTTCTCCTGCAGCATGACCCATTGACTCAAACTCAATGTGATGAAAACTAAACTCCATTTTTTTTCTCCCTATTACTACTTTAGTTCATTCTTTTATCACTGGTTATCAAGAATATAATACCTTCCTAACTGGTTACCTAACCCCCAGATCCCCTGCTCATAATTCATGCATATGTGAATACATTTTTTAATGAGATTATTTTTTGAACTTTGGTCCTGTTTAAAAACTTTCAGTAGCAGCTATTGCTTACTGAAGTAAACCCAGCCAGAACCTTGCTTTAAAGACACTCTACAATGTGGATATACCATATCTTTTCAGGCTTTTTCTTCTAAAACACTCTACAAATTCCCTATGCTGCAGATAAAACTGACAACACAAGTTTCCATGAATATGCTTTGTGCATTCTTGTCTCCATTTCAACAAACTGACATACAAAAATGATAAATAATAGTTTATTTTTAAAATGGGTACCAGTGGATTCACCCTTATGATTTGAAATCATGAACTTGGAGATGCTATCTATCCCTAAACTGTCTCTCAACATAGTTAAGAAAAAAGGTGGAGTGGAGAGGTATATCTCTGATGTAAGTTGTTTGCCTTTGATTATAACCACATTTTTTTCTATGTCTTCCCCCACCCCCAAGGAAGACTGTAAGCTCCTTGGGGACAGTATATGACTTACTCTTCCTTATATCTTCCAAAATATGAAGCACACACAATACATATTCCACATGTATTTGCTGAAAGGATATGTGATGGTTAAAGAATGGATACTGTACATACCATCCTTTGAAACAATGTATCTATTATTTATCATGCAAGCCTGGTTTCCCATTCCCAAATGAAAACTCTGTGGTAAATATTGGAAAGCCTAGACAAATGGAAATTAAGCTGCTCCCAAATATATCTGGTGATTACAAGGCACTTTGTGATGCTTTTCCCATTTTATCTTCCAGCTGAATTTTCATCTGGAAGGCAATATCCCGCGATTGGCCCTAGCAAGTGACAGATGCCAGCTGGGGGAATTTTGCCATTTATAGCATGAGCCGTTAAGCTTTTTCACAAAATTTCCAGGGTTTTTTGAGGCTGGTGATAACTACAAGGATAATGCACATTCTGTATGCCAAAAAATGTGAATTAATGAGGTAAAGGAAGCGTTTATCTCTTGCAAATGACCAGAGAAGTTTTGCCAAATCTCTTCAAGTTGTCTCTTCTCTCTTGGCATTTTCTTGGAAAGATTATGTCCTGGTAATGAGAATCGTACATGATTAGAGAGATATTTATGAACTGATGCAGGCCCTACATGGCCTCAATTAGGGGTTTGGGGGATACTGAAAGTTGACATAGTCTTTGAGACACATCTAGAATACATATTTAAATGTGATCAGTGAAAAATGTCCAACCTCTAAAGTAGGTCTACACATCCAATACAAAGTCATGTGCTGTATATATTTGTGTGTGTAGCCAGTCACCTGGAAATGATAACCCTGTATGATATCACTGTATGATATCATAACCCTCTGCTTTTTATTCACTAGACCACTGGGTAGCGTGTGTGTGTGTGTGTGTGTGTGTGTGTGTATGTGTATGTATGAAAGGGCAATTAAAATGCTGAAAATAAGGAAATATTCTAGAGAAAAGCCTATTCTGGTAAAAACTGACAAAAGCTGATATATTTAAAGTAAAAATCCTGGATGATTGAGGATATAGACAGTCACTCTGGGTGATTCTTACTCTTAGAATAAGAAAGAAGAGAGTTTCAGGGGTTCATGCTCTATACTTTGGATGGTTTGTATCCATATAACTACATAATAGACTCTGTACTTGGAGTCCACATACAGTTTTCCTTATGCTCACAGTCTTCAACTTTTAACACATTCATGACAAAGTGGAAGTACTTTTTGCTCTGATTTCCTAGGCCAAATAGTCTCTTATCCAGGTCAACAAATTGACCTCCACCCTAAAGGACATGGGGCAAGTGGAACTCTTTAGGTAGTTTTGTTTTGTGGTCTGTTGGATACCATCACTCCCAGGTAGCTAGAATATACTCTTTCATTCCCTTTAGGACTTGATTTTGCTTTTATCTGCCTTTTTTCTTTCTCTCTCTGTCAGATTTTCCCTTATCTCACCCTTTACCTTTCCTGCTTTTTCTTCTGCTCCCTTTGTTTTCAGCTGTATAATTCTAGATGCTTGGAAGTTAATGTGGCTTGTTAAATATTCTCTGCACAGCGCCTGGAGAAAAGTGTGCTATATATGTCATGCAAATAATGATAAGGAATCAAATTCCGCTCTGTGCTTTTGCCACTTACTGGTAATAAGTTATGTAATAATGTACTAAATGATCAATTGGTAGCCTGGTGAGGTGAATGCACTTCTCTAAGTGCCTTGTGAACACCCTGGGAGTGACTTAGGTATGGGGAAGAATAAAAACCAATAATACATGTCAGCTCTGATCCACTTGAGAATTCACATCCTGAGAAATTTCAATGGAAAAATGTAATTTCTCATCCAAAATGGCATTTGATATGCATTCAAAGAGGGATACTTTTCTGGTCTGGTTGCTCTAGGAGGGAGTTCAAAACTCAGGAAACCTTTTATATCCTTAATTTTTGTTCATTTCCCATTGCCAGTGAATGCTTACTAAGTTCATGGCACTGCCTGAAAGGAGAACTGAATTAAGAGCAAAACTGGTCTGGCTGGTGCCTCTGAAAGCTTCTGTAGCCTGGTATCACCAAAATTGTCCCTTACCTGGAACCCAGCTAAGAGTTCCTTCAAATTGTTAATATCCCGATCTTACAACCTGCATGTACAAAAAAGAAAAACCTGCTATCTGTCATGCATCGATAATCCCAAATCCCAATATAACTCCTGCCCACAACTTGTCTACAATTTTGTTGAAAAATACGTATGCACATTTAAAAACAATGTCAGTCTATAAGAAGCTTAAGGGAATGCGTACAGAAAGACTAGGGAAAGTAAGATCTGCTACAACTATTAGAGGGAAACTCAGGGGGATGGTACGACCTGAGATTGGCCTTGAAACAAGAAGAACTCTGGCTATGCTGGCCAGTGTGGTGTAGTGAGAAGAGAAGGGATTTTGGGGACAATTTGTCCTGGTCTGAATTCTGCATGGCTACTTACAGGCTGTGTGACCTCAGGCTAGTTGTTAAACCACTCTGCATCTCAGTTTTCCTCTGAGAAAACTGTGCTGAGATGCATAATAGGTGCTCTTTAAGTCATAGGTTGAATTGGGTGGAAGAGTGTGGAGAGAAGGCACTTTAGGTACCTGGAAGAGCTAAGCAGGTATGGACAACAAGGGAGCAGGATTGATAGGGTGGAAGAGAGGCTACTGATTGGCTAGTGTAAAAAGTGATCTGGACAGGAGTTAAAATCAGCTTAGATTATGGGAGAAAGTAGAAAGCGTGCAAGTCAAATGTTTTTGAGTTCAGTTAACCAGAATTCGGTTAACCAGAGCACTCAATTCTCTGCTCTGATGCGATCTATTGTATGAATTGACACTCTCCTAATAATGCTTCGGGTCTCAATTTTCATGTCACCTCCTGGGAAAGGCTTACCCGATCCCACTGCATTTCAAGTGTTGCTGCCTTTCACTCAAGATGAGTGTGTTGCTTGAAGACAGGTCAGATGGTGCCTATTATTTATTTATATGTGATTTATTAAACACAGAGTATGTGCTTAATAAATATTGACAGCTGGGGAAAAGGAAGGAAAAGGAAAGAAAAGGGGAAGGGAGAGAGGGTGAGGGGGAAGGAAGAGGTAACTAATGCAGAAGTTGGAAGTGAGGTGATTCCAGTGTGATGAGGACAAGTGCTTTGAAAGCTGGGTGGTCAGCAGGGAGCAAGAGCTGACCTTTGGCAAATCCCTGACTTTGGCTTTTGTTTAAAACAGGCAAGGAATTTAACTTTCCAATGCCTAAGTGATTCAGAGACACTCTACAACTACCCGACAGAAGTGCATTTTCCCTAAAAGCCCTGCTCCTCTCCTTTCTGCAGCTATTTTCAACTGCTTAAGTGCAGCTGCAGAGAGAAGGGAAGTCAACAATTCCCATAGTCATTTCTTGAAAAGAGCAAGCAACCAGAGAGGACCACTTTCAGAAGTAACTATTTTGCTAAACCTCCACCCCTCAATTATACATTTATCACTGATTCTAAAATATGTTTTTCATATTTTAACATCTCTGCAATCAGGATGCATTTTTAATCCATGGCATATTGCAGTCATAAACGGTTGTGTTTTTCCTTTCTTGGTCATAAATAAAATAGTTGTGCCTCTTTTTTTTTTTTAAGTTTTTATTTGAGAGAGAGAGAGTGTGTGGGGGTGGGTAGGTGCAGAGGGAGAGGGAGAATCTCAAGCAGACTCCCTACTGTGCTCAGAGCTTGATATGCAGGGCTTGATCCCAGGACCCTGAAATCATGATCTGAGCGGAAACCCAGAGTCAGACGCTCAACTGACTGAGCCACCCAGACACCCCAATAGTTCTACTTCAAGTACATCTTAGATAAGATAAAGAAAGTGAGGGTTCAGCGAATTTAGGCTTTTTCTGAAAGTGACCCTGGGATTTGGTAACAGAGCTAGGATGAGAACCCTGATCTTATTCCCAGTGTGTCACTCTGCTCCTGATTATGCTCTCTTTTCTCTCTTAATAATCCCGTATGTCAAAAACTGCATATACTTCATGGTAAAATTGTTTTTCTCTCTCAGCTACAATAAGCAAGTCCATTTTGGGATTGGGAAAAGATCACTTAGGAAACCTGAAGAATTTATGATGATCAGTGTGGGATGCAGAATCATTCTAGAAGATGCTTGCCACCAAATTAGTTCAAAGGGACTCAGTTCCACCCCTGTGAAACCAGGGGATGCAGCAGGGACACCATGGCAACGTACATTTTCATCATTGTTCTCCTGCCTCTTCTCAGCCCTGAGGGCCTGTATAATGAGACCTTGACTAGCCTGGACTGGATCAAATTGTAATACATTTTGTTGTTCAGTGACTATTTGGATTTTAATGCCATCATGCCCTGGATGGCCTCGCCTGACAATCTGGAAGCCTGAGGGAAATAAGTCTCTTTATATTATGCATGATTTGAGGGTCCCACAGTCAGTCATCTCTGCTCCAAATAATGAATGGGCAAATACAAGTCTCTGTAGGGAAGGAAGATTTGGAACCCTGAGGTTTTGGGCACATTATTCACAGTAAATGTCTTGCTTCAGAACACTCATTCAGTTACATTTAGCTGGTTCCTGCATATATATTATCCTGGTCTCACAAAAAATAGTTTCTCATGCTAGAATTTTCTACACTCAAAGAACATTGGGTCTTGTATACTTGTCATTTTCTCTCTAGGCTACTTTGTGGAATTTGTTATGTTAAATATGTGGTTGAGGAAAATTCCTAGAATTTGCCTGGACTTGGTCGTTAGGTTGTTGGGGTATTTTCATGGGGCTCTATATAACTCTTAGCTCATGGGGCCTTGAAAATATCACAGTGGTTGTTCCTATATGTTACAGCATGACAGAAATCTATGAATCTTGCTCTCTGGCTGCATCTACACCACTGAAATTCTCTAATTCTCTAGAGGACTTAGTAATTCTCCTAGGATTAGACTTTATCTTTATGATTCTAGAAGAAAGTCAAATTATCCCTTAAGCAATCAACTAATTTCAGAAGGTAAAGAAGGAAATTGAATTAGAAGAGGGATTTAGAGACACTTAAATTAATTAAATAAAATGTTGAGACAGAAAATAAATGAATAAAATGTTGAGACATGAGTCAAAGACATAAAAAGAACAACTTATGATCATTCATATGGTTGTCATCACCTGCACACATTTA
>NC_138371.1:73166375-73237361 GCF_054177405.1 Leptonychotes weddellii | reverse complement strand
CTTCCTTAGGAAATTTGGAATTGGGCCAAAAAAATTCATTGGGTGCACCTGCAGCATGTAGGCTCAGTACCTGCTAGCCACCTTGCTTTCCCTCATATAGTTATCTGAAAGAGAGATAGAAATATGGAGCTGGAGATGAATAAAGGGTATATGTAAAGGGGAGCAGAGATGAAAGTTGGGAGGTGTTTCTGATGGTATCGGAGGCCCTGTCCTAAAGCTCAGTTTATTTCCTGTCCTTGTAGCCTCCTGGTATTTTTCATTCTATTTTTCTTAATTAATCATGAGTGGGTTTCTGTTACTGGCAACCAAAAAGTTCAGAGTAACAGGGATAAATGTTTAATGTGAACCGATCTCATAGGACTATAAGATAAAGTAACCCAGGTCCAAACTCAGTTTTGAATTCTGCCCTAATTAGTTTAGAAAAGCTTTGGGGAATAGGTGGGGTGCTCAACTAAATGAAGAAAAGATCTTCTAAATGTATTTTCTGACTATTCTACTTTTTATATTTTGGATTGTCTACTCAACAACTTTTACTGAGCACCCACTGTATGAAAACCATTGGAAAGAACTATAAATACAAAGATACTTCATACTCCATACACTCCCCATACTTGAGGATCTTGTAATTTAGTTGAGAGAGAAAATGCATCGAGGAAAAACCCTTAAGTATACTACCAAAGCACCAACTGTATAAATACAAATTAAACAGAACAAACTCATTGCATAAATGCAAGGGGTGACAGAGTAATGAGCAGGTTCAGGGGAATGATCTCTAAGGTCTGCTTCAGCTGCAAAATGCCACAAGGTTGCATATGGCTGATAATTGGATAAGGCAGCATTTAGCAGGAACCCTCAGCCTTAGGGAGCTTGAACAAATCAGGCCAAAGACAAGCAAAGATTTGAATAAAGCTTGAACATTGGGAATGCATGCTGTTCTGGGTTACAACAGATGCTTTCTTCTCTGATGGCAGCAAGGGGACTCCTGATGGGGATTTGGAATCCGTCTGAGAGAGGGAGGCAAGAGAGGACAGACTCCGTGTCCTCTTCCAGGAGGCTTTGGCCAGGAGAGAAAGGGGATGGCTGCTCTTATCACACTATCTTTATGACTTTATAACTGCTTCCTAGTTTTGCCAAGACGGATTAGATATGCTGGCCTTCTGGATTATTTCAGATTGAGTTCCAAGTCAGCATATGTACATATTTTAATTTTCTTATATCCTTTCATTCATTTAGAATATTTCTTTTGAAGATCCTTGTTTTAAATAAATACTATAGAGGGGAGAGTCTTTGGCTTTGTGTATTAAGAGATTTTGATATGAGCTATAGCAGCCTAAACAACTTCATTTCTGGGATTATCAGACTCTATATTAAAGCGATGCTTATTTATCATTTTCCCTCCCTAAACTGTCAGTTCCTTGACCACAAGGAATATAGCTGTTGGGGAAAAAAAATGTTGTTTTCCCTTGTTCTTAGCACAATAGCTGACACTTAATGAGCACTAAATAGAGGCGGAATAGCTGAATAGTTAAGAGTATAGACTATGAAGTCAGAGATTTGGTGTCAAGTATTGACTGTGTAAATTGGGTATGGACCCTTGGGCAGGTGAATGTCACTTAGTCTTCTTCTCCATAAATGGGCTAATAGTATATACCTTATGTGGTTGTTATGAAGAGTCAAAAGTGATAAGGTAAAGCACCCAGCACCGTGCCTGGTACATAGTAAGCTCCTAAGAAATGGTTGGTGTTTATTTATGTATTAATAGCTGCTTGTTGAATAAATAGATAAATGAATGGTTTGATAGCATTTTATGAGAGAGAGGTCTTACAATAAATATTTTGACCTAGAAAAAGATATTGAAATAATCAGAAATTTAAAAAAGAACCTCACTATAATTAGAGGCTGTAAGATTGGCTTCATTTTCTATTACATTTTCACTAGTATTATTAGAAAGGATGGGAACAGAGCTCTGTGTCTTTAATTCACTTAGATTTGTGTGTAACTGGGAACACTGACATGCCTACAGGCACATGGCTTATAATGTGGAGATGAATCTTACTGCTGCTGGAAGCATCCCTGAAGCCTAGAGATATCCCCAGCTCTCCTCTGGATGTAGTGACAAGCAGATTTGCAGATGCGAGATGGTACTGGCAGAGGCTGATTTGTCAAGCAAATAATGGTAAGTCTTTTGTCATTTAAACTCTGGTTCATTTGGAGGGTGGGGGAGGGAGAATTGCCTTTTGTGCTGAGGCTGTAATACCAAGGCATTGTAGGAGCCAGAGTCTGTGGATCTTATCACTAAACTTCCTTAGGTCCTACAACATGAAGTGAGGATCTCTTTTAATAGTGGAACTCTTTTTACACCTTAATTTGCAGCGGCAATGGAATTAAGATTAAATTCCATCTCTGAGGCCAAGAAAAGATAATTTACTAAAAGTGAAAATCAGAACAGCCATTCAGCTCCTACTAGTCAAACTCACAAAATAATAATGGGGAGCAAAAAAGGAGACTGAAAAGAATTTTGGTTAATGTATTAGTTTCCTAAGGTTGCTGTAACAAGTAACACAAACTGGGTGACTTAAAACAATGGAAACTTAATGGTTTCATAGTTCTGGAGGCTGGAAGCCTGAAAACAAGGTGTCCCAGGGCCATGCTCCCTCTGAAACGTGTAGCAGAATCATTCCTTGCTTCTTCTTAGCCTCTGGTGGTTTGCCAGCGATCTTTGGCATTCGTTGGCTTGTGGATGCACCACTCCAATCCTCTCTGTGTGTCTTTTTATGGCCCTTTCTGTGTATCTTCACACCATCTTTCCTCTGTGTTTGTCTCTGTGTCCAAATTTCTTCTTTTTAAGAGGACCCCAGCCATACTGGATCAAGACCCACCCTAATCACCTACTATTAACTTGGTTACCTCCATAAAGAGCCTCTTTCTAAATAAAGTCACATTCTGAAGTACTGGGGTTTAGGACTTAAACATATTGGGTTTTTTGTGTGTTTTTTTTTGGGGGGGGGACATAGTTCAGCCCACAACAGCTTTGTTAATAAAACAAAGCTCTAAGTCTTTACCTATTTCTAAGGGGCATGCTTACTGCATTAAGCACACTTTATTGAAGCTGAGGAATTTTTCTCTCTAATTAAGTGTTGTGGAACGACCAACTGTAAAAGAAGTCAGCTTGAACTCTGGGATACTAGATATGAGGGGAAAGAAGTCCTCAGCATAGAAACACCAGTGTTTGCCTTAACAGCAGGGAACATAAGAAGGGTATTTGCAGCAAGTAAGTTAGCCTTTTTTGGGGCTTCACTGCCTGAGCAAGGGGACCATCTGGGGGCTGTCACAGCTGCTCTGACCACTCAGCCTGCCCTTTAGAAACAGGCTGGGAGGAGCTGCTGGGCATCTGTGTGGGGGCAGCCAGGCCCTCCCAGCCTCTGCCCCAGGACCACCCACCACTTCATATTTTAATCCTTTCCATGTGCAGATGGAAGATGCTGAGGGTGTTCTGGGGGTGGTTCTCAGGATCATTCTATATGCAGATGGACCAATCTCATTGGTATTGCATGTAAAGCCATTAGTACAGCATCTAGCAGATAGGCTCAAAAATAATTTGAGGTGAATTTTAAAGTATAATCAGCAATGAAAATAACCGAACTAGATTAAATCTTAAAAATCAAAGGAATTTTTTTTTTTTTTTTTGTCAGCACTTAGGAAAAATGATAACCATGGTGTTTAAGGATAACTGTTTGGGGTAGGCTAAGTGGTCTTATATCCCAAGCAGATTCTAATCTTTAAAAATTAGAAATCAGGGCGCCTGGGTGGCTCAGTTGGTTAAGCGACTGCCTTCGGCTTGGGTCATGATCCCAGAGTCCTGGGTTTGAGTCCCATATCGGGCTCCCGGCTCGGCGGGGAGCCTGCTTCTCCCTCTGACCCTCTCCCCTCTCATACTGTTTCTCTCTCTCTCTCTAATAAATAAATAAATAAAATCTTAAAAAAAAATAAAAATAAAATAAAAATAAAAATTAGAAATCATTGCACAACTTATTACTTATTACCTGTGTTGTAAGTATGAAAGCTTTCAAATCAATGTAGGACAGTGATTTAACAAAGCAGGTATTGATTGATATACATTGAATTTTAAAACTGAAAGTGACCATTATTCATTTCATTAACTACAATAAATTTAATGAGGAGGAAAATAGTGCTTCCCATTTTATAAAAAAAGTGTGGAAAGTGGAAGTTTCTCAGAAAGAAGTGTTAAAAACAGAATGATTTATTCTTAGGTACAACAGTAAAATTCTTGTCATGATAGGCTGTCTGTATTTTGGTTAATTACAGCTTTATGGATTAAGGGTTTTTTTGTTTTGTTTCAGATGGAAAGTGTTGAATCTGTGTCACCATTTGGAGACAAATATAACTTTTAAATATTTAAACTAATATGTATATAAATATAAATATGTATATATATTTATGTATATATATATAACTTACCTCCATATAGATTGATTGTTAGAAAATGTCAATAAGATACAGGAAATGAGAAATGAAGACTGAAAAATAAGAATGAGAAAGATAAATACAGGGAGTGGGCTCAGGGAAATTCTCTCATTTTAAACTTCCTGGATAAATGCTCTACAATTTCCTGGCCCCAGGGAATGTCCTTTTATCTCTGCAGTTCTGTGTTTTCTATAATTTGACTTATCATTTGTTCAACAGATCATAAAGCATTGTTTCCTTTGGTCTACAGCGCTGGGGTTGTTACCTTTCCCCCACCTGAGGAATTCTGCCCATAAATCACCGTGTCCAGTCACTTTTTGAGATGGAGGCTACCTTCATGTCTGTAGTTTCCTGACCTTTTATCGGAGGATGGAAACTTTCCAGTAACATTTCCTCCTGCTCTCCGAAGAACCAAGTTGAGATAAAATTTTAAGGTCTCAGGCCATAACTAAAGAAAGTGTTCTTTTCTCTCTCTAGCTAATTTCAGTGCCGCTTATCAACAAAGATGTGCATGGAAATGGCAGGACAGAGATGTGGATTATGCACTAAAGGGTGTTGGAAGGCAATAGAAGAGTGGGGACCATGGTAGTAGAAGTCTTTAAAGCCAGCTGTAACATCCCTTGTCTTTGCTTCTTCTCCTGGAATCCCTGTCCTAACCCACTGCCCATAATTCTTCCTTCTGTTACACCTTAAATTGCAGTCAACACAGTGGACATAGTAATCCCTCTTCTATGCCTTGGCTTACAGTGTTGACCGTCAAAATGAAAATTCAGCATCCTGCTCTTGGAGTCCCCACACGGTGCATCTTTCCCATTTCATGTGTCTCTCCTAGTGGGCTTCTTAAACCTAAAGCTATATTGTGTCAGCTTTGGATTTTAATGTGCACCTGCAGCTTGGAGAATAGCCCAGGACTAGTGTCTCAGTGAAAGGAGAGATGCCTGCAAGGACTTGGGGCAGCAGAGCAAAGGGCTGTGCTGGGGTGTAACTGAAGTTACTGAACCAGGTACACAATTGTATTTCTGCCTCCTGTTGACTCAAATTTTTTCTTCCTGAAACAGTCCTGCCCCTGGGTGAAAAATTAAGAAGTCCTTTGACTTTTCTGGTCACTTTTAGTGACCAGACATAAAACACATACTCAGATAAGTAAGTGTAATGTCCAGTCTCATATAATTATCAAAACTCCCAACTTGATTTTAAGTTGAAGCATTTCTTCTCTCTCCAGTTTGGGATTGTTGGACATTGCAGGTGGAAAGTCCCAGATTGAGGAAGGGTGTTCAACTGCTTTTCTAAACTAGTGGTTCTGATCTTCCCCCTCCATATTCCTATGGAGTCTGGAATGTGGGGGAAGGTGAGGAGCAGGAGGGAGCATTGCTTTTAGTAGAGCATACTTCCATGAAGGTTGTCAGTGTGCCATGGATTTGGCAGGTGTTTAAAGTGGACTCTGGCTTGTAAGGGTCCCCTGAAGGCCCTTTAGACTGCCCCCCTCCCACCCCCACCAGCCACTGAACATCTCTTGCCTGCAATTCTCTGAAGAAGGGTAAGAGTAAATGTACTGCTCCTTAGGCTGGACTCTTGTTCCTTCTTAGGCATTTAATGGTAGCTCCAAATTTTTTCTGTTATACTTTTCCATTACATTCTTTCATATCTTTCTTCCTCTTATTTACATATTATAAAATGGAATTAGAAAAAAATTTCTCAACATGAACTATAGGGAAATAAGTCAAATCTTGGGCATAGTCTAGAAATTTTCTTAGTACATTTATTTCTCTTGTGTTTCATAGAAACAGATGGTGTCATTGTCCTGAAGACTCTAGACTCAAGTATGTGGAGAGTAAGCACTGCATCAGAAGTAACTCTTCAGTACTTTTGATTCTATTGCAAGTTAATGTGGATTAAAGCACAGTCAGCTCAATGAGTTGTGCCATTTAAGGCAGTTGAAAACTTTATAATAAAAAGAAGACATAAACCAGTGTTCACACGAACATAGTCTTTTGTAACTCTTAGTGATAATCAGTCTGTGGGTGAGGTGTCATCAATTCCACTTGACAATGAAATCAGTTCAGAGAGGCTAATGACTTGGGTAAGATCACTGAGCAATATAGTGGGACAAAACCAGAATTCACATTCAGAGCTTTCTGACTCCAAATTTTGTAGTATTTATACTACACCCTGTAGTATCCTGGAATATACCAAAATGGTTGAAACTTAAGTTAGGGAAATCTGGTCAATAATTTCAAATATTCAGGAAAAGATGCAGAGGGAGGGGGGCTAAGAAAATGCCTTTGGGTGGGAGGACCATATCAGGGTCACTCGTTCATTCCATCTGGCTGAGTAGGCAGGTGGCAGCTTCTTCCCTTCACCTTCTCTGATTTTCCTGGGTAGAGGAGCATTCTTTGGTCAAAGGGCTGGGATCCCCGTTCAAGTCTCTAATTAAGCTCTCACTAACGTTTTGTAGGGGAATGTAGAGAAGAGCGTATATAATGTGGTGCTGTCACTAGGACTCTTTAAGAGCAGTTTCAATAGTGTGTTGGGTAGAGAAGGAAACAAAGTAGCATCCTTTTAAAGACTGTCCAAAATAAAATAAAAAGGGGAAAAAGCTCAAAGAGGGGTTGGTCTCAAATATTTTTTTTTATTTTAGGTTTTTCAAGACCTAGATATGTTTATAAGCAGGGAAAGAAGGCACGCAAGGAGAGGGACAGAGATTAATTTTGCAAGGAAGGAAGACCATGACATAACTGTGTCATAGCCTAGAGGATATCACAGACAGACAACAGGACTGCTCATGAAAATAAACAAGTTTTCTGAGTCAGAGGTAGAAAGGAGAAAAAGTGAGAGAAATAGGGTAAGACGGAGAAGTTGAAAGTCTTCTGTATAATTAAGGTGATTGTAAAATTTATCATCTAAACTACATCCCTTTGAGATTGAAAGGGGCTCCTTCTTGGGCGCCTGGGTGGCTCAGTTGGTTAAGCGACTGCCTTCGGCTCAGGTCATGATCCCGGAGTCCCGGGATCGAGTCCCGCATCGGGCTCCCTGCTCAGCAGGGAGCCTGCTTCTCCCTCTGACCCTCCCCCCTCTCATGTGCTCTCTGTCTCTCTCATTCTCTCTGTCTCAAATAAATAAAATCTTTGAATTCCAGATCTTTAAAAAAAAAAAAAGAAAGGGGCTCCTTCTGGAAGAGATGCTGAGATAACAAACATTAAGTTCTAGCTAAAGGCGATGCCTTCCATCTTCTTTCTAAAATTAAAGCCACCCCCCTTTCTTTTTCTTCCCCAAGCGTTCCTTACTCTCCAAAGTTTACTTCATACCTTTGTGGTAATTAGTCATTAAAAAATATTTTCCAAGAACTTTTTATGTGCCACTACATGCTGATATATGGTGCAGCAGCCAGCAAAATGTTTTTGATAATGTACCCTATTAGACTTTTTGAACATGAATCCTCAATAAAAATAAACTTATTTATTCATAAATTACATCTGCCACAGAATTAATATATCATGTCCATTTTACTGTAAAAGAGGAAAGTTTGAAGGTGAGATGACGTTGCAACATGTAATATTTAATAACTGTGTATTCATTAATGACAGAATCATTTTGTTCCACATGAAGTACTAAACTAATTATTAGTACTGAATATTACTAGTGCTAAACCTATCACAAATATTTTATTATTTTTGAAATTATTTATTTAAAATTTGAAACACAGTGATGCAGAATTGGTTTCTAAGTAGATATACTTATGCACAACTGAAAAAAACACCCCCCAACACACAGGATGTAACATACACTAAGACAATATTTACAGTGTTGGATATCAACTCATACCTTCAATAGGCTTCATAATTCTTTTTTTTTTTTGGCTTGACTTTGAGTCAAAACCTCATATGTCATCATTGTGTCTATCTGGTTGATGGCTGACAAAGAGCTCATGCCTGCGCCATTCACATGTGCTTATATTATTGGCATTCTCATCAATCTCCCACTTCTTTGGAGGAATATTTTGAAGCCATCAGTCTATCTCTGAGGTTTATTAGTTGAGACGCAGGTAATATAGGTGACTTATCTAGGTCCCATACTGTATAGCATCATTATATACTAAAACTAACAACTAAGTGAGGAGACCACTGTCATCCCCTCTGTTAACCCCTTCTTCCTTCAGGATACTCTGTGAACCGTGTGTGGTATGTCATTACCTGATCTGGACTAAAACAGTCCTACTGGCAAGCATAAAGAAATAGAAGTAGGAATTTTGAAGTCTTCTTTCTGCACCCTGGCAGGTTGACTTGGGGATGCAGGCATGGATTTTGATGTAATACACTTTGATTCAAAATTTGCTCCAACATTTAGAAGCTATGTGATCCTGGACAAGTTACTTCATTTCTCTGAAATTCAGCTAGCTATTTGCTGTAAAATAGTGATAATAATACTTGACTCAGGCTTTCTTTCTACTTCTCTCTCTCTTTTTTTTTAATTGAGAATCAGCTACAACAATAGCCATGAAAGAAATCCAACCAAGCCTAATGCATAATGCATGGCAGGTGCTCATTGACCCATAGGCTGCCTCTTTCCCTCTCTGCTTTTCTTGTCCCATCTTCCTTTCTGGCCTAGCATGATCACTCTACCTTTCATGCTTTGTTCCTGTGTTTGAAAAGTGATGGAGAAAGAGAAACTTGGTATATTTCACCAGCTACTCTGAGACCTCAGATTTATGTTCCTAGAATGACGGTTTGCAAACCTCTCTTTTCTAACAGAAAATGGGCAAGGGAACCTCTCCCCATATTCATATATGCCACACATTTCTCCCATGACTCATCAACCAGAACAACATATGAGGTCACATTAATAGTAATAGCTCAAAGTCCACTAGTGTTGCTGGCTCTCCCTACTTACTGGCAAAAGACTTTAAGCCATCCTGCCAGCCTACCCACTGGTATTTCTGGAACTCTCTAAGGGGTGCCTTAAATGTGCTCACAAGCAGTTTCAGCCCATACACATCCAACAACACTGGGAAGTTTGGCCCTCCCTTTACTCTTCTGTGCATGGTGTCTCCCTGACACAGCTCTATATACTCTCTCTTGCTCCTTTACTGGACATTTCAGTCCCTTGTGTGGCTCTACTCAGCATAGTTAGCACCCGGACTGACTCACCAAAGAAGACCTGAGCTCCATCCTGCCAAATCTGCCTGGGGTCTGTGTCAGGGGAGTGAGAAGGAGTAGGAGGTGAGGGAGGAGGTAGATTCTCCTCCCTGTGCCTAATCTTCTGGCAGGATAAGGTCACAACAGATATAGTATACAATGTAAAAGAAATAATTATTTTAATTAATAATTACAGCTCCATTTCCCTCTCTTGGGCTTCTACATGTGTCCAGGAGGCCAGGACAGGGACAGTTCTGGAAAGATGTACCCAGGATCCCTACTCCATTTTGCTAACTAAACTTTTGTCACGGACTCAGCTCATCATTTTTATTTCTTCCCTTAGCTTAAGTTCCTTATGAATAGACTTTCAGCCTCCATCCAAAAGACCTTTGGGCCATCAAGTTATCTAGCTATATACCCAGATATGCCTAAGCCCCAGAAGGAAGTGTGCTTGAGTTCTGGTTCCAAGGGACTTGGCATCAATCTGAGAAACTCTGGTGAGTACCATCTCTCCAGTTCACTGGAAAGCAACAGCACCAACCTTATCCTCGTTCTGATCTTCCTCCTTGTCATAATTATAATAATCATCATCATCACCGTAACAGCTATCATTTAGGTGCTTCTTATCAACTGGATGCACTTCATTAAATAGTACATGAAGTAATTTCTTACAAAAGACTTGCTCAGGCATGACCAAGTCCAAGATGAATTTCTACTACGTCAGGGTCTTTTTATCACCCCAGACATTACTAAACCCTGCCATACTAGTGAGAGGAGGTGCACAGTCAGGAACTGGAGGCAAAGACTGTAGAGATACAGACTGGAGAAACCATAGCATAACTTGTGTAGATCTGAGCTACCAAAAGCATTTAAGAAAGAAGACTGAAAATGTTCTTTTGGCTCCAAATGATGAAGCCTTCAGTTCCACTATAATTTTCACAAGTTTGTTCTACATAATTCATTTAAAGGGCAAAAGTAACTTATTTTTTCTGCATTGTGCATTTTAATGAAATGCCCTGGAAGCATCAGCATCTCCTTATCTTTCCCTCCTTTGGAAAGAGCAATGTATAATGAACATGCTGACATTGAAATGAGTTATTAATATGCAGCTTGTTGAGTCAGTATGAATCAGCATTTTGATGATGTTTTGCAAGGACAGGATTATAATTGGCAGGATTTCTGCCTTAAGATTGATAATTCTGGATTCTAGAAGAAACAAATGTATGAAATATTACTGTTAATTTGTCTTATAAAGTGCATAGCCTTACAAGGGATGAGTAAAACTTACAGAGGAGACAAATTAATAAAAACTAATTAAATATATACTAGCTTTTAAATATTCAGGTCACTGAAATTTTGTGACAACTCTCAAATTATTCAGAACAATAATTTTAAAAACCAATGTAGGAATTCTCATCCATGGTATGTTATCTATAGATTCTTCCGGATTTACCAGCTTTCCTCTCATTGACCTCATAATAGTTATAATTCAAAGTGTTTGTTGACTTTTCCAGTTACCTGATTTGCTAGGACGTCTATAGTATTCTTTTTTTTTTTTTTTCCCATCTATAGTATTCTTAGAGGAAGGTCACTCAACCAAACCTAGTTTAGAATCCGTGTTTCTTCCATGAATGCAGATTGTTCTCTCCCTTGGCAAACCAGTTCAGCCTCTAAGCCATTGCATAGGCCTCCCTCTTCCTTCTCCATCAAGTTATTTCCCTCTCTCTTTAGAAACCCCACTCAAGCTTTCACAACATTCTTCTGATTCATCCTCTGTGACCCTCATCTCTACTAGGAAGGACTTAGCAAGTATGTTTTTTGGGAACACAGCTCTTCTGTGATGCTTTGGGTAAAAGAGTTTCATAAATAAAGAATGGAGGGGAACGTTGCTTTTATTATATCCCTCTGAGAGACAAACAGCATGTCTTAAAAGTTTTGCTGTAAGAAGCTTATCTTGAATAACTTATTTGATCACACATTTACATCCCTAGGAACCATCTTGTGGAATGTGCTCTAGGAACCAACTACCACAGCTGTGATATTCGGATTACGTTTGCTGCTATCATTTTCAGAGTTTTTAGTCATTCTTTCCCCATTTGATAGAAAGTTCTTCAGTTTTGTTGTCCCATCTTGCCAAACATCCACATGCACTCTGCTCCAAGCTGGCTTTTATTCACATCTCCCAAATGAAAAATGGAAGGTTACTGTGGCAGACCTAAAAGTTGCCATTCCTATCTAGATTTGAAAAGATTCCTCCTATTTTTATAAATAGGACCTAGCAAGTCTGTCTTCTGTGACCTTGTCTGTCCCTTCTTTAAATTCTCTAGTCACCACCTTAGTCACAAATGCTGCTAAACAAATTCAACTTCAAAGCCTTGTCATGGGCCTTGTATTTTAGTTCCTATTGCTGAAGTCTGGCCCTTCTCGGGTGTGCAAGCCACAGCTGGTAATGATGGGGACCAGATGATGGCCCAGCAGCACATTAAAGGTTTTTACCAGGATGTGGTTTGATGGTTTTGCTTGGGTATTTTGTTGTTGTTATTTTTTTCCTTTGGAATGTGAGTTGTGGCCAAGAATTATTTCCCTGATTGCATTTTTGCTATCCCTCTGCATTTGGAGAGTTGGAAAATGTACAGAGACATAAGGAACATGCTTGTAAACTACTTCTAAAGCTCGCTAATAAGCTTTTGTACAGTGATTTTTAGCTGTGATCTTTTGTTTATTCAATAAATATGCTTCTGTTATGTCCAAAGTACCATGCCGACATCTTGGTCTTATCACTTTTACCAAGGCATCATTATTCTAAGTTTTTAAAAAACTTAAATATTTATAGGCATCATTCTTTGAATATTATAGAACAAGTGTCTAACCTTACACTGTATGTTCACATCTTAATGTGGTGGAATGTGCATAGGTATAGGATCACTGGTTGAAGTGTACTGTGCACAACATATAGGCTATTACTATTTAAAATATTTATTGCATTTTTCTCATTATAGAATCATCACATGTTCATTGTAAAGAATTTGAACAACATGGAAAAGGGCAAGAAAGAAATTTAAAATGATCTATTTACCACCATATACATCTTACTCTTTATTTCATGGTTGGTGGAAAAAACAATGGGATAAGTAAAATTGACACTCCAGCCACTAATTTCAGCATTATGACTGGACAGTTTGCCTATTAGTAATATTTGCCAGACACAGAACCTGTTACTGATTTCATATTCAGAGGTTTTTAATGTGGGAGCTCCCCAGTTCTGAGATGCCTTTCTTCCTTCCCTGCCTCTCACCATACTGATCTCTCTTTAGGATATCTTTACCAGTCCCCAGACTTCAAACTACATATCTCTCCCAAAGGTGTATCTCTAACCCTGGCGACTCCCTGGAATCTTAACTCATATACCCAACTGCCATCTTTTTTTTTTTTTTAAAGATTTTTTATTTATTAATTTGACAGAGAGAGAGATAGCGAGAGCAGGAACACAAGCAGGGGGAGTGGGAGAGGGAGAAGCAGGCTTCCCGCAGAGCAGGGAGCCCGATGTGGGACTCGATCCCAGGACCCTGGGATCATGACCTGAGCCGAAGGCAGACACTTAACAACTGAGCCACCCAGGCGCCCCCCAACTGCCATCTTAACATCTCCATTTATATGTCCAAGAGGCCTCTCAAATTGAAAACCAAAGTGAACCCCTGATGTTCCTTTCTTCAGACTTTTTCACGTCTTAATGTGGAGTATCACATCCATCCAGAGGCTCAGATCAAAACCTGAGAAGTTGTTCCTGGTTGCTCTTTTTCCTTCCCCTCTTGCCCTCATCTAGCCTCTGTGAGTCTGGAGAGAGAAAGATTTGGGGTAATGCCAGATTTGCCTGGGCCAAGTCATTATTAAAGAATGTAATTTAGGGCGCCTGGGTGGCTCAGGTCATGATCCTGGAGTCCTGGGATCGAGTCCCGCATCGGGCTCCCTGCTCAGCAGGGGGTCTGCTTCTCCCTCTGCCCTCTTCCTTCTCGTGCTCTCTGTCTCTCATTCTCTCTCTCTCAAATAAATAAATAAAATCTTTAAAAAAAAAAAAAAGAATGTAATTTATAGGGGTCACTTCTCCCCCTGCTAGAAGCAAATGGTCCTGTCAACTCCCGTGCTGGGGGTAGGCATGGCTTTGGCAGAACAAATGTTTTCCATATTGGAAAAAAGGAAGAACCTTTACAGATGACCCAGTAATATGTAGCATACTTCAACAATTGCTGTTTTTGGCAGCAAAAATGAACCCCAAGGGCTGAAATGTTCAAGCAGTGGTCTTCTGAGTAGCTGCCAATAAAGAGTGTTCACCAGGTTGGACAAAGAACAGACTTCCCATCAAACCAAGAAATTAGGGGAACTTGGATCAGAGATATCAGAACCAAGAACAGTAGGTTATCTTTTGGGGTAATATGTTAATCCATCTCCCCTCTTCTTCCACAAGGCACTTGCTGGATTGAGTTGTTGGAAGGGGGCTTGGGGGAGGGAATTGGGAAAGGAGTGGAAAGAAAGGAAGGTAAGGATACTCTGGTACAGTGCTTCTCCATGGGGGCTGTTGACCTCTGGAAGAATGGTTTGTGTTGGTGCAGACTTCACTGCACACTGGAAGATATTTAGCATGTCTGATCCTGAATGCCAGAAGTAAATGCTAGTAAATGCCAGAAGTGCCCATCAGTCATTGGGATAAATAAAAATGTCTACATTTCTACAAATATGAAGCAGTCCCAACTTCCTTGGGGTCTCTTGGAATCTATTAGGAAGGAAAGAACATTTAAGAGAGATATGAAGGAATGATGTATGTGTGTATGTGCTTGTGTGGGAGAGAGATTGGTGGGTGAGAGAATGCTCTTTTACCACCAGGGGCGGTCAGACTCAGGAGGATGTGGAGACTTATTGAATCAAGAGCAACGCCTACTTCAGGATCCTCAAGGATTCCTAACACAGGGCAGAGTGTCCATTGCCGGGGTCCTATGGGAGAACTCCTTCATCCTCAGCTGACAGGGATTTCTGAGGCCCAGCCAAGATTAGATTTATTTTGTCATATGCATCTAAAATTCTGTTTGAGTAGGATTCTCTTACAAACCCTTAAATAACTAGAGTGTGTGACACATATGAACATCTGTGATGTCATTTTCTTTGTGGTAACATTCCAGTGGCCTGAGTAATACTACCTAAAGACATATGCTCTAACTCCCTACAGTCTGTGCTTGGGACCAGGAATCACTTTGCTGATCACACTTATATAGAAAGATATGTTGAGGAGAATCTTAGCTTAGACTCAAACCTGCCAAGAGTATTTAATCTTATAAATACACCAACATACAGCATCCCCTTGGGCTGGTTATTTTACTTCTCTAAACCTCAGTTTTCCTATCTGTTAACGAGCGCTATGGACACTTACTTTGCAATGTTGTAGCACAGAATGGATAAAATTATTATGTAAAGTATCTGATACACATTTCATGACTCAATAAACATTAATTCTCTAATTGGCCAGATAGTCCAGATAATACCTGGGGTAAGGAGACTCCTTTGGACTAAAGGCCTTATAGAGTTTTATAGAAGTCTGTGTTCTTCAGGTACTTTCCAGCCTTCCTCTTGACCTTCTCATGATTTTGCACAGCCAGCACTAGACAACTTAGAAAAATGAATCTTACCCTCATCTGGTTGATTACACATCACACTACATTTTAAGCTGGAGCATCAAACATACAGGGGTATAAGCAGGAGAAAAGTTTCCATAATATTTATAGAGCCAAAGGAAGGGTACGGTATACATTTCAATCTGGGCATCAGATGCCAATTTTGTTCTAACAATTTGGTGGAAACAAAGAGGAAGAGAAAAAATTCCACTGAACTGATTTGTGCTTCAGGCAGCTCCAGCATTTATACTCCTCGCTGCGTGACTGAGCATTTGTTTGCTGTCATATAAGGTAACGTTGTTGTCAAAGACTTCCGAATTATCTGTGAAAAATTCAAACAATTAGGTTTCTTAAGAAGCATGCAGAAGTTATACAAGTCAGGAATGCCGGTAACCATATAAACATTAAGATGATAAAAATGATGTCGGGATCCATGTAGTCAGACATGAAAATGGAACAGGATATTCAAGGTGCTTTGACTGTTGCTCTTTCTTGCACACAGCCTTTATTATTCACGAAGCTCCACCTTCTTTCCCCTAACCCCCATCTCCTTGGTTTCTTTCTCATCTTGTCACAACACAGCCCATCTTGTCGCAACACAGCCCCTATACTCTCCTCACTTGGATGTCCCTGAGATCACTACTAATATCCCCATACCACAGAATGGATATTAAAATGTGTCTTTATAAGTTTACATAGAACATGAACCTAAAAAAATAATTACAAGAATTGCTGAAGCAAAAAATGTAGCGAAGTCCCAATGTTCTCACTTACTAATTAACCCAGACAAAGGCACACTTTCCAAAACTGCTTTCATTTCATGTAAGAGTGCCAAAATTAATGAACTATTTAACTAATTTACCTCAGCCAGAGTCTCAAAAATGTGGCACCTAGTTCTTAGGAGAATCACTTTTATTTTTTTAATAGAAGCAGAAAAACTGGGAAATGAGCCAATGGCTTCTGCTTCTCTTGCAATATCTTCTCTCTTGGCCCCGAGGTTAAATATACTCATCACAGACATAGGCACAGGCATAGGTGACCTCATAGGGGCTGAAAAAGGAATTAGAAACAGCAAGAGAGGCAAAAATAAACACTGGATCGTTGCTGAGATTTGTATCATACTTGCGCAAAGTAATCATAGCTGAGCATGAACTGGGTACTTACTATATCTGTTGAGCCCCCTGCTGAGTGCTTTACAGGTATTATTTATCTGTTCCTCCCACAGCTCTAAAAGGTAGGTATGCAATGATGATAATAGCAAATATCCACGTAGCGTTTATTATGTGTTAGGGAGAGGTCTCAGTACTTTGTAAATGTCAACTCATTCAATCTTTGTAACAGTCATGTGAGACAAGTATATTAGTATTCCTATTTTACATATAAGGAGATTGAGGCAGAGGGAATTTCAGCAATTTGGCAAAGATCATAGTTAATAAATAGTGGACCTAGAATTTGAACCCAGAGAGAGTTGGTACAAAATAGTGCAGTAACCACTAAGCAATAGCGTTAGCCTAAATTTCTCCTGGATTAAAAGGATCATTGGCATTTTATATCCAAAGTTTTTGCAAACTTTATACCAAAAGTTAATGTCTTCTAGATTGCCAAGATTAATATTGCTGAGAAGGGAGACTAGAGTGACCCCAGTTAGGGAAGGAATGAAGAGTGATATGTGGAGAAGATGGGTAAGGATGTGCCCTGTGAAGGCAAAAAAAAATGGAAGGTGAGGGAAAACCAGTAAAAAGGCACCTAACTGGAGGTGAACTCTGGTGGATTTTAGGTGAGAAAGCTCTTCATGCCTTTACAGTGTCTTCAGCCTTGATTCCTGAGGGATGCATTCCCGAGTTGCTTAGTGGCAGCAACTGTGTGCATATAGCCATCATCTTTTACCTAGACTGGATTCCTAACTACCATTTATGTTCTTCTATCATCCTTTCACCACCTAACAGCCAAGAGAAGGAGCATTTAAAAGTATAAATCAGATTATGAGGCTCCTCTCTTGGGAATCACCCAAAGCCTTTCATCTTCTTTGGAATAAAATGCAGACTCCCCACCCTGCTGTTCAGAGCGCTGCGTGACCTGCCCTTTGCCTAACCAGGTGGAACATTTTAGTCTTGAGAAGGATATTACCCAATGGGTATACATTACTTAGCTGAAAATGTCTTCCTTAATATAATATTCTGCATTACCACACATGGTGGGGAAATTTACATTTACCTGCTCAATAGTTTCTGGATATTTAATTGAAAAATCACTCGGGTTTTTTTTTTTCTCAGATAATTATTTAATTCTAATGTTTGCCCCTGTGCACTGCCCCACAGCTGTAAAGCTCATAGTTGTAAAATCACAGCTTGGTTTCAGGGTACTAAGCCAAAAATACATAGCAAATCCTTTCTTGAAAAGCAGTAATGCGCACACTGTATTTGAAATATCTTTTAGAGTAACCCCTGAACAAATTATATGTTGAGTGGGAAGGAGATCAGAATATGCTACCCTAAAATAGGCCACTTTGGAGAAGGGTGTTGAGCTGAAGGCAATTGAGAGTCAACAGATGCAGGAAGAGTTCTTGCCTTCCTCTTATCTGCCTAAAAACAAGGCCTAAATTTCCCTTTAAGAAAGGAACTCCCCTCCGTTTCCCCACCCCCATATCAAGAGAGAAGAACAACGCTTATCTTTGAAGATGGGGTGTCCATACCAAGATGAGTTTGTATAAACAGACCTTACTAAAATAGACCCTCTCTTCCTAGTTCCCCCATATATTTCCTAGTAACTTCCCCACAATGTATCATCCCTTGAAGCCAAAACCTTCGTTCCTTTGTTAAAAGGGTATATAAACCCCTGAATCTAACTGCTTCTTTGAGTTTTACTTTTTTCTGTGAACTCCTCTGCATATGAATATTAATAAAAATTATATACCTTTATTCCTGTTAATCTGTCTTTTGCTCGTTTAATTTGTAGGCCACCAACCTTAACCTTTGTGGGTAGAGGAAAAGTTTCTCCTCCCTGACAAATACATTTATACTTGTAATAGGGTTTTTAAATGGAACCAAGGGACATTAAATACCATACTCCAAAGGAGGTGCTAGACTATAGTTAGAATTAACAAAGTGGTGTCACAAAAACTTAACCTTTCACCCACATCAAGGGCATAACTGCTGGCATTTTCAGAGAGGTAGAGGTGTTGGTGAGCTTTGAGTCTTTTCCCTTCACTAAAAGAGGAGAAGGAGTGGGGATATACATGAGTCCTTCCTTTAACTTCATCCAAGAGAGATTAAAAGGCGTCAAAAGCAAATTCACCCTTAAATAAGGAGACACTTCATTTAGAAACTTGGCAGTAGAGAGAATGTTCTGACCGCAGGATCTGCAGGGGTCTGAAGATTAAATAGAAGGTTTTCATTTATAGGGAGGAGTAAACAGGACTAGCAGGAACTCTGTGGGGTGCAGGGCAGGTGATGGGGGGTGTAGATAGCATGATCAGGAAAATTTAACAGGGAATGTTTCTTTAGGGGATCAGCTGATTCTTAGAATGAACCATGAAGGGGGGGATGTTTTGCACTTGAGTGCTTTAGTGCTTGCTCAGACTTGGGGACAAGCCCAAGTTTAGGGATCTATAGGGAGGACAGAAGCCTGACTAAAGTTTGGTCACACGGGTTTACTGGGTAATGAGCAATTGTAAGCCCTTGGTCAAAGGGAATTATCGAAAGAGCTTAATGCCTTTTTGAAGAGACACAGTGGACTGGGGTCTGCTTTCTTTGTGGGAAATACATAAATTGAGAGGCTGGCCTAAAGTGGCTTGTGGCAGCAAAAAAAATAAAAATAAAATAAAATGAAATAAATAAAGTAAATAAAATGGAGGGGGCTACTATTTAAAGAAAATAATTGCACTTAGAGTTAGTTGAGGTAGAGAATGTGGGAGTTTCCCCTGGCCTTCTTGTGAAAGAGGTCTTAGCTAACAGGACCATCTGGAAGAACGAATGGATTTTGGCAGAGAAGTTGATGGTGCTACTAAGTTCTCAGAGGCTGAGTCAGAAGGATAAAGATACGTTTCTCTTTAGCAAAGGAAGAGCAGGTAATAGATCCTCAGAGATTGAGGTCTACAGAGAACTCATAAATGAACTTCATAAGAGAATGAATTCGTTTTCAAATCTTACCAGGCTCAAAAAGCGCTGGTGCTAGGTTGACACAACAGTATCAGTCACACATGAACTTTCCTGTGCCTCTTTGCTTTTATTGTACTCCCCTGCTCCTTCCTAGATGTCATAAATTGGTTAACAAAATGTAGAAGAAAGAGAAACTGTGGCTGTTGAAACCTGGCTATTGCAAAGTTTTAAATTAAAAACAATAATGATTCCAAATAACCAAACAAGGAAGGGAACAGCTTGGAGCAAGAAAGGCATGTATGCCTAACTTTGGAAGTATTCAAGCCACAAAGTAAAATGACCTAATCTTGTAAATTATTTATCTAAGAGTGCCATCGAAATAAAGGATAAAGTTTCAACACGTAGGTTGCATTTTTATTTATTACAGGTCATTGTCAAAAATATTAAGGGTTCTTTAATCACTGGTAAGGCCTTGCCACTTACTCATTTCTCCATACCACAATGGAAACAATGATTTTCCTTTTGTTTGGAGAATATTTTTGTTAATATTTGGTTAGTAAATACCTCAGACTGTTTGGAAAACTATAGAGAAGTGTGGAAACCAAAGTAGTCAAACGGCTGAGTCATCCATTAAGATCCTCAAACCTTTTTGAATACCTTTGGCTGAGTTCCAATTAACAGAGTATGATGACTAATCGCATCAGTTCTCTTTCTCCCACAACATTACCCCTAGGACTGCATCTCACAGAAGCTTCCCGTAGATCTCTTCTACAATATTTTGAAGTCTCAATATTGATTTCGTTCGGAGGGGCTCCCTTGAGACATTGTGCTAACCTCATCCAATGCTGACACCCAGCTCACTTAAGGACAATCGATGATCTATTCTGGACCTGATCAAATTGCTTGGTGTTTCTGTGATTATGCAGCCTCCTGGACTGAGAGCAATCAGGCAGAGAATTATCAGGACATTGACAGATTAGCCTCATCAGTTACCTGCTGTGACCACCAGCTTTCTGTATATTAATAAGAAAAAAAATAGCCTACTGATTGTCATTTAAATTACATGAGGATATATTTGTCTTTCGGAACTCCAAGGCATTTAAATGTGATGTAAGATCAAAATTCATTAAAGAAAGCCAAGAGATGTTCCAGCAAACATTTCCCAAGAGGCTGAAGTATAACACTTGCACATAAATACATTTTGTGCTTAATCATTTTTAATATGAAACACAATTTAATCCAAAAAATGTTTATGTAGCACTTGACTATAGGCAAAGTACTATGCTGGGCCCTGTGAATAAAAGGGTGTCTTGTGGGCATGTACCTTCCAGTGTACACTGGTCGTTTCTCACTGCAACTCTTCTGAGAGCTTTCTTTGGCCATGGGACATGCTCAGTGAGCATGCAGAGCAGGCTGGAAGAACCAGGGAGTTGATGCCCCTGGGAACAGCCCCAGTCGGTGACAAATAGGGGCCTTCTTGCCCCTCAGGTGGGACAATTCTTGGGTGTATGCTACACCATCTCTTAGAGATACCCTGTAGGACTGCCCTCCGTAATACAGAGTGCCTGATGCTCATTAACTTACCCTACATTGCCTTTCCTCCCTTGCCCACCTCATTTCTCCACTCTCCCGATGGGTGCTTCCTGGGATCACTTTCCAAATTAACCACTTGCACCCAAATCCTTGTAACAAATTGCACTTCTGAGGAATTCACCCCAAGACAGCAGACAAGCAGAAATGAAATAACCAGCAAACCATCCAGCTTGTTTAAAGTAAGAAGTGAGTGTATAAGGGAAATAATAGTGGAAGCAATAAAGTTTTTGGCTTTTTACTCTGTGCCAAGAATTATGTAAAGCACTTTTACACATTCTATTGCATTTAATAATCAGAAAACCCCTATAAGGTAGGTACTCTTATAACTCAGAGATAGAGAGAGGTTAAGATGCTTAAGATCACACATCTATCCAGTGGGGAAAGCAGAATTCAACTGAAGTTCTTTGAGATGCAGAAGCTATTTTGAAATTCAGTGCTCTTTTGCCTCCCTGATGTTGTGTGATTATTAAATGCCAATTTGCAGAGTTTCTACCTACCTGGAGAGGCACTGAGTAGCCTTAGAAGTTCCTGAAACAACTGAGGAACAACAGAGGGGATGCCTCAGGTTGGTTGGTATTCTAACAAGAAAGAGGAATGCTAACACTATGAGCAAATCTGCAGTCTGGAAACATCAGAGGAACTCCAGCCATCCAGGGCCCTACCCAGACACCCCCAGTGTATCTGTAGTCCACGTGTGGCCACTGTTTGGGGAGTAAAAATTGAAATTTAGGTTCTGATTCCATAGACAGACAAACCTCAGTCAGAGTTCCTGAGATTTTGAGTGAAGTGAGTTACCGCCATTCTTTGAATCTCAGGCTTATTATTTGTAACAATACAAGTTATTTCATGAAGTTATTGTGTGACTAACCCATTTAAAGAACTTTGTCTTTTGCTTGGCACGTTCAATGTACGTTAGCTGTTATTTATGTGAACTATGTCTTATGCATGTGGGCTGACCCTTTCCATATCTCACAAAATTTAGCCTCATCACAAAATTCAAGTACACAAAGCATGGCATTGCTTTACTGAAGATTTGTGGAACTAATATACAGAATGAATAAAGAGATGAATTCTTGGCAAGTTGTCCTCATAAGACCTGTTTCTCTGATCCTTTCTTACTTAGCTGTCAGAGTCTTGTAAGACTGCCAGGTGGGAAGCACAGAGACAGTAGGTCCTGCTGGGAATGTACCCTGGCATGTGTGTGATAAGGCCCACTTTTCAACTGCCCTGGAAGAAGCTCTAGTGGGAATGCTTCTGAAGGCCAAGTTCATGGGTGCTGCTCCTGCATTTTGGCATGTATGGGAGTATACAGAAGTCAGAAAAGACATGCTTAGCTACTAAAAGGCAGACTGGTAGAATAATCCACAAGTTTGGTGCTGACTCCAGATGGCTTGGATTTTAACCTATTATAAAACATTCTTCTATAATACCCTTTATATTCATATAATACCACTTTTTTTGGTCTTAAGTGGAATTTGGAACATGTATTTCCACAAATTATCATCCATATACTTGGGGATATTTTTCATTGCAGTGCAATTTGATTAGGTGTGAAGGGTGTCTTGCAACTTAATCCCAGCCTTGTGCTTGATCTTATGAAGAATGCAGAGAAATGCAAGCCACATTTTCTTCCCTAAGAAGCCTATAATTTCACAAGGGGGAGGAAAAGAAGGAACTAGCACATGTTCAATGCAGAGAAAGAAGGAAATGGCAGAGTGGGAATGTTCTAAGGAAAAGGGAAATGCAACGTGAGCTTGGGTATGTAAGATGGTTACGATTTAGGTGAAAGCTTAAGGTGAAATTCATGAAGCAAGGAGTAACGTGGACAAAGGTGGGAGAAAGATTAGGAAAGCTTTGTGTAGGTGACAGTGAGCATATTGGCCTGGCAGGGGTGGGAATCATTGAAGGTAGATTTGGGAAAGGGAAGTGGAACTCTTACTGGGGGGGGGGGGGGCATTTTTGCTAAGGGGAGGCAATATCCTCCAAACATTGTTCTAAGCTACCATCTTTTCCCTTCTATTGATGCCACAGGATCCCATCTGGTCTCCTGGAATCCAGTCTGTACTGCTTATATCCAGTGAAGTGATATTTAAAATAAATACTGAACTAACCTTGTCACCTCCCTGCTGAAGCCCTTTTTCCCTTTGCTATTGGGAGAAAGACAAGACCTTTAAGAAGGCCCTACAAACCTCTTGTTTCTGCCAACCTTCCAGCTTCATCCCACCTCCTTCACACAGTCCTCAGCTCTTCCCCTTTCACACTCTCCCCTCAGGCTCTTTGTTCAGCCACACTAGCCTTGATTCATTTCCCCAGTGAACCCTTCCACCCCACTGGAAGCTTTGCCTGTGCTCCTTCCTCTGCCCAGAAGGCTCTCCCCCTCCACTTAACTCTTTGACCTATTAGCCAATCTCTATCTTACATACCGAAGCTCACATAAAACTTTCTAGGGGATGCTTTCCCTAACTCCTCAGACTATATCCCGTGTTGTATGCTCATAAAATACCCTGTGCCTCTGTCCCATTAGACAATCTCAATTTGTGCTTACTGGTTTATTTATTTCCCTGTTTTAATGCCACCCTCTTCTACTGGACAGTAACACCAAGAGGAAAGAAAACACAGCAGTTTGCTCTCCATTGTTTTTCTTGCATGTAGCACAGTGCCTGGCAAAGAGTTAACAAAGATCTCCTAGATTAATGGATGGTTGAATGAATGGATTGGTGAATGAATAATAAATTGACTCACAAGAGTTTGGATCAAATTTGATATCTACTTTCTCATTACTATCAAGTTTATTTGAAGAATATTAGTTACTTGTTTTATTTAAGAGCTTCCTATGCTGTCTTCAGCCAGTTAGCTATCTCTAGAACTGCTCTTTATGAGTTGTGGAACCAATTCTACACCCACCCTTATCTTTCTTTCCTCTTGAGTCTTGCTTGTTTTAAAAATGAAGAGAGAAAAGTAGACTCCAATTTTGTGGTTCAGTTCACATCTCACTTTCTCTCTTATTCTGAACATCTAAATGGTTTGAAAAACCAAACTTTTGCATTTATATTGATGTTTTCATTGACAGATTTCTAAGAGCTTTAAAAACATGTATTGATACTAAGAAAAAAAAGTATTGATACTTACAATAGCATTCCAAACTACAAAAATATATCCACATTAAAGCTCCTTTTAGAAATAGGTGCTATTAATGGATTCCCGATACAGCAGGAACAGTTTCAAATACAGATGGGGGTTTTGAGTAAACCCACTAAATTGACTAATGATGAATTCCTCTGAGAGGCACCTGTCATTCTAAACCCAACAACAACGATGTCTGTTCAAAGAATACGTGGATTTAGGGAGTTCTGGTTTAAAAACTAAAGGATTTGAAACATTTGCAAAGAGAAAAGGGTAGGATAACATTATTCTATTGCTGACTTCTTGAGAATTATAATTGGATCTTCAGCTCTACATTTTTTCCTAATGCATACATATAAAGCTATCCATTTTCCTTCAAGCACAATTTTTTTTCTGTACCCTGTGAATTTTGTTATGCCATATTTTAGTTATTTTCACTTCAACACATTTTCTAATTTCTATTGGAATTTCTTTATTTGACCATGTGTTCTTTATAATGTATTCCTTAGTTTTCAAGCATGTGACCACTTTCTAGTTACCTTTTTAAAAAATTTACTATTGGTTTCAGCTTTAATTCCACTGTGGTAAGAGAACATTCTCTATATGATTTCAGTCCTTTGCAATTTGTTAAGACTAGCTACATGGTCTATATGCAAAAATTTACAATTTTTGTAAACATTCTGTGGGCATTTAAATATATATTCTTAAATGTGTGTAGTATTACACATATGTCAACTAGATCAAGTTTGTTCTGTTACTCAAATCTTTTATACCCTTCCTATTTATTTTAGTCTGTGTTATCAATTACTGAGAAGTGCTTGCTAAAATCTCCAACTATACTTGTGGATTTGTCAACTTCTTCTATTTATTCTGCCAGTTTTTACGTGCTATATTTTGATGTTATGCTATTAGTGCATACATGTTAAGAATTATATCTTCTGAGAAGGTTGGCACTTTCATCACAGAATGTCTCTCTTTATCACCTTTTTTAACCTCTTTTTTTGGTGATTTCAACATAGCTATATTAGGGTTTCTTATTTGGTGGGAAGATCATTTTACATGGGTTTTCTATTTCTATTCTTTCATTTTCACCTTACCTCCTTATATTAAATATGTGATTTCTAAACAGCATATAGGGTTTTTTTTTTGTATCTGTTCTTATAGTCTTTGTCTTTTAATTAGAATATTTGGTTTGCTTACCTTTAATGTATTTGTTGATATATTTGATTTTTCTCTTTGTCCCACCTGATATTCATTCCTAGTTTCTTTCCTCTGGTCATCTTTTGGGTCAATGTATTTTATTTTCCCATTTCTTTCTACTGGCTTGTTAACACATTCTTTCATTTCATATTCATTCATTTCATGAATATTCTATTCATTTAGTGGTCACACTAGAGATAATAATATGCATCCTTAACTTTGTTAGTGTCATCTGTAATTTAGTACTTTTAAACTTCCTGACAGTGGAAGGATGTTAAAACACTTGAACTCCATTTAAGTTCTTCCATCTTTTTATGTTATTCTGGTTGTGCATTTCAATTCTATCTATATTTTAAATCTAACATGTCATTTTTATTATATTATAAAGTCAATAGCAACTTAGATTTTCCTTGCATATTTTACCCCTTTCAGTATTGTTTCCTGAAATTCCATATCTCCAACTGAGATAAGTTTTCTTCTACTTGAAGGACTTTCCTTAGTATTTCTTTTAGTGTAGGTCTTCTGGTAGTAATTTTTTTTTAAAGAAAATATACTATATTGCCTTTTCTTATTCTTCTGTGCATTTAAAAAGCTTTTTATTTTGCCGTAATTATAATCCAAAGAAGTTGCAAAACTAGTATAGAGAGTTCCCATGTAACCTTTATCCAGTTTCCTCTAGTTGTTGCGTTTTGCATAATTGTGATAGAATTTTAAAGCTGTCTCCCCAAGATTCCCATCCCTTAATTATCCAAACGCTAATCTAGATACTGCTGTGAAAGAACTATGCAGATGTCATAAAATTTATGGATCTTAAAATAGGGACATTATCCTAGATTGTCCAGGTGGATATAATCTAATCACTTGAGTCCTTGAAAGCAAAGACATTTCTCCAGCTGCAGTCAGAGAAACAAAGGAGGAATGAAGCAAAAGGAGAGATCAGAAGATTCAGAGTGAGAAAGACTTTACCTGCCACTGCTTCTCTGAAGATGAAGAAAGGAGTCCATTAGCCAGGAAATACAGGCAACCTCTGGAAGCTAATGATGACTGCAGCCAATAGCCAGCATGGAAACAGAGAACTCCATCGTACAACAACATGGAACTGAATTCTGCCAGTAACCTGAAGGAGCTTGAAAGTTGATTTAACCCTGAACTTCTAGAAAGGAGTTCAACCCTGTCAACAGCTTGATTTTGGCTCCATGAAACCAGGAGCAGAGAATCAGCTGAGTCATACTATGCCCAGACTTCTGACCTACAGAAGAACTGTGAGATAGTAAATTTGCATTGTTTAAGGCCACTAAATTTATGGAATTTGTTACTGAAATGAAAAATGAATGCAATATCCACTTTATAATATCAAATCTAGGAAATTGATATGGGCACAGTGTATGTGTATAGTTCTATGACATTTATCATATGTAAATTTGTGGAACCACCAATGCAACAAAGATATCATTACAAAGATCTCCCTCATGTTACTCTTTTATAGTCACACTTCCTTTCCCCCATCCATTCCTAATCCCTGGCAACTACTAATCTCTTCTTCTGCTCTGTACTTGTTAAAGTTTTAAAAATGTTATATAAACAGAATCACAGGGTATGTGACTGAGGATGGGTTGTTTTTTTTTTTTTTTCACTCAGCATTATGCCCTTGAGATCCATCTAAGTTGCTGCATGTGTCAGTAGTTTTTTTTTTCCTTTTCCTTTTTTTTCCTTTTTGTGTGTGTGATATAAAACACACAACATAAACCCAAACATAACCATCATAACTATTTTTAAGTATAGAGTTCATTAGTGTTAAGTATATTCTCATTCTTGTGAAACAGATCTATCCAACTTTTCATCTTGCAGATTTGAAACTCTATACCCATTAAGCAACAGTTCCCTTTTCCCCTCCCCACAGCCCCTGGTAACTACCATTCTACTTTCTGTTTCCCTGAATTTGACTACTTTGGGTACCTCATATAAGTGGAATCATGCAGTATTTGCCTTTTTGTGACTGGCTTATCTCAGCACGATGTCCTCAAGGTCCCTCCATGTTGTAAGTAGTTTTCTTTTTATCCCTGAGCAGTGCTCCATGGTATAGATGTACCACAGTTTGTTTAGCCATTCACCTATCAAAGGACATTTTGGATGTTTCCAGGTTTTGGCTACAAATATTTGTGTGCAGGTTTTTGTGTGGACGTAAGTTTTTATTTCTTTGGGATAAATGTCCAACAGTGCAATTGCTAGGTCAGATGATTAATGAATAAATGTTTAGTTTTAAAGAAACAAACTGTTTTCCAGTGCAGTTTACATTTTACATTCCCACCAACAATATGTGAGAGATCCAGTATCTCCACAAAATTTAGCATTGTCACTTAAAAAAACTTTCAGCTGCTCTCATAGATGTGTAGTGATAGTTCACTGTGGTCTTACTTGCATTTTCCTAATGGCTAGTGATATTGAACATTTTTTCATGTGCTTATTTGCCATCTCTACGTCTTCGGTGAAATGCTTCATCATATCTTTTGCCCATTTTCTAATTTGATTACTTGCTTTTTTGTTGTTGTTGTTTTCCATCAAGTTTTTAATAGGTCTTTAAATGTTCTAGATACAGTCCTTTGTGAGATATGTGGTTTGCATATATTTTTTTTCCTAGTCTTTAGTTTGCCATTTCACACTCTTAACAGGATCTTTCCACAGCAAATTTTTTAGTTTTGCCCAAGTCTAATTTATCAATTTTTTCTTTATGAGTTGTGCTTTTGATTTCATGTCCAAGAAATCCTCACAAAAGGTCCTGAAGGTTTTCTCCTATACTGTGTTCTAAAAGTTTTATAGTTTTACATTTTCCATTTAAATCCATAACCCATTTTAAGTTAATTTTTGTGTAAGGTCATGATTTAGATTGAGGTTCATGATTTTGCCAATGTATATCCATTATTCAAATATTTTTTAGTCATACTCTTTTTCTCCTCTATTCCTAGGATTGATACAATACATATATTTGATATTTTGCTTCTATAGGTTTCTGAAGCTCTGATCATTTGTTATTATTTTAGTTTATTTCTTTCTGTTGTTCAGATTGGGTAATTTCTATTGTTTTATTTTCAAGTTCACTATTTTTTTTTTCCCTCGGTCCTTTCTATTCTGCTGTTGAGGTATTCATTCAATGAGGTTTTTTTGTTGTTGTTTGGTTATTGATTCTTCTTTATGTCTTCTGTTTCTTTGCAGAGACTTTCTGTTTCTTTGCCAAGATGTTGTATTTCTTCATTTGTTTCAAGCACATTTATAATTACATACCAAAGCATTTTTATGATACTTGCTTTAAAATCCTGCTCAGATAATTCCAGCATCTGTGTCATATTGCTGTTAGTGTCTGCTGATTGCCATTTCTCATTCAAATTGAGATTTTTCTGATTCTTGTTATTCCAAGTAATTTTTAAGTATACCTGTGGATTTTGGTATTATGTTGTGAGACTCTGGATCTTAGTCAAATCTTGTGTTTTAGCTGACCTCCTTTTAAGCTGGGCTGGTGGGGAGAGTTGGGTGCCACCTCATTACTGCTAGGTAGGGGTAGAAGTCCAGTTCTACATTCAACCTCTTTTGACACTCCAGTAGGGAAGGGATTCCTCATTATTGCTAGGCAGAGATGGAAATTCTGGAAGTTCTGGCTTTCCATGAGGCTTTTGCAGTACCATGCTGGCTGGGAAGGGCAGAGGTGCCTTGGTACTGCTTACCATTGGCTTCCACCAACACTGACGCTGTGGTAGGGGGAATCAGGGCCAGAGGGAGGGTTGGTCTCATTACACCTTGGAGGTGGTAGAATTCCTGATTCTCCAGTAAGCCTCTTCTGACACTTCCCCAGTGGGGAGGATACCTCATTACTGATTGGTGGGGGTAGAATTACAGGATCTTCCCTTCCCCCATGATTTCTACTGACACCACAACTGGAAGGAGGCTTGTTACCAGTTCGTGGGAATGAAAGTCACGTTTACCACTTGGTCTCCTCAGACATTACCGTGTGGGAGTTGATTACACACCTAGTTATAGCTACATAAGGTGAAAGCCCAGTGTCCCCAGTTGGCCCGTGTTGGTAGAGATGGGGTTGAAATCAGGTTTTACTGTGTTGTTTGCTTTGAGTTGAGTGATTCTTATATAAAGTTTTCTGTATTGCTAGGCTAGGCTGTCTTTTTCTTGGTCATTTGGCTAGAAAGCAAGCTTTCCTTGAGATTTTGTTGCCTGTACCCATTGGTGTTCTGTGATGCTTCTTTAGGTTGCTTATTTGATTTTTTCCTCCAAAATAGCTGTTGATTCAGATCTTAAATGTTCGTAACAAAGAATATGCCAGAAATTAAAAGTAAAAAACTTTATACCAATGTCATTATGGAAGGCTAGGGGAAATATTTTCAAAGTTGTGAACTCTTAGCTATCCCAAAGCCAAAATTTTACTAAAATCACATGTTTCTATCTTATGACCATAATGGATAAAATGTTTTTCTTTTAAATCCATGAATAATTAAGATGTATTCAAGTCAAATATTTGTTTGCTTAACACTTTTTATCATTAACATATAATACTATATAAAGTATAATAGCAACTTTCTTGATATGTATCAGAAATCATGAGGGAAATAAAGCAACCTGGCAACAAAATCTTCTTGGATTCAGTATTTAGAGCCAAATAAAATATACTCTTTTTTCATCTAATATTTATAAAGCAGTCCAGTATCCTGTGGGTGATAGTGAAGAGCATATGAGGGTAGGAAGACAATGGCATTCACCCCATATCATCTGCATGAAAGTCCTTTTGGAAAAATATTCTCAAGTACGGATTGTACATTTTTCAGGTATTTGTTTGTACTCAATTTTCAGGTAGGAATGGTTCTGGAATAAGGCACCTAATCTTAACATTTTCCAAATAACCATCATCCAGGATTTGTTCAAACAAGAGACAGTATATTACCTCAGAGATTGTTGCTCTTTAAAGTAGGAAGAAAAGGCAATAGATGCCAGATTCAGCCATCAAGTACCCTTCTCTCTCCTAAGATCCTCTTAGAGTTTTTTCCATATAGGGTCATAGTTGGCTGTAAAGTGAATTACCTTATGTTGTTAAATCTTTACAGATTAGTGATTAGAAGTACAGACTTTGAAATCAGACAGAACTTGTTTTAATTCTGAGTTCTGCCACTTATTAAATGCTTGACTTCAACAACTTATTTAGCATTTCAAAACCCATTTCTTCATCTAAAATGGGCAATAGATGTTCTAATAATAATTTAATTGGATGCAGTAATCAAATTAGAGTATGAAAGTGTTGTACTTAGCATACTATGTGATCTGTACACTTTATCTTTTGATTTGTGATTATAAGGAAAGAAATAGAAACAACTATCTCATTTAGAATGTATCCCTTTTTCTGGAACTTCTTAAATATCAGATAAAAGAAAAATGGCTCCTTTGGAGTGGTGTCTAGGGATTGTTATTGATACTGAGTCCTCTGTCTTGGGAGACTAACATGTTAGCACTATGCCTCTGAGCACTATGCACTTTGAGTTGGGTTAGCACATGACTCTGCAAAGACAAAAAAATAGATAGCAAGAATGTAGACCTTGAATGTCAGGTCAAAGCCTTGCCCATTTAACAATGACAATGCAGTATAGTGTGGTGGTTAAAAATGTGGAAACTGGAAACAGATTACCTAAGTTTGAATGTCTCTACCAATAGCCAGTTGTAAACTTCAGTTATTTTACTATACCTCTTTGTATCCCACTTTATCATATATAAAATAATGATAGTAACAGAATCTATTTTCTATAGTTGTTGTGCATATAAAAATATTAGTGGATATGAAGTGTATAGAACATTGCCTGGTATAGAGTAAACATTTCTTTAATATTAATTACTATTTAACTCTGATCCACATGGACTAGCACAGTATATCAAGGCCTAGTCTGTTCCATTCCTACCAGATAATTTATTTAAGTTTTAACTAGGAGAGAGATGAAAGAATGAAGTTTTCTGGTCTTTATATTTTGTACTTTGTGAAGATAATTTTTGTATGCTTGCTACTTTGTAATATATTTTTTAGGGAACCTGAGAAACTTGCCTCCCAATGTCACAATTGATAAAGAAAAATTGTATGTAACTAGCTGTCATTACTGTTAATTATTTTGTTTTTGTTAGCAAAAGAAGTGATGACTTCATCGGGAGAGTGAGGATGAGTGTCTAGAGTCAACAGGGATGCATGTATATGGTTTACCTTTTTAAGATGAGAAGTGGAGCTGGTATTCATTGCTGCCCAGAATTTTCAATAGTTTGAGGAAAGAGGCCTTCCTAGCAGAAGGCTGAGAAACTAATGTATATAACATCTAATTATTGCTTAATAATATCTTTAGTAAAAAATGAAGGATAGTCTCTGACTGATAACTATCTGTTAGAGTTTTGGATCCTTCATTCCTTGCCTTACAAAAGAACTGTTCATCCACATAAAGCCTAGAAAGGAGAAAGGGGCTTTTCCTTTACTTTTGAATTAAAAAACCCCACTTAAAACAGCATCCCAATATTTTTACACAACCAATATTTTGAGTACATCTGTATTTTTTTACTTATTTTTACTGGTATGTGAATAGACTCTAAAGACAATACTCAGGTTTTAGACTTGTTTTTTTTTTTTTTCTGAGTTGAATATATTGCATTAAAACAAAACAAAACACTTTATAGAGGTGTAATTTTCCTACAAATAAATATATGTTTTTGAAATGTGAAGTCTTCAATGAGTTGTCACACCTAAGAGGAGGTAGGAGTGTGGACTGTATTGAGTACTTCCCTGACAACCAGATTGTAGTATTTTTCACTGGGAGATTATCTCTTCTTCCCCTATTCTGTATTCAGCTTTAGTTCTTTTTATAAGCTCTTATTCACTGACCCTCTGGTGTTTCCTTCACCATTAGCCTTAACACTGAAGGCACTGGGAAAAGAGCCAAGAAGAAGAAGAACCAGTTTTGTTTTAGTTTTTGTTTGTTTGTTTGTTTGTTTATTAGAGAGAGAGAGCAGGAGTGGGGGGGCAGGGGCAGAGACAGAGGGAGAAAGCAGAACCCTTGTGAGCAGGGAGGCTAACATGGGGATGATCCCAATGACCTGAGCCAAAGGCCAACGCCTAACTGACTCACCCACCCAGGACCTCAAGAAGAACTAGTTTTTTTAAAGATTTTTTAATTTTTATTTATTTGACAGACAGAGAGAGAAGGAACACAAGCAGAGGGAGAGGGAGAGGGAGAAGCAGGCTTCCCGTGGAGCAGGGAGCCCGATGTGGGGCTTGATCCCAGGACGCTGGGATCATGACCTGAGCCGAAGGCAGACACTTAACGACTGAGCCACCCAGGCGCCCCAAGAAGAACTAGTTTTAATAGTAGAGTCACACACATTTGAAACCTTCCTTGCTTTCACCTTAACCCATGAAATATGTGAGATAAGCCTACAGTCCACATAAGAAATGACTTAATTCCAAGAATCAGGATCAGTGATTTACTTGCTTTCCAGATTATAGGGAAATTCCAACTTCTTCTCAAACTTGGGGTTTCCCTTCATTTAGTTGTTTTATGCTTTTACAATCACTCAAATTCATTTATTTGGGTTCTGACTATCATGAACATCATCCTAAAATGCCTTCATACTTAGGAATAAAAATCTCAAATACTGCAGCGTTCTTGGAAGCTTTCAAACCCTCAAACCTTCAATAATATAAACTCTGAAAATCAAAGACCAGTAGATACAGCAGCATCCAGACCTTCAACTCTGCTTGTGAAAGATTCAGAGCATTCAAAAGAGAAATGTATCACTCAAGGTAGTAATTACTGAGCTCAACAGCCTGTTGTTAGGATATTAAATTAAGGCCAAATAAGATACCTAACCAAACTGCCTCTTAAAAATAGTGACTCATAGCCTAATTGATGTGAGAATCAAATAAATATTATGGAACTCCTTTAGGGTGAGGGAATTCCTTTGAATTTAAGTCTCACTTAATGGAATTCATTGAACCTCTTCAAAATTTTCCATAAATTGTCCAATAAAAAGCTTGAAGTCTTGAAAGAGTTTAAATCATCTTTTTAAAAGGGATGGTGAAACTCTTTCTCTTTTCCTCCCACCACATGAGAGGAGGAATGTAGTGCTGTAAATTCCCCTGTAATTTTAACCATGGGACCTAGATCTGGAGGAGAATGTCTAGTTAAAGAGTGCAAGCTGGCACAACGCTGCCCAAAGCATATAAGAAAGTGGGTTTTTAAGAGTTCTTACTGAGGTGTAGTTGAGTGGAGGGACTTGACACATTAAACAAATCAGTCCCAGAGTAAATGTTCATTCAGCATGTGGTTTTGTTTTCCTTATGACAGAGTTTTGGTTTGGTAAGTTCTTTCTTCTAGCTTGCTCTCCAGGTTTTACTTTACTTATAGGTTGTTTTTTGTTCTACATTGGCAATTTAGAAGCATTTTTACCTATTAAGCAATCCTGATGACTTTTGCCACTACAACTAGATCCCTTCCAGTCATGTTGAGAGGTTAGAGGAGGTCTTAATGTGAAACAGAACTTGTAGAATATTTGGCATCATAGAACAGAATTTTGATTCCTTCTCTGCTGCATCTAGAGGTGTGTTTTTCATTGAATTGTTAGCATTTTGATTCTCTGCTTTCTCACTTTGAAAGAGAGGATAAGAATAATTCACTTAGGGGTGCCTGGGTAGCTCAGTCCTTAAATATCTGCCTTTGGCTCAGGTCATGATCCCAGGGCCCTGGGATAGAGCCCTGCATCGGGCTCCCTGCTCAGCAGAAAGCCTGCTTCTCCCTCTCCCACTCCCCCTGCTTGTGTTCCTTCTCTCGCTTTGTCTCTCTCTGTCAAATAAATAAATAAAATTCTTTAAAAAAAAAAAACAATAATTCACTTAGAGGAATGCTGTATAATTAAAAGAAGTAAGTATGCAAAGAGCCAGGTATGTAGTAAGTACTAAAAAGTTTACTTTGACAGTTTATATTTTAGAGGTTTATTTTCTAGCCTTCTCCTCTTTGCAAATTGTTGCTTTCAGATTGAATGTGCCTCTAGATTCCTAGAGGCAAGTGTTTTTGTTTGTTTGTTTTTACAAAAAGGTAATATCATCATAGGTCTACTATGTTTACAATTTTTTTTCATATGCAATGCACAGTCCCCAATTAAAACTATAAGTCATATGAAGTGATAAGATAATAAGAAAGAAAAATTTAAAAATATCAGACAATAGAAAGAGACCTACTTGGCCTCAAAATATGGAGCAATCAGACATAACATTTAAAATAACTATTCTTAATATATTCAAGGAGTTAGAAGACCAGACTGGGATCTTGGTAGAGCCTAGTAACTCTTAAAATTCCAAAAGAGGTTATAAAATTGGAAAATAAAATATCCAATATTGAGAAAACATGTGGAAAGTACAAGTAGATTAGATACAGCTAAAGAAAAAAAAAACAATAATAGGAGGATAAACCAGAATAAAATATCTAGAATGAAACCCAGAGAAGCAAAAGACTGTGGAAAATAGAAGAGAGGGAAAAGAACTAAAATATACAATAAGAAGGTCTTACCTGCTTGTAATTGGAACCTAGAAAAAAGAGATAGAGGAGTACCTGGTAGGCTCAGGTGGTTAAGCATCTGATTCTTGATTTTGGCTCAGGTCATGATCTCAGGGTCCTGGGATTGAGTCCCGTGTCAGGCTCTATGGTCAGCGCAGAGTCTGCTGGAGATTCTCTCCCTCTCCTTCTGCTCCTCCCCCTGCTTGTGTGCTCTCTCTCTTTAAAATATATAAATAAAATCTTTAAAAAAAGAAAAAGAGAGAGAATGTACAGAAGCAATATTAGAAGTAATGCCTGAGATTTTTCCAAAATTAATTAAAGACATCAATCCTTAGTTTCAGGCTGCATACATTTAACCCTAAGCATTATCCATTTTCCTGAATGCCCATCAAGGGGCCAGATGATACAATTTGCTAGTGCTGGAGAATTACTGCTCATAGATGGAATTGAGAATAGTTAGAAATGGGAAGTATCTGGGAAGATAAATTACCCCTTTGTTTCTTCTTCCATTGAATACTCTTAGGTTTGGTTCACTCTTGCAACTCTTATAAAGAAGTTACAATGCCAGAAAGTAAACTCAGCTACTGAGCAGCCTATCAGGTCTCTTGGCAGCGTGATGTGATAGCTAGTATGTTAACATATTTCATCACATTCTTTGTATATGCTTTTGCCTTATTTTCCCTTTTACATATCCATATCACCCTGGATTTGTACATCTCAAGGTAATGACACTTTACTACGTGTCACCGTGTCTACTGTCTTGACCCAAGCTGAGAAACTGTAAATCACAAGAAGTATAAATTAAAAGAAAGATACACCTAAGTACATCATAGTATAACTTCTGGAAACCAGAAAAAGATCTTAAAGAAATGAAGACAGATTACCTTCAGAAGACCCACATTTTCACTGACAACAGACTACTCAACAAAAACAATGGAGGCCAATAATACAGTAGAATATCTTTGTATTGGTGAAAGGAAATACAAAACAACCTAGGCTTTTATGCATAGCAAAAAAAAAAAATCCTTTATAGACAAAGGTGAAATAAATATATTTCTGAAAACAACAGTAAGAAAACTCATCAGTGGAGATTCACATTAAAAGAAATAGTAAAGCTTACTTTTTCTTTTTTTAAGATATATATTTTTAAAGATTTATTTATTCATTTTAGAGAGAAAGAAAGAGAGCATGAGTGGGGAGAGGGACAGAGGGAGAGAGAGAGAGTCTCCAGCAGACTCCTCATTGAGCATGGAGTCCCATGTGGGACTCGATCCCTGAGCCGAAATCAAGAGTCAGACACTTAACCAACCCAGGCAATCCTAAGACTTATTTTTTTCAGGTAGGATAAAAATGATCCCAGATACAAGTTTGGAAATAGAAGAAATAAAGAGTGTGAGCAAATCTAAAAGACTATTGACTATATAAAACACTATCTAGATATTGACTGTATAAAATAATGATAATGTCTTGGTGAATTAAAATGCATATAAAATTGGGGGTGTGGGTAAATGCTATATAAAATTAAAATAGATTGTTGAGAGGTAGGTAAATGACAGTATAGTATTTTACTGATTTTGCATTATACAGGAATAGGGCAAAAGTACCAGGCAAAATTATACTTTATTAGTAATGGATGTATATTATAATCTCTTGAGTTACTACTAAAATAATATTAAAATTAAGCCTGTTTTATGGGGAAGAAGGAGAGAATAATAAAAAATCAGAGGAGAAGAAAATATTACAAATATTACATACAATAATACAAATATTACAAAACCTGGTAGAACATATGTGCTATGGTGAGCGCTGTGAATTGTGTAAGACTGTTGAATCACAGACTTGTACCTCTGAAACAAATAATACATTATATGTTAAAAAAAAAAAGAAGAAGGAGAAGATAGCAGGAAGGGAAAAATGAAGGGGGTGAAATCGGAGGGGGAGACAAACCATAAGAGACTATGGACTCTGAGAAACAAACTGAGCGTTCTAGAGGGGAGGGGGGTGGGAGGATGGGTTAGCCCAGTGATGGGTATTAAGGAGGGCACGTACTGCATGGAGCACTGGGTGTTATACGCAAACAATGAATCATGGAACACTACATCAAAAACTAATGATGTAATGTATGGTGATTAACATAGCATAATAAAATAAAATAAAAAAACCTGGTAGAAAAAAAAAGCTCTGTAAATTATAGTAGATTTAAACTATTATAATGGTGATTATACTATATGTAAATGGGCTCAATGCTCTGATTAAAATACAAAGGTTGTTAATTGGATAAAACAAAAGCACCTCCAACTATAAACTCTTTGTAAGAAATGCCTCTCAGATACAATGATACAAATGAATTAAAACTATTGAAAAAGAACTATCAAAAAACATTAAACAAAAACTAGTATCATTATATCATTATCAGGCAATATAGATTAAAAGTATTTACAGAGAGAAAGAATGTCTTGATAAATGGTGTTAAACTATTGACCTCACCAAGAAGATGTAACAATTTAGTGTACAGTTAACCCTTGAACAATGAGGGGGTTAGGGGCACTGACCCCCATCCACCCACCAGGCAGTCAAAAATCTACGTATAACTTTTGACTCCCCCAAAACTTAACTACTCATAGCCTCCTGTTGATCCAAAGTCTTACGGATAACATAAACAGCCAATTAACACATATTTTGTATATGTATGTATTATATACTGTATTCTTGAAAAAAGTAACCTAGAGAAAAGAAAATGTTATTAAGAATATCATAAGGAAGAGAAAATACCTTTATAGTACTGTACTGTAAAAAATCCTCATATAAATGGACCTGCACTGTTCAAACCTGTGTTGTTCAAGAGTCAGCTGTACATCTGAAAATCTAGCCTCAGATATATAAAATAAATGCTGACCGAATTAAAGAGAGATATATTCAAATATATAATCATAGTGGTATATTTTAAGATACTGTTCTCAATAAGTAACAAATCAAGCAGATAAAAATTAGTATGTTGTTTAAATAACTCATGGATCAAGAAAAGACTCCAAATGGAAGTTGTGAATCTTTTGAATTGTGATAATAAAAGAATGAATCTAAATATTGTGAGATGCAGCTACAGCATATTTAAAGAGAAATGAATAGCCTTAAATGGATATATTTAAAAAAAAAAACCCTACAAATCAACAAGCTAAGCATCCATTACTAAAAGTTAGTAAATGAATAGCAAATTTAGTCTAAAGAAATATGAAGGAAGAAAATAATAAAGGGCAGAAATTAGTTAACAGAAACAAACATACATTGGAGTGAATTTATAAGGAGAAAATTTAGCTCTTTGAAAGATTAATAAGATTAATAACACTGTAAAATAATGTGTATAGAAAAAAGTCTAGGAAAGAAAGAGAGAAAAGGCACAAAAAATTATGGAAAAATAATAGGCACAAATAACCAATACCAGTCATGAAAAATAGACACTACCACATATTCTGTATGCATTAAAAATGAAATAAGAAACTTAAGAACAATTAGATGCCAACACATTTAAAAATAAAGATGCAATGAACATATTCCTAGAAGGTCATAAACTTACTAAAACTGACACAAAAGAAAGGGAAAATATGTGTAAATGTGTGTAAATGCTATAAATATTAAATACATTGGCTCTTTAAGTAATAATCTTTCCAAACATAAAATACTAGACCAGGAAGTCTCCACTACTTGATCTTACCAAATATTTTAAACAAGAAATTTAAAAGCTTATACAAACATCTTCAAGAATAGTGAAAAAGAAACATCTCACAACCTGTATTATGAAGCCAGCTTAATTTTGACCCCAGCAAAATCTGGCAGTGGTACAATGAAGAAGAAGAATTACAGCTCAATCTCACTTTTGAACATAGATGAAAAAAATCCTAACTAAAACATTAGCCAACAATATGCAGCAACTATGAAAAGAGAGAATTCACCAATTTAAGTTTTTTAATTTTTCAAAATTAAAAATATAAATCCAATATAAATCACCATATTAACAGAACAAAAAAGAGAAATAATGTGAGCACATAAATCATGCAAAACAGTTTCTGATAAAACAAAACATTCATTCATGATAAAAAATTTGTTGCAAATTGGGATCAGAAGCACTCATCTTTAATTTGGTAAATGGTGTCTACATTAACCTATTGCAAATATGATACTTAATGGTGCAGTTAAAGCTTTTCCTCTGTTATCAGGAGTTACAAAAAGATGACTACTATCACCCTGAATATTAAATCATGTAGGAGTCCCATTCAATGAATAAATGAACAAAAAGAGTAAAATATATAAGGATTAGAAAATTAAAAATAAAATTCATTATTCTCAGATGACATGATTGCATACATAGAAATTAAAAATTCTACAAACAAGTTATTAGAATGAATGAGTTTAGTTACTTGCTGAATACAAGTTAAATATAAATATTTAATTATATTTATTAATACCATTAATGGACAATTAGAAAATACATTTTAAGGGGCGCCAGGGTGGCTCAGATGAGCATCCAACTCTTGGTTCCAGCTCAGCTCATGACCTCATGGGTCATGAGATCAAGTCCTGCATCAGACTCCATGCTTGGTGGGGAGTCTGCTTGAAGATTCTCTCCCTCTGTCCTCCTCCCACTCACACGCTCTCTCTCTCTCCCCCCCTCCAAAATAAATAAATCTTAAGAAAAAGAAAATTCATTTTAAGAAACATACCATTTATGATAAAATTAAAAATACTATCTACTTAGAAATAAATTGAGTTAAAGATGTGCAGTGTCACTACAAAGAAAACCATAAAACATCATTTATAGAAATGAAAGACCTAAATAGACCTAGTGACAAACCATTGTTAAGACTTGCTATTGTAAAAATGCCAATCAATTCTCAAAATTATCTATAGTTTCTACGCACTATCATCAAATACCTCAAGAAATTGTATATGTTTTTATGTATGTGTGTGTATGTCCCTTGACATGCTGATTCTAAATGTAATTGGAAACACATAGAACTAAGATTAGCCTACACACACATAAAGAAGAACAGGATGGAAGTATTTTCTCTATAGGATATCAAAAAGTAATATACAGCTTACAAATTAGGTTAATTGGTATTAATTCAAATTGACTAATAGAATTAAACAGAGAGCTCAGAAATGGCCTGACTACAACATGTATGGATAATTAATTCATGGTAAATTCTCCAGTGCAGAGCACTGTGGGAAGTTTTTCTATCAGTGGTGCTGAGTAAAATAAATATGATATAGAAAAGATAAATTTGACCTCTAGCATACACCATATACAAACATCAATTCCAGAGCGTAAGTAAGTTTAAATGTAGAAAACAAAATAAAAAAACTTCTAGAGAAAGTAGAGGAGAAAGTGTTTATTCTCTTTGACAGAAAAATATAGCCACAATGGAAGGATTTATACATTTCACTATATTAAAACTGTTTATCAAAATACAGAACGTAAAGGCAAACTACAGAGTGAGAAAAGATGCTGCACATATAACTGATGAGGGGATTTTGTATCCTGAGTATATAAAGAAACAGTACAAATTGGTAAGCAAAATATGGATAACAAGGAAAACCCTGGAAAGACTTGAATGGTTATTTTATAAAACAAGATGAACAAATGGCCAACAAGGCTAAGAAATGTCCATTAAGCCTAAATAAACCTCACTAGTCTTAAAACTGAATTAACACCAAATAATATACCACTGCATACCTGTTAGAGTGAATAAAAATGAGGTTGTCAACAATACCAAATGTTGGCAAAAATTTGGAGCTACTGGAACTCTTTGTGAGTGAGAGTACCAATTGGTACAGCCACTTGGAAAACTTCCACATGCTCTGTGATCCATCAATTTGATTATTAGAACAATACACAGCAATAACAAGAGTACAAGAGTGTTTATAGTAGCATTACTCTATAAAACCTCCAAATAACTGGAAATAACTTAAATATCATTCAGCAATAGACTAGATCACTGAACTATCAAATATTAATACAAAGGAATGTTATGCAGCAATGAAAGTAAGTCAGATGTAGGTACATACAGCAACATGCATAAATTTCCTAAACACAATGTTGACAGAAAAATACCAGTTATAAAGGACTATATACTGGATGGTTCCATTTATGTAACACTCAAATATAGGCAAAACTAAATTATAATGTTTGAATTCAGGATGGTGATTACCTTTGAGGAAGAAGAAAGAAGAAAGACTGGATGTGAGGCCATGAGGATAACTTTCTGTGGTGCTTAAAATTTCCTGTTTCTTTGACCAGGGTAGTACGTACATTAATGTGTACTTCATAAAAATTTATTGAATGGTACATTTGTTTTTGTATACTTTTCTGTATATGTATTATAATTCACAATAAAAAAATTTAAAGTATCACATTGAAACTTGTTTTAGGTATCTTTAAAAATATACAAAAGACAATTTTTGTCTCCTTATGGTTTTCATGGGTTTGTTTTTGTTTTTTGTTTCTTGCTTGTAATTTTAGCATAAAGCAAAGGTGGCCACAGGCATCTTTGTTAGGATTACTGATCCACAACTTACATAGACTATTTCTAGTTCTCACAACATGCCTTCAGCTCAGGGTTATCACCATTTCATAAGTGAAGAAAGTGAGGCTCAGAAAAAGTGAAGTGATTTTCTCAGAGCATTCTACAATACAAGGTGGGATCTGAGCAGGTTATGGAAAATTGAAAAGGCAAATATACACTTATATGAGCCAGAAAGATAGTAATAGTAATACTTTTCCTCTGGTTCCCTATTTATGCCCTGTTGCCTAAAGGTATAATATTTTAAAAATATGTATATTTTTTAATCTCTATAAGTTCAATTTGGGTCTGTTTTAAAAAATATCTAGCATGTCTATAACCTCAAGCTTTACTCTGCCTTCTTGAACATATGGGGTACAGTTATAATAAATGTTTTAGTATCTTTACTGGTTCCATCATCTGTGTTGATGCTTCACCAGGTTCAATTGGTTGTTCTTTCTCCTCATTATAGGTGCTATTTTCCTGCTTCTTTGCATGCCTGGTAACTTTTTACTGGATGTCAGACATTGTAAATGTTTCCTTTTGGGGAACTAGATATTTTTATAGTCCTATAAATAATCTTGAACTTTGTTCTGGAACACAAATAAGTTGTTGGGAGGCATTTGGTCCTTTCAAGGCTGCTTTTAAGCTTTATTAGGCAGGACCAAAGTAGCCTTCAATCTAATGTTGCCCAACTACTGAAGCAGAACCCTTCTGAGTACTCTTCCATGGATTATGAGGTTTCCCTACTCTGACTGGTAGAAGTACAAACTAGAATACAAATAAGTCCCATCACTAAGAGAGCTCCAGTGATTTCCCCCGTTCTCCTTTTGTGTGGTTCCTTCCCTGGCTGTGGATAGAGTTTCCTTACATGAATGCACTGGTCAACAGTTTAAGACTAAAGGGGGGAGGGAGGGGTCTCCAGATATCTGGAGCTATCTCCTTCCTGTGTAGCTTTTTTTTTCCCAGTACCCTTCTCTATACTGTAAATTATAGTGTTTTGATTTTTGTGGATACCCAACTCTCTCATCTCAACTAAGGGAGACTCTTTGGGCCTCCCCTGTATTCTTATGTCTCTACTCTCTCCAGGATAATAATTTTGTTCAGCCTGAGGTCCCATGTCTGAAAGCCATTCTTTATATATTTTGTTGGTTTTTTTTCTTGCTTGCTTTTTGATATTTGTTTCAGGCTGGCATATAAAGCCAGTCCCTGTTACTACATTTTGACTGGAAACAGACATCAAATATGTTTATTTTGATTGCACCTTTTCTTGTTTTCTACAAGTGAAATCTAACATATGTGTCATGTTACACTAATTGGGAATCATCTATACACCTATTAATGGCAAGTATTCTAAGTGAAGTCATAGTACTTTGTAGGTGCAGAAGTCTTCATACAGTTGAGCTGTAACACGTTTTCTATATTAAGAACAATATTCCCATTCTCCTCGCAGCTCATCCAAAATATTCACCTGTTGGGTGAATACACAAAACTTGAGACTCATTTGATTCTTAGTGAACTGCATGATCCATCTAAACTATTACTTGGGTCCAAACTCTAGCCATAAAGCAAAACTAACAAAATGTTTTAGAAAGAAAGCTACTGTTTCTTCAATACCTACTGTCTATTAGGGACTGTATCAGGAGCTCTTACATACATTATCGATGGGAATTTCATGACACCCCTGTTGATGGGCAGCATTATCCTTATTTTATTTTCACTGATAACCATGCCAAATTAACAAATAGATAATAAATGTTCCAAATGCAGCAGTTATTACTTCAATTCTTGGTATCTAACTAGTGCTAGATAAGCAGGTTATGAGTAAGCCTTCCCACAGTTTGATTTTTGACATCAGAAAAGTGAGATGTAATGAGATCATTATTACCTCAAGGAGAATCTGTGGTGACAAATCATAAGGTAAAAATTTAGCATGCATTCATGCTGCACTATTTGGATCCTAATTAACACTATTCCCTGCTGCTGTCTTGCAGGAAAGCTAGTTCTAGGAAAGAGTTACTCTTTCTTCTAAGACATAGTTTATTCAATTCCCAACATTCTTTCCCTTTTCACTGCAGAAACAGGCCTATTAATCATCATTTTGAATCAAGGTTATGCAAGGCCAAGCAATTCCAACTTGCAAACTGATGATGTTTGGCAAACCTAGTCCAATTTCCAGGGCAGCATCTAAGCACAGCGCACCTGCCTATACCTTCACCTGCTTTGCCAAGTGAACTTTCTCAAACTTCGCAGGGCTGAGAGCCAGGACTAGGATTCCTTCAAACCCAAAACAGATCTCATTGCTTATGGAATTCCCTGCATGCAAACTTAAGGGCGTTATAATATAGACATTACAATTACATTATGAGTCCTTGTGTGAGACTGATAAGTGAATCAATATTTTTTTAAAGATTTTATTTATTTGAGAGCGAAAGAGAGAAAGAGAGAGAGAGAGCATGAGCAGGGGGAGGGGCAGAGGGAGAGGGAGAAGCAGACTTCCTGCTGAACAGGGAGCCTAATGCAGGATTTGATCCCAGGACCCTGGGATCATGACCTGAGCCGAAGGCAGTTGCTTAACCAACTGAGCCAGCCAGGCACCCAAGTGAACCGATATTTTGTTCCTTGGTTCTCTTCCCCCAGCTTTAGCATGCTTTCCACCCCTTCCTTCAGTGTCCAGTGCTTTTTCCTGCTGCTTGACTACCACAGTTTTTTTAGTTCATTTGTAGCAAGTGGGTGTGGATTCATTATGGAGAAAAACCTAGTCCGTGTTTGTATATTACCTAATTAATAGATCACCTTTACCAGGGGACACAGTGACTGAACCAAACTAAAGGGAACATTTCTTAAGGAGGCCGAGAGGTAAGATAAAATATTTCTCACATCCCATTTCACTGACATAGCTGCCAAGTCTACTCTTTCTACATGGAAGGCCTGTCTTAGTCTTATTTGCAGTCTCTAGGGTATGGTCTATCTCACATGTATTCTTTTCTAGATTATATTTTAAAATTAATTAGCTCTTATTGTGGGCTTATTATGTGTTTGGCACTAAGAAGTTTCACAATTTCTTTATATCTCACCAAGTCTCAAAGACAACTTGTGAAGTAAATATTTTAATCCTCACTTTATAGATAAGAAAACTGACACCCAAACAGGTTAAATGGCTCTTGAAGTCCTCCCAGTAAGCTGTAGAGCTAAGACTCCTGACTTCTATCTAGTTCTTTCCACTACACACAGTTTGGGAGCAAAAGTAATTAATATCAAGATTCATAGGCTGTGTGCATTAAGCTGCTCACTTCGCTCGGCAAGTCTGTTATAAAATCATTATATTTATAAAGAATGGGATTATACACACAGTTTGTAGTCAGATACATATAGAGATAAAACTACCTAGTTCATAGTGCTTTGATCTTAGCAAAGGAAAGATCTTTCCTAAATCCATGGAACAGATTGTGAGGCATGCTCCCTGAAGGTAAATAAGGAGAGAGAGGTGATATTAGTAAACCTTTTAAAACTAGATATGTAAAAAGAATATTTGGTGATACAGCACAGAGCTTTCTTACATTAAAAGTATAGTTTGACTTAGGTAAAAATATTACAACAGGATGACTTCGTGGTTGTTCAAGAGTGTATTCAACTTCCTTATTGAGCGTATACTATTTTTTACTGCAAGAAATTTTGGTGCTATTTTAACTATCCGAAGTTCTACCTGCCTTTTTATATACATTATTTCAGGAGTTGATGTTTGCTGGAGATAAAGTAAGAGGAAAAAATTGTATATATTTTTATGGTTTTAGTTGTTTACTCTGTATAGAATTGTATATCTCAAGGAGGTTCCTGTGGCATATATATAAGCAAAATGTTTTAGGAAAGTGTTAGATTAACTGAGAAGGCCATGTTATATTTTTCTTAAGTTGAAATAGGAAGGTAGAAAGACCTACAATTATTTTCCTCTTCATTATATTTCCCAGCAATTTACAAAAGTAATATGTTATGAAAGAATTCAAATAAATCAGAGATATAACTCAGAAAGAAGATGTCACCTCACCTTCCTATCCCTTCCTCTTCTGTCAGCTTCACTTTCTTCCCCAGAGGTCACCATTGTTAACAGTATGGAGTATAACATTTCAGGCGTTATTTTTCTTAGCAATTCATAAATCACACACACACATACACACACACACACGCACATGCACACACACACACCTATACAACAGGTCATTCAATATGATCTCATTATTCATAAATAAGGCATTAGCAGAGTGTTGATACATTCATGTCTTTTATGGTAAAATCTAACTAGCCATCTCTCTCATGGAGAAAACTGGTGAGTTCTGATTATAAAAACTCCTGAGAGATTGTCAGATGGTTCAGTCTGGGATTATTTGGTCCATTTGCTTTTATGACTCAGCAGATTAGTTAATGGGTCACAGTATCTTATTCAGTTGTGGCATTTGTTTTGTCCTCGTATCTTTGGTTTTAGTGAATTTCAAGCCTTCTTGTTGTTGCTGCCATTGTTGTTGATTTGGGGAATTTGATAATATATTTGTACATGTTATATCTTATTGTGTTTGTTTTTGTAGAGAGAGAGATCCAAAAGATAAATCTGTCTTTTGGGTATTTTCCAACAGTATGTACCATTTCTAGAAAGTGACTGTGATGAAACAGTTACCAGCTCAGGCTCTGTTTTCAGAGTCCTCAGCCCCTCTACCCTCTTAACTGCATGACCCAGTTCTTTCCCTTGCTTATGCCTGAAACCTTAGACTCATCCCTAACTTCTCTCTTCTCTCACTCCACACCCTGTATATCTGGATATCCCTTTGTCTCTACTTTTCATATATAAACCTACCATTTCACCACTTATTACCATCACCATTGTTACTACTCTAATCTGAAGCACCATCATCTCTTGGATGAATTTCTACCCCAGCTGTCTAACCAGTCTCCCCACTTCTCCCCTAATTCCCTGACTGTCTATTCTTAACCCGGCTCTGGAGTGATTCTTAAACCTGCTACTCCCTGGATTAGAAGCATCAGCAGAACCTGGGAGTTCATTAAAAATGCAGAAGCTTAAACCCTACTCTAGACCTTATGAATAAGAATCTGCATCTTGACAGGATCCCTAGGTACTATAAGACTATCTGTAGTAAAAGATCATTGTTTTGTTCTCTGTTTTCCTGGGTCTCTTTCTGCTTTTTGTTTATTTAGTTTGTTCATTTGTTTTGTTTTTTAGATTCCACATATAAGAGAAATCATATGGTATTTTTCTTTATGTGACTTATTTCACTTAGCATAATATCCTCTAGATGCATCCTTATTGTCACAAATGGCAAGATCCCATTGTTTTTTATGACTGAGTAATATTCCATTGTGTGTGTATTATACGTATATATGTATACATACCACATCTTCTTTATCTATTCATCTATAGATGGACACTTGGGTTGCTTCCATATTTTGGCTATTATAAATCATGCTGCAATAAACATAGGGGCACATATGTCTTTTTGAATTAGTGTTTTCATTTTCTTTGAATGAAACACTCAGTAGTGGAATTGCTGGATCATATGGTAATTCTGTTTTTAATTTTTTGAGGAACTTCCATCCTATTTTCGACAGTGCCTACACCAATTTACATTCCCACCAAAAGTGCACAAAGATTCCTTTTCCTTCATATCCTTACCAACACTTGTTATTTCTCATCTTTATGATTCTAGCCATCCTGACAGATGTAAGGTGATATTTCATTGTGGTTTTGATTTGCCTTTTTCTGATGATTAGTGATGTTAAGTGCCTTTCCATGTGTTTGTTGGCCATCTGTATGTCTTCTTTGGAAAAATGTCTATTCAGGCCTTCTGCCCATTTTTAATTAGATTATTTGGGGGTTATTTTGGTTTTGAGTTGTATAAGTTCTTTATATGTTTTGGATATTAACCCCTTATTGGATATATCATTTGCTAATATCATCTCCCATTCAGTAGGTTGTCTTTTTGTTGTTGATGATTTCCTTTGCTGTGCAAAAGCTTTTTATTTTGATGTAGTCCCAATAGTTTATTTTTGTTTTTGTTTCCAAATTGCCTTAGGGGACATATCTAGAAAAATGTTGCTATGGCTGATGTCAGAGAAATTACTGCCTACATTTTCTAAAAAACCTACTAACCAACCAACCAACCAACAAAACAAAACAAAAACAAACAAACAAAAAAACTTTGAATCCATCATGGACCAAAACTTTTATAAAATGCAATAAAAGTAAAAAATTATATTACCAAACATGCAATTAAAGATATGAAAAATAGACATAAAAATGCAAGCCCTATTACTGTATTATTTCATTTAGCAGATTTAAAATTCCTCTCTCAAACCATCGTAGATGTTTCTAGATACTTACTCCCAGTGTCTGCACTAAGGTTTTTGCAGACCAGTTTTTGGACTGGCCCCCGCTCAAGGACTACTCTCCCTTCTCTTAGCTCTAGCTGCTCTCCCCAGACATCACATGTGTGCTCTCTGGCTCAGGGCCTTTGCTCTGCCTATTCCCTCTGCCTACAGCATTCTTTCCTAATTACCCACATGGCTAACTCCATCACCTTTCCAGTTCTTTGCCCAGTTGTCACCTTCTCATGGCCTTTGTATGTGCTCTTCCTACTGTTTCAAATGTTCTTATACTTCTCTTGCTTCTTGTCCTTAGGTCTTTCTTAAATGTCAACAACTCAGTTCTTTTATCTAAGTGAGGATAATAATAAAACCAACAACATAGCGTTGTTGTGAGGATTAAATAAAATTCTATTTGTAAGGAACTTAGAGCAATGCCTAAATACATATTAGTATTATAAAATATTAAATATTATTAATAATTAGTATAACTTAAATACAGAGACAAAGGCCTGCTAACTGTGGTTACATCCTGGAAGGGAGTGGAATTGATGGTGGGATATAAAAGATTTCATGTGTTTCATTTAATACATTTCTACCTAATTTCAAATTTTGACAGTGAATATTGTTACTTTAACAGTTAACGAAACAAAATAAAGAAGATGAAAGAAAAGCTTTTTGCTGCTGACCTACTTTTTCTATTCTATTCCCCAAAAGGGACATGCATTTGAAATTAAATTGTCATAATTATAACCATTATGACAGCAAAAACAGTAACAGTTTATACAGTAGTTACAAGATGCTTGGCCTTGTGCCAAGTGCTTTACATGCATTATCTCATTTACTTTTTTATTCTAGATTTCATTAATTTTTATTATTTTTATACTAAATATTGTGTCAGTTAATTAATTTATTGCCTCTCTACTCCCAATTGACTCTCCAATACCTTCACTGTGATAATAGGTGGAGCTCCTTTAAGCAACTCTGCTTTAAAGGAGCATGAGGTTAAGTATCCTTAGCAGAGGTCACTGGAGGGACATTACAGGAGGAAAGGGCTCTCCTATGTTTCCAGCTGTAGAATGGTGGGTCGGTGGTGTAGGTGTGAGGACTTCTGGTGGTCTTTTGCCCAGCCATATGCTCAGAATATGCTGTCCTTTGGAGGTCTCACAGTGCCAGTGTGGCTGGTGATCACCTTCATGTGGTCTTTTCAATATGGACATCCTGCTCCTCAGTCCTCTTGCCTGCCCTGGTGCCCTGATTCTCTCTGCCCACTCATCACCCTCCAGTGTGTCTCTTACAGCCTTCCCAGCAGGGATATTCCATGCTGTAAGCTGCCTCCCCACTGGTGCTCCATTCTTTCCTCATGCCCACATGCTAGCCACCAGCTATGCCTCACATATCTGTCTAGACCTCCAGAGGGTTGTTTCCTGCTTGCTTGTGACTGCAGACCGCCTTTAGCCTGGCAAATCAGTCAACTTCTTTGCCATCCAGTGGGTTCAACTATACCTTCTCCAATGATATAATCAAAACCCAGCCTTGGAGAAAACCCCAGCATTGGAGAGAGTGTACTCTTCCAAGGTTGTCCTTCTTTGGGTAATGTCCCTCAGACTTAGGATATCATATGAAGTTTTCTTATGTCCTATACTCTTTTATCATATTGTAACAATTCTTCATATTAAACTTCTTTGTTTAAATTACTGTGTGTTTTCTATCTCTTGATTAGATGTAAACTATGCAGGTATTCCACTTTCATTTTTTTAATCTTTTTGCTCTGTTATAACGTATAAGAAGTAAAGTGCACAAATCTTAAGTATATAACTCAATGAATTTATATGCACAAACACACAAACACACACGACTGTACCCACATGGATATATAGAATATTCTATTTACCCTGTTTATATCTGGCTTCTTTCTCTCAACATGTCTTCAAGATTCATTCACATTTGTGCATATCAGTAGTTTTTTGTTTTTGTTTTTTAATTTTGTGGTATTCCAGTTTAAGAATGAGTCGTATTTATTTATTCATTCTTTTGATTGATACTGGGTTGTTTCCCAGTATCAAGATTGATTTTGGGTTATTATGATTAAAGCTACTTGAATAGTACAGTAAAAGTTTTTGGTGAACATATACAATCCTTTCTCTTGGGAATATAAGTAGGAATGACATTTCTGGGTCATAAATAGGCTTTTGTTTAGGTCTAGTAGATATTGCCAAATAATTTTCTTTAAATTGACTGAACCGATTTACACTCTAATCACTAATGTTTGATAATTCCAACATCCCTATCATGTCTGGTTCTGATGCTTACTCTGTCTCACACACCCAAATTGTGTGTTTTTGCCTTTTGGTATACCTTGTAATTTTTTCTTGATAGCGGGACATGATGTACTGGTACAAGGAACAGATGTAAATAGGCCTTTAATAATGTGGGGGTCAGATGTGAGGTGAGGTGAAGCATTCTGTAGCCTTATGAGTAGGCTCCAGTCTTTGGTGAGCCTTTGACTCTGGGCTGGAAATTTCGCAAGTGTTCCTCAGTTGTTGTTTTCCCTCTCCACTGTAGGTGGAAGAGGGTGGCTAGAGTGGGCCAGAATTGGGTATTTTCTTTCCCCCAAGTTCAGTTAGGCTCTGATAATACCCCAGCAGGTTGGGCTCTGGTTAGCTAGTTGCCCCTGAGGACAGACCTTATTGAGAGGAGCAGCATGCTCTTCAAAATGATTCCTTTTCCCTTCGCCCTGACAGAAGCACAAGGGTATTTTTTTCCCAATATTTATTCCTGGAGATAAAACTCACAAAAGTGTGGTGGCCTCTGATGACTTGATCCTCTTGGGGTTTTAATTCTCAGATTAGTCAACACTGAGCCTCCAGCAATTCATCAATCACAGTTCAGATTCCTGGGGGGGTTTCTGGTGAGTCTCTGCTTCAGTAAGACACTATCCCCTATGTTCACCTGTCTCTCCAGTCATGGGGGCAGTGGTTTGCCTGTTGTCTTCACCTCACTTACAATCCCATAAGAGTTGTTAACTTTTCAGTCTGTTCAACTTTTTACTTGTTAGGACAGTGTGGCAATTTCCAAGCTCCTTACCTGTGGAACTAGAAACCCCATTACTGTTTAAGAGTTCCAGTTGCTTCACATTTTTGCTAATACTTGGTGCTGTCAGTTCATTTTTTTAAAATAAAAGGTATTTTTAGAACACTTTTGATTTACATAAAAATTGCAAATTTGTTACAATTAGCAAACCAATATTGATACATTGTTATTAACTAAAGACCATATATATTCAGACTCTATTAGTTTTTACCCAGTGTTCTTTTTCTGTTCCAGAATTTCATCTAGGAATTCACATTACATTTAATTGGCAGGTAGTAACAGTTTCTTAGATCTACCTTGTTTTTGAGAACCTTGTCAGTTTTGAAGAATACTGCTTAAATATTTTGTTAAACACCATTCTATTGGGATTCAACTGCTGTTTTTCTCATGATTAGAGGGAGGTTATAAATTTTGAGGAGGAAGACAACAGAGGTAAAATGCCTTTTATTTTTTTTAACATTATATATAGGGCACATGTTGTCAGCATGACTTTATCACTATAGGTGTTAACCTTGATCTCCTGAGATAGTGTTTGTCATGTTTTTCTACTGTGAAGTGACTCTTTTTAACTATCCCACCCCTTTTTCATACTGTATTCTTTGGAAGAAAGTGATTTTTGCAGCTCATGCTTAAGAGGTAGGAGGTTGTGCTTCGCCTCTTTGAGAATGAAGTTTCTATGGGGGGCGCCTGGGTGGCTCAATCAGTTAAGCTTCCACCTTCCACCTCAGGTCATGATTCCAGGGTCCTGGGATCGGGCTGAGTCAGGCTCCCTGCTATGGGAAGGCTGTTTCTCCCTCTTCCTTTGCTGCTTCCCCTGCTCTTGCTCTCTCTCTCTGTCAAATAAATAAGTAAAACCTTAAAAAATTTATGGAGAATGAAGTATCTATAAATTATTTGGGAATTTTTACACATGGGAGATTTATCTCCCTTCCCTTATTTGTTTATTCAGTCATTTGTTTATATCAATATTGACTCATATATATTTATACTTTGAGGTATAATCTAATACTACTTTATTTATTTTGTTGCTTAAATTGTTCTAGCTTTGGCCATTGGGGAGCTCATTCATTTGGCACTTGTATCCTTTTGATATACCCCATAATTGTGGGGGGTTTTTGTTTTTGTTTTTGTTTTGAGCAGTTCCTTATTTTCTTTCTTTTTTTTTTTTAAAGATTTTATTTATTTATTTGACAGAGAGAGACATAGCGAGAGAGGGAACACAAGCAGGGGGAGTAGGAGAGAGAGAAGCAGGCTTCCCCGCAGAGCAGGGAGCCTGATGTGGGGCTCGATCCCAGGGTCCTGGGATCACGACCTGAGCCGAAGGCAGACGCTTAACGACTGAGCCACCCAGGCGCCCCCCTTATTTTCTGATACTACAAGATACTTCAGGATCATTTTGTACACTTCCTAGTCCAAGTCCTAGAATCAGACATTTCTCTAAGGAGTCCAGGTTCCTTTTAATGGAGAACAGTATTAGAAACCAAGTTCTGGGTGCTAGGTGTGCTCATTGCTGATGTGATGCTATCAGTCTTTTTAATTTTAGCCACTATTTTGGATTTGTGTTATTGGGATTTTAATTTTCTTTTCTCTGAGGAGTAAAGGTTAAGTGCCTTTTTATATGCTTTTTAACTATTGTATATCATTATTTATGATGTGTCCAAATCTTTTGCCCATTTTAATTCATTTCACATTGCTTTTCACTGCTTTTTATTGTTTTTAAAGGGAATTATAGGATTCTTTTGTATATTCTGAACATGATCAGTATGAATCTTTGTTAAATATACATACACACATCAGTATGTTGCAGATGTCTTCTCTAAGTCTGGTTTGCCTATTCACTTTTTAATCAATTTATTTAAAATTTGCATATAGTGAAATTGACTTATTTTAATGTATATATAATTATAGATATATTAGGTCTTAAATGTGTAATTTTATTATTTGTTTTCTGTTTGTTTCTTCTGACTCTTGTTCTTCTGTTTCTCTTTATTGCCTTTCTGAGAGTTCCATGAACATTTACTGGATTCTCTCTTCATTTACAGTGTTTTTAAGTGTATCACTTTGTATAGTGTATCGCTTTGTATAGCTTTCTTAGTAGTTGCTCTAGATATCATAATATACATATTTAACTTATCTTAGTCAACAGGTATCAGTGAAGTGTGGAAATGTTATGTTCATTTAATTCCCTTTGCCTCCCCACTTTTTAAATAATTTTTTAAAAGAATTTTCTCTACATATGTTGAGCACCCATCAAATGGGGTTATAATTTTTGGTTCAGTCATCAAATGTGATTTAAGAAACTCATAAGAAGGATAGTCTATTATATTTGTTATTATATTTATATCCCTATTTTTACCCATTCCAAAGTTTTTCTTTCTGTTCTGGAGTTCCAAGTCTTCTTCTTCTTCTTCTTTTTTTTTTTTGTTCCTCAGCAGATTTAAAAAAATTTTTTTTTATTAACATATAATGTATTATTTGTTTCAGGGCTACAGGTCTGTGATTCATCAGACTTACACATTTCAAAATGCTCACCATAGCACATACCCTCCCCAATGTCCATCACCCAGCCACCCCATTTTATCATTTAGTTTGTGTTTAGAGAAACACCACTAGCCATTCTTCAAGGGTAGGTTTACTGGTGACAAAGTTTCTTAGTTTTCCTTCACATAAGAATGTCTTTAGTTCTCTTTTGTCCCTGAAGAATATATTTGCCAGATATAAAATTCATAATTGACAGCTCTTGAAAAAATATTATGCCACTTTCTTCTGGCCTGTTGGTTTCAGATGAGAAATCACTCAGATTGGTATTCCTTTCCAAGTAATGTGTCATTTTTTTAAAGATCTTTTTCTTTGTCTTTAGTTTTCAGAAGTTTGTTAATTAATTATTAATTAATTTCTTTGGGTTTATTCAACTTGAGGTTTTCTCAGCCTCTTAAATATGCGATCTTATATCTTTTCCCAATTGAGGGAGTTTTCAGTCCTTATTTTATTTGCATAATTTTTTTTGAGTTCCATTCTTTCCCTTTTCTCTTTCTGGGACTCTGATGATATGACTGTTAGCTTTTTGTTATTATCACTGAGACTTCGTGGAGTTTTTTCAGTCTATTTTCTCACTGTTGCTCAGGTTGGGTAAATTCTGTTGATCTGTTCTCAGGTTCACTGCTTCTACCCTTTGTCATCTGCACTCTACTATTGAGCCCATCTATTGTGTTTTATAATTCTATAATTTTATTTGGTTCTTTTTATAACTTCTTTCTGTTTTTGTTGTCGAGATTTTCTAGTTCTTCATTTCAGAAGAATTTCTAAGTGCTTTTTGAGGTATTTTTATGATGGTGGCTTTAAAATGCTTGTCAGATGATTCCAAGTTCTGATTCATCTCATCTTGGCATCTGTTGGTTGTCTTTTCTCATTCTAGTTGTGATTTTTCTGCTTCTTGGTCTGATGAGTGACATTTGGGTGTCCTGGACATTTTAGATATTATGTAATGCACCTCTGGATTCTGTTTCATACTTTTTAGCATATATTTCCCGTGTTATGTGTAGCATCAGGGCTGGGTGGGTATATCTATTCCACTTCTCACTATGCAAATGTGGAGCACTGATTCACACTGCTTTGTGGCAGGTGGGTAGAGTGGCAGTTCAGTTCCTCTCTTAGCTGCCCTGACACCTTGCCAAGTGCAAGTGGGGCATTGGCTGAGCCTGACTTTTTGCTCTGAGAGGGCCCCAGCTGATGACAGAGGAAGGGAGGAGGGAAGTCAAATGCCAGCTAGTGCCACTTTTTTCTCATCCCCTCCTTTTATCTCTTGATGCCAGCTCTCTGTTGGGTCCCATTGACACTGGAGTGGGGGTATGAAGCAGAGTGGTGATGAGCCCCACTTATCAGCTCATTAAGTCTCTGCTGCCAGGTGGGAGTGGAGGCTTAGCATATTTCTGGACTTGGTAATACCACCTGGGCAGATCAGTCAAAGCATTCACTGCTTTTGTTGGGCGGGAGATGGAAGACCAATATACCACTCAGCCATGCTGACATGAACATGGCAGTCTTGCCTGCTTTAGCCAGGTGGGCCTGGGGGCAGGGGTTGGTGGGTAGAAGAATCCCTCCCTGCTTGGCCCTGATGGCACCACTGTGTGGGGACATTGGCGTGCCACTGTCTGATGTCCCTGTGCAGGAGATGTGGGAGGTGAAGTGGTGGGGGAGTTAGGGGGTTAAGGATCACCTCACTTCTTGGCCCAGTTGAAACTGTGGGGGTATGTTCATGGGGGTGGATTTTCCATTGGTTTTTGCTTTGAGTAGGGTAGATATTGCCAGAAATGTTTTCTGTTAGGCTACCCTTTTCCTGGTGTTTTGGCTAGGAGGAATAGGCTTTTCTTGGAGACTTTTGGAGGGGGGGTCTACACCTGCTAGAAGTTCTGGGTTGGAGACTTCTGCAGGGCCCTGTCTGAGGCAATAAAGAAACCCAGGGAATTCACCTCAAGTCCCAGGGTCATTAGACAGTTTGCCCTTCCACATTTCAGAGTCCATCTGTGATTGTTTTCATGTTATATGGATGGTGAGAGGGAGAATCTGGGAGGAAAGGGCTAATTTATCTTGGTCAGAACTGGAAGTCACCAACAATATGTTTTTTCTTTTTCTTTCTTTCTGTTTTTTTAAATTTCACCAACAGTATCTTTTGAAGAACCTAAGTTTTTAAATTTTATGAGATCCAAGTTATTTTTTTTCTTTCATTAATCAGTTGCCACCATTAAATAAGATGTTAACTGTTGATTTTTCATAAATGCCCTATACCAGGTTTAGGAAGGTCCTTTCTACTCCTAATTTGTTGGGAGTTTTTTTTATTAGTCATGTATGTTGAATTTTGTCACATGTTTTTCTACATCTGTTGAGATGATTATGTTTTTTCTTAGTTTGTTAATCTGCTGATGTACTTTGATTAATTTTTGAATGTTAAACTAACTTGTACTTCTGGCACAAACCCCACTTAGTCATGATGTATTATACTTTTTTAGATTTGTTGGATTTGATTGGCTAAAATTTTGTTTACAAATTTTTCATGCATATACATTAGGAATATTGGTTTGTAGTTTATTTTTTAATATTATTTCTTTGTCAGTTTTTGGTATCAGGGTTTTCCTTAGATATTACTTGGTTATATTTTCTAGACCTTCTCAATGCCCATAAACATTTCTGTTTCTTGTTTCAGCAGGTCTTCTTTTGATATATTCCCACCTTGCCAACAATAATTAAAGCCTCTGATAGTTAGTAATTAACTTCAAGGTCAAGAATAAATTAGTATACATTTGAATTATAATCTTTTGATTTATAGTGGCCCAAAAATGAAGGTAATTAAATGTTACAGCATTAAACTGTGATCAAATCTTTAATGATGAATATTCAAGTAGTTCATTTAAATAAGAAGCCTGAAATTAAAAAACTAAAGTTTTTGCAGGAATTCTTCTAACTACCATTTCCACATCAATTTTTTTAGCTGTTTTTCCTAATAAAATACTTTAGTGACCATAAAAAATACAAACATAGAACATACTTAAACTTGTTCCTTTTTTTCCCCATTGGTTTAACTTTACTAAACTATTGTGAACCAATTATGCAAAGTGATGATAATTAATTTGCATCTTTAGACAAGTGAAAGCTTTTTACAAAGGATGTTATTAAATATTTATTACTTCTAAGGAGGTTGGAGAAAGAAAAATAAATAAATCCTTATTACTAGAAGAAATAAGGGGTTTGCAGAACAAAAGAACACAAATAGGGATTCTTTGATGCTAGCTCTGTTACCACTAGGAGAATCTCCTGTTTCTTTTCCCTGCACTAATTCTACATGGTGCAATTCCCTCCATCTTTCATTACAGTAATGCCTTAAATTTGATATTTAAATCAGGTGATCATTAGAAACTCAATGTTTATTAAAAAATTTAATCCAGGTAAAGGTTATCTGATAAATAGAACATGAATTCTCCATATGATTTAAATTTTTATTGTTTTCCCTTGCTTATAAAAAGCTTAATGCAAATCTTTAAATTTCCAGGTAGTTTTAATAGCATTAATGTTTTTAGGATTACTCTTTTCTGATATAACCTTATTTGAAATGTTTCCATCTCTCAATAACTGTTTTTCATCTCCATTCTATGCTTGATATGTGTCAGATTTAAGGGGATCCAAAATGCTCTTGTGCAAGGTTATGTGATAGTACAGTATAACATGAATGAGAGCATTACCACAAAGGAAGCTGCACTTTATCAACCTTCTCAAGTATTTCAGTAGTACAGCAGAGAAGGGGAACTTTTCTTCAGGACCTTCTCTCCTCCTTCTATCCACTAAATCTGAGTGAGGGAACTCTTGGTGTTCCCTCAGTCGATTTTCAAGATAATTGATCCCTGAAAGCTTTTGGTTTTTCAAGAGTTGTTCAAAATTTTGGGCTTACCAATTAAACTCTGTTTTTAAATTATTTTTGAATCTTTAGAATATGTATTTTCTGCCTTTATATGGTATTTGAGCAGAAGATGAGGTGTTAAATGTGCTATCTTTATCAGATATACACTTTATTTAATATTCACAGTAAGTCTGGATGGTAAGTAACGTTATATATACCTTTTTTTTTTTTTAATAGTAAACAGAGGATGAAGCTCCAGCTTGGAGAGACTAAATTTCATATTAGAGATCACATAACTAATTGATAACAGAGCACATACTAAATCCAAGGCATACTTGAACCTACAACCCATGATCTTGTCTTGAACTACGGTCAAGATGGCCTAGTACCAATTTAGAAGAATGTCCAGTAGAGGTGGAGATTGATACATCATTTAAGACACCATGAAGGCTTATTCTGAAACACTTTGCAACATTATCTAAAATCATAAATGTTCAACTATGGCAGATACACAAGTGACTGTAAAATGAATGAGCATCATTTTTTTTAAAAGGTTTTATTTATTTATTTGACAGAGAGAGACACAGCGAGAGAGGGAACACAAGCAGGGGGAGTAGGAGAGGGAACACAAGCAGGGGAAGTGGGAGTGGGAGAAGCAGGCTTCCCGCTGGGCAAGGAGCCCAATGTGGGGCTCAATCCCAGGACCCTGGGATCATGACCTGAGCTGAAGGCAGACACTTAACAACTGAGCCACTCAGGCACCCCTGAATGAGCATCATTTTCTACTTCCATGAGTTAGCAGATTTGCTTATCAAAACTTCAGAGAAGTGAAATCTTACCTTTCTTTTTTTACCCAATTAAAATTACATAAATTCTATAAACCCCAAAATTTCATAAAAGCCAATATTTTTATTTTTTACATAAAGACAGTAAAATAGAGGGAATTAGAATATTCTGAAATATTTGGGAAAGGTTAAGAGATATCTCAAATATCATCTACAACTTAAAAATCCTATTCTTGGCCAAAAGTATGGCTGTATGGCTAACATTGATGGCTAGAATTTTGTATTTCTTTTTTTTTTTTTTTAAGATTTTTATTTATTTATTTGACAGAGAGAAAGACAGTGAAAGAGGGAACACAAGCAGGGGGAGTGGGAGAGGGAGAAGCAGGCTTCCCGCTGAGCAGGGAGCCCGATGTGGGACTTGATCCCAGGACCCCGGGATCATGACCTGAGCTGAAGGCAGACACTTAACGACTGAACCACCCAGGCACCCCAAATTTTGTATTTCTTATACTTAAAGAAGATTTTATTTTATATTCTTTATTAAAAGAAAACCTTTATTTTTTAATCATTTGAAGGATTGATTTTGTTACCCATTGTCTTGTAGAAAAATGGGATCATAGATAGGATAGGGGGAATAGTCAAGAAAATTACATTTTATTTTTTATCTCTATGCATGTGTTCATTGCCTAAAGGGTCTGATTAGCCTTTAAGTTTACCAGGCAGTCACAAAACTCTGTTTGATATGTGATTGAACACTGGTTCTCAACAAATGCCATGAAAGCATCACAGAGTATGGCAGACTCTTTGGACATCTCTCTTAGAACCTGGGAGAGCCCTTTGAAGGGTTGTAGTTGTTGCTGATAATAATTCACACTTGAAATCTATTGGGTGACTGGAGGTACCTCATCCATAGAGGTCTGAGGGTCCCAGGGTAATTTCTTGACTGATAGATGTACCAAGTACTCACTGCTTTGCTTCCAGAAGGGAGATAGCAGCCTGGTACAATCCTAGAGTCAGACTGAGTCTAGGTGCTCCAGAAATCAATTCCTTGCTTAGCTTCTCTGACTTTTCATCTTGCTTCCTTCACTTCTAGTCTCTCCTGAGAGCACTCCCTTAAAAAATAACTTGGAGAAGAATCCTAGTCTCAGAGTCTGCTATTAGGGACCTAGACTTAAGACTTGTGGCAGTTTAGATATCAGAACTCACCTTGCTTGCCTATATTTCAAGACTGTGCCTAGGTTCACTTTTGATCTATATAGATGCCTATATAGCCATTAAGATTGCTGGTTGTGTTACTTGATTCTGTTTTGCCTTTTCTCTATACCCTTCTTCCATTGATGGAAGAGTACTGAGGTTATGTATTATAAACATTACAAAGAATTTTATAAGCTGTTGAATGTGGAAAGAAAATGCTCATATTATTTGTATTTTTGAGGAAATTACTAAGAATATGACACATAGCAAAATCACAATCAATGGTAATCACCTCCTTTTTTCCTGGATGCTTTTAGAAATAATTTTATAACCACTCTTCTGTCTGTTCCAGATTTTATTGTATCCCACCCATTTCTCCTGCTGGCAGCTTCTCACTGTGTTTTATGTATTTGTCAGTGTTACCTGATTAGAAATATAATAGGTATGAAACAGAAGCTGATTTTTACCCCCATCCAATGTGGACACCATTAATTTATAACAAAGCTATTTTGCCATTACTGAGAAAAGAAAAGGAAAAAAAAAAAACAAACAGCTGGTTTGATGGAAAAATCTGCTCTAATCCCTGGGGAATGAGGAGTTCAGACGTGATATAAACTGACAGAGGGTGAAAAAATAATCTTCAGGCGGGTAAGTTAGTGTGGCTAGGATGGGCAGGACAGGATGGCATCCCGGAGAAGAGAAACAAAGGGTATCCTGGGGCCACACTGTTCACTTAGAAAAGGTGACATCAGGGAATGACAATAATCAGTTTACCAGTGTTTACAATAATGAAAGAGTGCTAAAAATATAGAATTGAAGTTTTGGATATATCATATATAAAGGAGGTTCATCTGCTTAGAATTCTTTTAAGATTATTTTTCTATCTCAGTTGATATTTTCCTAAACACCAGTAGAGGCCTCCAGATACTTCATTAAGTAAATAAACACACCATCCATACACAGGGGAAAGGATGATGCCTATTGTGTCCACTGACATGGAGAGGAATCAAATGGAATCTTTGATGAAGGTGAATTCAGTGAGAATCAACTATGAGTAGAAGAGGTGCTAAACTTTGTTGTATAACCTACTCAAATGCCCATTAAAAAAAATACTTCGTCTAGAATAGAAAAACATGATACATGTAATTATTGTTATTTCAGATGATGCATGTAATTATTGTTATTTTAGATCACATTTAACTAATTATCCCAATGTGGACATTTCTCTGTTAACAATTTATCATGTCAGTAAGACCATTCTCTCAAGCCACCTAACTTACCCAGTATTCTTGGAATCAAAACATTGTAGTTGAAGAGGATGGCCGCAAGGTAATCTGTGGACCCCAACCTGAGTTATTTGGCAAGTAATACTTTTCTGTCTCAAGTTTTGAACTGAGCATGTTATAAAGGAAAAGTTTGTGAAATAGTTATTAGCCATGAAAGCTTTACAGAAAATACAACTAACTCAATACTACTAATGAGCAGTCTAAAGTTCCTCTTTTTTTTTTTTTTTAAGATTTATTTATTTATTTGAGAGAGAGAGTGAGGGCGAGTGGAGAGAGAGGCAGAAGGAGAGAATCTTCAAGCAGACTCCCCCCTGAGCGCAGAGCCCACTTATGCTTCGGTGGGGCTCAATCTCAGGACCCGTGAGATCATGACCTGAGCCAAAACCAAAGACTCCAGTAGGATGCTTAACTGACTGAGCCACCCAGGCTCCCCACTCCTTTTTTATTTTTAAGTGTATGTGCATTTATATGTGTGATTGCAAATAAGCAACAAGATCTACATGCCTATTATTGATTAATCACATATTTTCCCCCTAAGTTTTAGTGAATAATCACAATTAGAAATCACCTAGGTCCTGTAATACCCTAGGACATCTGCTGCTTCTGAGGTAAATCCATCAGATTCTGTGAATCACTGAGAAAATCCACTCAGCCCAACCCCTTATTAACTGCTTTAAGAAACTCCAGCAGCTTCATTATATATTAGACACTTCTCTGACTGTACCTTTAGCTGACAGTATAAATACATTCATTTTGCTGTCACATTAATTGATTTTAGCTAATTAGGAGCTTTTTTTTTTTTTTGCCTTAATTTGATAAGGAAGTGTGAATGCATTTTTCCCCCACAGCAGGTTTGTTATTTGCTGGGGTATTAGGAGAGTGTTAATTAGGCACAGTTCTGTCAGGTTGACGGTTCTAAACAGCATTCACCACACAGACTAAAATGGGCAGGGCGGAAGCTGAGGTTTGGCCACCAGTGTGATTTGTCGGAGTAGGTTAGCTACCTCTGGAATAGAAATCTGCTGTAGGTGAAGCACCAAATCTGTTCTTTCCTTCCACAAATGCTCCTCATAGCTGAGGTCTCCCTTTTCCCCATTTCAGAACCTCTCAGGAAGCTGTCTTCCCTCAGTCACTGTCATTCTCTCCCAACCCTCCAGCAAGCAGTTTTGTGTTCATCCTGGCCCTTCTTAATTTTAAGGCAAAGGCACAGTTTTTGAAAATTCACTGGCCCTGAAGTATTTGCAGAAGATCTTTTGAGCAGTTTGGGCCCAGAGATTTCTTTGTTCAGTGTCTTCGGCTGAAGGCATAATGGGGCTGACTGGCTACTGTCTGCCAGGAGCAGTGAAGCAAAGGGAAACAGAGCAGTTGAGATTCCTGCTAGGAGCTTGTTTGTAAATGGAGCCCATTCAGTGTCTTTTGTCTATTTGTGAGGCTTTTCGTAGGGAATGTATAAAAAGGGACTTGAAACAAGTATTACCATTTAGGAAAGGAGGAGAAGGGATGTTTGACAACATCATTTTCAATTTTGTGAGAAATGCTCATTTATATCATGTGAATTTTCTGTGAAGATGCATGCAGTTGTTCTCTAAGGCATGTGCTTTGTATTTCCTTTGTTTTCTCTTGCAGCTTTACACTAACCCTTAACACATTTCTCTCCCATCCTGCTTGTGACCAATCTATAAATAATAGGAGCAAATAAAATCATCTCTGAACATCCTCCGGTTATTACATTCTAGCATTTTGATTCTGCAAATCAAACCTCAAATGTTAATCTCACTGCCAAAAGACCTTTTTAAAACCTTCATTGGAAGTATCTGCTGTTGTCTGCTGTTTACAACTACCTTTGAGTCACAGAATATATGTGTCTAAAAGAGGATGGAGGGTGGAACCCTTAACAGAATGCCGAGCTCTCTGACAGAAGTACTGATAGAGTGGAAAGAATGTATTTGGAGACTCCATCCATCTATTGGTTATAAACTTGTTTACTTGGTTTTGTGAGTCTTACTTGTCTTCGTAAAATGCAGATATTAATACCTATTCTCCCTAGTTGTCATTATTAAATGTATTTTCCTTTCGTCATCCTAGTGTTCATCGTGGTCCTTGTTAATTTTAAAACAAATGTCACAATCATTTAACAATGGTTAGCAAATAACAGGTGTTTGTTTATGTGACTGTTGTCTGTTGTCCCCCATTACTATAAGCTCCATGAAGATGACGTATTTGTCTCATTTCAACACTGTGTCCCCAGCTCCTGGCATGTGGCAGACATTCAATAAACATTTGTTGTATAGCTGTGAAATGTCAGCTATGATGGCACCTAATATTGATATGATTGTAATTTTTTGTAGTTAAAATTTACTAGCTAAAATCGAGCATAAACATAAATTATATAAAAACAAAAGCAGTATTTATATTTGTATTTGAAGTAAGTCTGAAAATGAATTGTGTAAGCTTCCATCTCAAGAACACAGGAAAAAAACAAATCAAAGCCAAAGAAAGTAGAAAAAAGGAAATCCTAAAAATAAGATCAGAAATCAGTGACATAGGAAACAAATATGAAATAGTGAAAATCAACAAACAAAAGGTAATTTTACTAATCAAATTACTAATAAAATTCCTAAATCTTTAACAAAATTGACTAAGAGAAAAGAGAGAAAATGAAACATTACCAATGTGATAGAATAAAAAAAGTGCTTACTATGCAGCACCTGGGTGGCACAGTTGGTTGAGCATCCAGCTCTTGGTTTCACCTCAGGTCGTGATTTCAGGGTCATGAGCACAGAGTCTGTTTTGGATTCTTTCTTCCTCTCCCTCTGTCCCTCCTGCTCATTCTCCCTCCTGCTCATTCTCCCTCTTTCTCTCTCTCATCCTCTCTTTCAAATAAATAGATAAATATTTTTTAAAAAAGTAGTTATTACATGGATACTAAAAAGTTTAAAAAGCAATATTGAGATAACTTTAGACATCTACCATGTAGATGAAATTTTAAAATTTTACAAAAAATAATTACCAAAAGTGATACCATTTAATCATCTATACTTTGAGGAAATTGAAAATATATTATGGGGGCGTCTGGGTGGCTCAGTCGTTAACCGTCTGCCTTCAGCTCGGGTCATGATTTCAGGGTCCTGGGATTGAGCCCCACATGGGGCTCCCTGCTCCGCGGGAAGCCTGCTTCTCCCTCTCCCACTCCCCCTGCTTGTGTTCCCTCTCTCGCTGTGTCTCTCTCTGTCAAATAAATAAAATCTTTAAAAATATATATATATTATTATGAAAACCTCCCAGAAGAAAACTCCCAAGACTAAATGGCTTCCTCATGAATGCTTCTTATATTTATAATGAGTAAACTTGTAAAAACCATTCTAGAGTATAGAAGAAGAGGAGCACTTCTTAACATATTTTATGAAGTCAGCATAACCTTGATACCAAAATTTGACCAGGGCACTACAAAAAAGGGAGAATTAGTAACCAAACATAGATGTGAATAATCTTTAAAAATTAGTAAATATTATATAACAATATATAAATCCCCATGATTTATATATAAAAACCTCATCTTTAATGGGGTGATTTAACAATGAGATATCAGTATGTCACAATTATGTTTATAGCAGCACTATTTTTAAGTTGTATACTGGAAACAATCCAAATGTCCTTTAACAGAATAGGTATATAAATTGTGGTATGTTTATAAAATGAAATACTATACAGCTATGAGAATAAATGAACTCTAACTAAATGCAAACAAACACAAGACAGAACATAGGTGAATATCACAAAGATTTATTTATTTATTGAGCAAAAGAAACCAAAGTATTATAAATCAGATATTGATTAAGCTTGGATGGAGGTAGTAGTGACTGGGAGGAGGCAGGAATGAGGTTGGAAATTGTTTTTTCTTGATATGGGTGACTGTTACTTAGATGTGTTCAAAAGTGAAAATTCATGAACATATTCAATTATGACTAGTGCACCTAGATGAATGTTTATAGTACTTCAAAAAGAAGTTCAGATGATGCAACACACACACAAAATGTAATAATGTAGCCAAATACTTGACCTGCAAAGCTTAGCATTTGTATCCATGGTATGTGGCAGCATATTCCCATCTTGACCACAGTAGTGTTAAACAAATCATATTTAGTATAAAGTAAGGGGAAAGATTAAGTAAATGCAATAAGAACTAAGTTGCTTAGTTTGGACATCAAGTGCTCATATAAATGTATAAATAGATGAGTCCATAATATGAATATTGCTTTTTTTTACTTATTCTTTTTCCTCTTAGGGGTTTACACTGTAATCATTCTTCAGTGCTAGTAAATAAAAAAAATTATCATATTTTAATGTCCAAAGAGCATTTTATTACATAGATATATTAAAATCCATTTAAAAATTACCTTTGTCTGAACATTTTAGGTGGTTTTCAAATTACTGCCATTCTGAACAGTGCCTCAATGGTCTCCCTTTACAATGACTGGAGTGCTCTGCTTCTGGCAACCTGTCATATACATTCCATTTTATCATTGTTCACTGCCAGGTGCACACAATTCACATGGCAGAGAGCAAGCCCATCCCAGTATTCTTAATCATTCCTGAACTCTTCTTTCCCGGAATGGCATCTCATAAGCCTATTCTAAAATAATGTTCTTTGAGACCACTCCTGATTAGAGATCTTAGAAGGTCTAGGTAAAGAAACAATTCAAACTTTATTACCTTAAACTCTGCTGTATTCGTTGAGGAGGCTGGGATGTTATGGTGCAGTTTGTTCTGAAACTTTCCAATAACTAACATTTTGCACATTTTTTAACCTAAAAATGAAGTGCTCATTTTGTGAGTATATTTTAAATTCCTAGTAATGCCTCAACTTTTCAGGCTTTCTTATTCGAATAGAACCAAATTCTGCTTAAAAGAAAACGAAAGAAAGAAAAAGGAATAGAAGAATAGCTCTGAAAACCTACTGTTCCTCATTTTTCTTGACACTGTATTTCCATCTAAATGAATGCACATTATGCTTTCAAAGTGGTAAATAGATGTTCATAATTCATTAATCCGTAGTTCAAAAGTGAGGACAAATGTTATTTCTGGGCCACCATTTATTTAAGAGAGTAAAAGAATGTGAGTCTGACTTCACTGCAGTGAGATTATTCACAAAATAAAAACAAAATGGCCCTTCTTCACATGAGATGGAACATCTACACTGGCAACACAGCTAACTGCAATAGCTCTCTTAGAGAGAATAAGAGAAGATAAATCCATAGAGTTGCACAAAGCCAACCCAACCAGAGACTCAAATCCTGTAAAACTCGATTTGAGTCAAACAAGGAGGGAAACTTCCTCTTCAAAACACATGGTAGATGGCATCTCCTTCCTTTAAAATGTTTAGGTAAGATAAGCCAGTTCATAACAATATACAGTGTCATTTTCCCAGGAAAATATGTCTTAGGGAATGACTGATTCAGTTTTCTTTTGTTAAATAAACTTTAAGTAGTCTCGCATCCATTTCTTTCCTTTCAGTCTGTCACTTTACACTGGTTTATAATGAATTCAATCTGCTTGTATGTGTAAGTAAAAATTCATAAAAACAAAACTAGTAGACTGGGGGGACATGTGGTATCATGTATTTTTATTTTTCCATGCCTTTGAGAAAAGTTCTTGTTGATTTTGTACTCTAATACCAGGGTAACTTTGAGTAGCCATCATTTGAGGATAATTTGCTTTGATATTCTTGTGTACTGACATATTTGTTAAAGAGTGTTTTTTCTTCCCTTTAGAATTGTTGACTACATAAGATAGAGATAGAGCTATTTCAGAATCCACAGAAAGGTGACAAAATAGTAGGATAAATGCACTAATTGTTCCTCAAATAAAATCTCTGAAAAAAATTTAAATGAACATCTGTTTGAAGAATAGAGCTATTAAAGGGAATGTTCTGCACAAACAATATGCCACGCAGAATAGTTGTACAATAATGCTGTGAAATTGTTTAATTAACTCATAAAAGAGGGAATCTAATACAGGAAATGTATGCAGTGCACTCTGGAGATATTTGACAGTCTTTAAGAGCAGATGTGATTATGATTATAATTATTTTAGTAAATTGAACCATAATTTCTCTTTCTGTTGTAAAATAAGGTGCGGTATATTATGAATCCTAAGTAAAAAAAAAAAACACACAAAAACCTTTAAACATAAGTAATTCATGCAAATCATGACTTTTGTTAAAGCTAAAGTATTGCTATCATCACCTTTTTAAATTGAGGTTTACCTTTGTAAATACAACTGAGAAGAATAAGTTTTCAACATGTAACTAGGTTGAATTTTAGGTGTACTTTGTGGAATTTGGTTTCAATATTTTGTAGACATGACTTTCACCAAAGATTTGGATTATAAAACTGTATTTTTATCTCTTATTTATAAGATCAATTATTTATTTATTATATATAAAATCATGGTGTGTAGGAGTATGGAGTAATTTTATTTTATTATCAGAGAAACTCTATCAGAGACCCTATAGTACTGAACATGAAGGCTACAACAGTTTTTCTTTTCCTTTTCTTTTATGTGTGAGGTCAACTGGTTTGACTTGAAGTGAATTCATTGACTACCATGATATATATTAAGTTTGTTTGATATTACTATGCAAGTTTATTATATCTATGCCCTTCTATTATTTTTCACTCTTATTCATTTTGGAAATTGCATATTTATATATTCATAACTTAAATCAGTAATTACAGGAATGTTACATTTTCTGTATATTGCCTTTGTCACTCTTATTAACTAAAATTACTGCTAGAAGGAAATTAATCAGACAAATTAGTATGCTTATTCATGAAACCTAGATTATAGTAAACCCCAAGATTAAGACTAATGAAACAATTATTTATTTAATCATTATTAAAAACGAGAACATTGCTCAGATATTTGACAGTAACTGCAGCAAGCTTTGAAAGTAGACAAATGAATGTGTTTTTCTTGACTGCTCTTTCATGAAAGCAAGATTATTATCACCTTCTGGGAGTTTTGCTTTCATATTTGATATTTTCCCTAGGAAAAAAAGTCTCTCCTTACCAGAAAAAGAGAAAGTTTAATTTCTCCAATAGACTTCTCTCTTTGAAACTTAAGCTATTCTGACTCTGAATTTTCAAAATTTAAGATGTACATGAAAGTGTTCTTAAGTCAAGGCTATAGACACTTATGGGCACAATAACAATAAATACCATACTAGAAGTATAAATATTTACTTAAAGTATTCCTTAAAACAAATTGAAAAAAAATTAAGTTAAACATGTATTAAAAAGCAAAATGTACTATAGCACTAATAATAAAAATCCATAATCCTCTCCATATCTACATGTTACGTCAGCAGCTTCCTGGTGCCCAGTGACAATCATATTTAATCATGCCTGCTTTTAGGTCTTCTAGGTAAATCCTTTAATGTACTGCTTTTCTTATTTCTCAATTTAGACATTAGCAGAAAGTTAGTGATTTTCTGCTATGATAGCTAAAGATTTTATTCACACTACTTCCCATATTTTATTCCCTCTCTGTCTAAAAAGTTCTGGGTTAGTAACTTTATTAGGTACTTTTGCTCATCTAAATGTTATATTAAAAATATCGATTTCTTTTTGTATCAAATCCAAACACTCTTGATTCATGATGTTGTAAGGTAAAAATTTCAACATTCCTAACACTTCCTTACTCTGCTTTCTACCATACTTGGGTTGTTGGACAAAATAGTGGATGAAATTTGAATTTTACATTTGAATTTTAAGTAAACAACTAATTTTTTAGTATAAGTCTGTCCCAACTTTGTATATATTCATTTTTCAGTAGATAAAGTGATATTTGATTAATTAGACTTGAGAAAGAAGAATATAATGGGGGGATACAAAAAATAAGATAACCAATTTACCTGTATAACCCCCAAAATCATAGGAGTTTGGGGTACCAGATACTTCTAAATTGGGCTTAGGAGACAAAGCTAAAATCAAAAAGATTGGTGAGGGCGCCTGGGTGGCTCAGTTGGTTAAGCAACTGCCTTCAGCTCAGGTCATGGTCCTGGAGTCCCAGGATCGAATCCCACATTGGGCTCCCTGCTCGGCGGGGAGTCTGCTTCTCCCTCTGATCCTCTTCCCTCTCGTGCTCTCTGTCTCTCATTCTCTCTCTCTCTCAAATAAATAAATGAAATCTTTAAAAAAAAAAAAAAGATTGGTGAGAGGAATGTTTTATCTAAGGAGTAGCTAGACTCCCAGATCACCTCCCAAGCCATCATAGCCAGGCTAAATCCCAAGTCAGAAGAATTTCCCAGCAGAGGAAATGAAGTTTCCATTTCTGGCAAAGTTGATCTAAAGAGACTGTTAACTCGGGGACAATAAGCAAAACAAAGAATAGGGTGTAGCCCTGAATTGGAAGCAAGCAGATTGAGTGAAAATCTATGTTCTGTACTTTCAGCCTTCTTTTCTTTTTGGCTCTTGGAATGCTGATGGCAGCACCATTGAGAAGTAACCTAAAGAGTTCCCACCCTGGGCTCAAAAGACTGGCTCAAAACAAAAGGTTTGCAAAACTATCATTAGGATATCTCAAGTGAAATAGCATGGTCCCCTCTTCATTGCTCATGGTGAGAGCTATCAATCCAAAGATTTTTTCCTCCTCCAAACAGAGTTTTAGGACCTCATATTTAAATCTAAATTGCCAACCAGGGAAAATCAAACATTGGAACTTCCTAATGCAGAAGGCAAAGACCAAAATAAACAAGTAGGAAAGCGAGACTCAGAGGAAACAAAGTTGATAAAGGAAAGACAATAAAACTTAAAAAACAAAGAGCCTTTACATGCTACCTGGGTAGGGGTCATACAGCCTTGTTTTGCATTCCCATCATAACTTAAAGGGAAACTTTCATGATGTCCAGAGTCTTTGATGTTCTGAAAATGAAGGAGGAGGATGTCCTCAAATTCATTATAGCAGGAACCCACTTAGGTGACACCAACCTTGACTCCCAAATGGGACAATACATCTACAGAAGGAAAAGTGATGACATCTACATTATAAATCTGGAGAGAACCTGGGAGAAGCTTCTGCTGGCAGCTCATGTCATTGTTGTACTGAAAACCCAGCTGATGTCACTGTCATATCATCCAGGAATACTTGTTAGTGAGCTGTGTTGAAATTTGCTGCTGCTACTGGAGCCACTCCTATTGCTGGCCACTTTACTTCTGGAAATTTCACTAATCAGATCCATGCAGCCTTCCAGGAGCTGAGACTTCTGGTGGTTATTGATCCCAAGGCTGACTATCAGCCTCTCACAGAGGTGTCTTATATTAACCTACCTACCATCGCTGTTAACACAGACTCTCCTGTGCACTATGTGGACATTGCTATGTCTTGCAACAGGGGAGCTCACTTAGTGGGTCTGATGTGGTGGATGCTGGCCCAGGAAGTTCTACACATGTGTTGCACCATTTCCTGTGAACAACCATGCGATGTCAGGCCTGATCTCTACTTCTACAGAGATCCTGAAGAGATTGAAAAGGAAGAATAGGCCTCTGCTGAAAAGGCTGTGACCAAGGAGGAATTTCAGGGTGAATGGACTGCTCCAGCTCCTGACTTCACTGCTACTCAATCTGAAGTCGCAGACTGGTCTGAAGGTATGCAGGTGCCCTCTGTGCTGATTCAGCAGTTCCCTACTGAAGACTGGAGTGCTCAGTCTGCCACTGAAGACTGATCTATGGCTCCCATTGCTCAGGCCACTGAATGGGTAGGAATAACCACTGAGTGGTCTTAAGTTGCTCTTCCACAAAGGCAAACAAAATGGAAATAAAGTTGACAAAATAAACAGTTCCTAAAAAAAAAAATAATAAAAGAAAAGAAAAGAAAGAAACTGCGAGTAAAGTTCTCAGTAAGATAAGACATTGCATTTGAAACAAAAACAGTATATTTTCGCAAAGGAGCTTCTCTTGAACAAGAAAGAACTCTTTCAAACTACAAGCAGGATAAGAATAAACCTAAAAAGTGTAGGATGTTTGGAATATGTATTTGAGGCAGTCTTCCCAGAGGTAACATCAAAAGAGAAAAGGTGAAAAATTGGAAGAAAAGTTAAGAAAATAATATTTTTCCAGAAGGTACAACTAGTGAATAATATGAATACCAAAGAAGAGAACAGAACAAAGTGTAAAAAATTATGAAGTAATACATTTCCTAAAACTGATGAGCATAAGTTTTGAGACTGAAAGAGTTCATGAAGAATTCAGAAAAAAAAAAATCAACAAAAAAACACTAACACTGGAGAAATGGGTCATGAAATTTCAGAACATCAGTGATGAAAAAAATAAAGGTCTGAGAAGGAGAGTGATGGGGAGCAGAAGAGAAGAGAGGAAAAGGGGGGAGGAGAAAATCATATCATAAAGTTAAGGTATCAACCTCTTTTCAGCTTTTCTTTTTTTTTTTTTTTTTTTG
>NC_138371.1:73122520-73165875 GCF_054177405.1 Leptonychotes weddellii | reverse complement strand
GCTACACTAGAAAAGATAGTTTATGAATGAAACAAACTGGTCACTTCAGTTTCTCTTGAGTAATACAAATAAACAAGATAAAACAGGAAATGTGGAGAAAAAAATTTGAAGACTGATTTATCTCAATTATTCCAAGTCTATTGGTTTTTGAGCAATTCAAGCATCATCTGTAAATATCACAGGACATATGGAATAACAGATCTCAAGATTGCAGAATAAAACACCTTTAAATTAACAAACAAAATTTGGCAAAAAAATAATAAACTCATCAAAGAATTTATTATATAAAATACGTAACTTCTGTAATAAGATAAATATGTGTAAAAATTATTCCCAGTTTCAATCACTCATCCTACATTATAGACATATAGTTTTCAATATGTATTAAATATATTCTCGATATATTATTAAAAAATAATAATAGCTCACTGTGTTCTTGGCACAGCTAAACTCTTTACATATATCATCTCATTTACATTCATAACAACTTTGTAAGGTAGGCACTATTGTGATTTCCATTACAGATGAAGAAACTGCTTCTTAGAGGGGAAGGAAATAACCCAAGGTTATATGGCTAGTGAGTGTTAAAGACAGAATTTGGATTAAGGCTTTCTGAGTTCAGAGCCTGGCTCTTAATCACAAACTGTACCTCTGGCTACATAGCAATACAACTGATTGAAAAACAATGAATTTAAACAAGTTATCCCCTTTGCACACCCTCAAACAACTAGTTTGCTTTTAAAGTGATTTCTTATTTTTAAAAATGCATTGTTTTTGAACTGAGTATTTTGAAATTTTGCAGACATTTTTACAAATCATACCCCCATTCACCTGAATTAAGATCACGGTGGTATTCCTGTGTGAGTCAGGGATGTTGAGAATTCTGGAGGTAACATCTGGACTTTAGTGTGACATTGGTAGGCTAATTAGGACTGGAGGCTGATTCCTTTTCTTAATTGCTTTATCTTCTAGTTTATATTAGACCTGTAGATCAGGTGGATGGTGACTTGTAACAGGTAAATGAAGAATTGAGGGGGAGAAATCATGAGCCTACTTTTTAGGAACAATTGGGTAATCAAGTTAGAGTTTTTAGGATGGAGACTTTCCTTTGTCAACAGTCTCTCCCCTGAAATATGCCATTCCTCAAGTTCCTTATAGCTTTCAGAAACATGGTATAATTTATTTTCAAAGGTCTGCTTGTTATGTTAGATGAGGTCAAGAGCCATGAGAGTGAAGATGGCAGCCATGTAGAGAAGGCAAAGAAAATCTGGCAGGCAAAGTTAGCCCCAGAAAAGCAAAGTAGAAATTGGAGCAATAATGTGATATTTGAACAAATTACATAAGTTATGCAAGTTCTTCCTTTTCTGGATGGGCTTTTCTTTTCCACTGTATGATTTTACAGTTTTAACTTTTTAATGTGTTTTTATCCAAGTGGCTTTGATTGGAAGTTTATCTATACAGACAAATCTAATGTTGAGTATTTGCATTCTTCTGAAGTTTTGAAGTTTGGTTACTCATTGAGAGAATCTTGAGACCTAAATGAATGGTTGAAGCAATAAGGCAAAGTTGTTGGTATTCCCCCCAGATAAGATTTTCTTCTCCCCCCGCCATACTGTTTTCATTGTGGTAATATGTAGTATGATGTCCTTGGGCAAGGAAACATTTTGCCTTGATATTTCACTGGAATAAAATCATTTTTGCTGAGGTATTACTAATTTCTCAATTCTACAAGGAATTTAAATCTCACTCTTGAATTAAGTGGTGAATGACAAAAATATTTTGACACATATGAATGAGGTTTCTTTTTTTACATTTTGTTTAAGTTATGTATTTTTAAAAATTTTATTATGTTATGCTAGTCATCATACATTACATCATTAGTTTTTGATGTAGTGTTCCATGATTCATTACGTATAACACCCAGCGCTCCATTCAGTATGTGCCCTCCTAATACCCATCACCGGGCTAACCCATCCCCCCACCCCCTCCCCTATAAAACCCTCAGTTTTTTTCTCAGAGTCTATGGTCTCTCATGGTTCATCTCCCCCTCCGATTTCTGGTAATGTGTTCAGTCTCTTAAATGTTATGGGACTGATATTTCTTCACTTTTTTATGGGAAGAGAATTAGATTAATTGTGAGGGGCTGTCACTGGGGAACCTTTGGTTAAGGGTTACTTTTGAGTTTATTCCTGGAAAGGAATGAAACTGGCAGGGACAAGATCAGTTTTCTGTTATGTCTGATGACCATTTCCAGGAAAGTTTGGTTAGCCAAACCACATGGATTCTTGGTTCTATTGTAATTTGCCAAAAGGGATGTCCCCCATGGAAACTGTTAACACTTGTTTTTATAATATTGGCATCTGTAAGCTCTTCATTGTTATCTCAAGGAATAAAATCTTGAGAAGGAGGCTGAAAAGATCTACATCCTGAAATTCAGAAAATGGAAAACACTCTCTTCCACAATTGGAAAGTCTAATCATCCCTATTGTATACACTGGATGGTGGGGAAAATCATTCCAGTAGTGAGAGAGGTCTTGTGTATTCAACCTTCTTAATGATCTCTGATGGGACTTGATTTTAATTCATATATTGTAATTAAAAATGATATTCTTAAGAAATCAGCAATTTATCATAAACATCAAACACCTGAGACATTCAAATTAGAATGAGGATAGTAGTCATTCATTCAACAAATATTTATTGGGCCAGACACAAGATATTTGTGAGACAAAGTGAGTAACATAAACACTCCCATTTTCATGGAACTTTTCACCTTGATGAAGTCATTCCAAATAATGGGAAATTTTCACTTTAATGCCATACTTTATATTACAAAAAGAAAACTTATGGATAATCCTCAGCAGGCCATGCAATCAGGATATTTTTTGTTGGTTGGCATGTGCTCATTTAGATCCATGCACATTCTGTGTTTCTGATATACTTGTGATAACATTAACATTGTTTAGACAGGTGACAAACTTTGTTTAATATTGGGTCCTGCAATAATGTTACTTATGAAAGAGTTAATTTATAGCAGTGACTTTATTTGTTCTAATACCTAAGCTAATCAATTGCAGTATTAATTGAAGTTCTTTCTTGGCCTTGCAGAATTTAGCATATACTAGATACTCATGATTATACAAAGGTATATCAGCCTGCTGTTTTTAAATTTACTTTGTCCCTTTTAAGGACATACAGTCAGCGATTTGAACCCATTAATTGTGGATAAGCTTACTAATAATTCTGTAACTTATTAGTCATACATAATGTTTAGAAGACATACAGATTATGTCCATGCATTCAAAGGGAGGTAACAACTCTGACAGTTATATGGTTTCTGCAATTAGTGCAAACCAGAAATTCTTCATGGAGTAATGAGTCATCGATTAGTTGTTAGTTCTGCTACAACTAATTATTTTATAAAAATAAAATATCAAAATTTGTAAGATAAATTAGAAAGGATTCAAGTTAGCCTTATAAGAATTCCATTAATTATTATACATTATACATTATAATATACTTTCTTGAGAGGAAGGAAAAGAAATGGAATTGCTTATAAACCTGGATGTGCCCATGGAGGGATAATATATGAATTAAAATCAAGTCACAATATGTGACTTGTATTTGTCCTGTGTTTACAGTGGAAGCATGTGTGATAGACTTTGGCCCAGGCAGAACTAGAATACCAATAGTAAAAAATCTGCTCTTCTGACTGCCCTATTGCCCCTGTCTCCACCAATATGCTCTCATTTCACGTTGTTCTGAAAAATTTATTTGAATAGTTTTCAGGGAGTATTCACTATTCAGACTCAGCAGGTAAAATGGCTGAGAAAAAAATTCCCATTGCAAAGAGAAAACTTTTTTCTTTTCCTTTTTTAAAAATTGAAGTATAATGAACATACAATGTTATATTAGTTTCAGATGTACAATATAATGATTCAACAATTCTATACATTATTCGGTACTCATCATAATAAGTATACTTTTAATCCCTTTCTCCTATTTCCCCCATCTCCCCACCTACCTCCCCTCTGGTAACCATCAGTTTGTTCTCTATAGTTAAGAGTCTGTTTTTTTGTCTCTTTTTTCCTTATTTGTTCATTTGTTTTGTTCCAAATTGCACATATGAGTGAAGTCATATGGTATTTGACTTTCTCTGACTGACTTATTTCACTTAGCATTATACTTTCTAGATCCATCCATGTTGTTGTAAATGATAAGATCTCATTCTTTTTTTGTGACTAATATTCCATCATATATATGTTTGTGTGTGTATATATATATGTGTGTGTGTGATATATATATATATATATATATATATGGACATATATATATATCTTTATCCATTCATCTATGGAGGGGCAGGCACTTGGGTTTCTTCTATACCTTGGCTATTATAAACAATGCTGCAATAAACATAGGGCTGCATATATCTTTTCAAATTAGTGTTTTTGTTTATTGTGGGTGAATACCCAGTAGTGGAATTACTGGATCATATGGTAATTCTTTTTTAATTTTTTGAGGAACCTCCATACTCTTTTCCACAGTGGCTGGACCAATTTACGTTCCTACCAACAGTGCACTAGGGTTCCTTTTTTTCTCCACATCCTTACCAACACTTGTTATTTCTTGTCCTTATGATCCTAGCCATTTTGACAGGTGTAAGGTGATATTTCATTGTGGTTTTGATTTGTATTTCCCCAATGATTAGTGATATTGAGCATCTTTTCATGTGTGTGTTGGCCATCTTTATGTCTTCTTTGGAAAAATGTCTATTCAGTTACTCTGCCCATTTTTAATTGGACTGTTTTTTTTTTTTGGTGTTGAGTTATATTAAATTCTTTTTGTATTTTGCATATTAACCCCTTATCAGATATATCATTTGCAAATATTTTCTCCCTTTCAGTAGGTTGCCTTTTTGTTTTTTTGATGGCTTTGTTTGTTCATGATGATGAAAATGGCTGAGAGAAAAATCCCATGGCAAACAGAAAACATTTTAATTAATACATTTCAAACCTCTGTCTCTCTATTTAACCACCATATTTACCTCTTGATTTAGATAGATGTCAGTTTTTTTCTTTTTGGGGGGGTCTGGTGATCCTGTGTCTTTATTGTAAGCTGTCTCAGATCTTTTTTGAGAACAGATTACTTGTTTGTAACAGTCAGAGTTTAGTCAAGAAAACAGATATCACTCTAAGTGTTTCAAATAGAGGGCATTTACTACAGATAATTAGTAACATAGGTGACAGAAGAACTAAAAAGCCCAACAGAGAAAGGAGAAAACCGCAAAATTAGCAGCAGCAGGAAACAGCTACCATACCTAAGTTTAAAAGGATAGGATGAATGGAGAGGAGGTAGTCTACCAGACCTTAGATGCCAAGGCTGTCTAGTGTACCTATCTGGTAGAAGCTGCAGCAATACATGCACCCAAATTACTACTTTGGAAGGGTAGAATATCCTGTTTTTCCTTTCTTTCCACCATGCCCTGAGCCCCAGTCTGCTGCCAGTATCTCCTTTTGACCAGATCGGAAGCCAGCACACACAGGCCTGGGAGACACAGTCTGCAGGGTCAGTCTCCCTGTGACACAGCACAGAAGAAGGGTGAAGAAGGGATTTGTAAGCAAACAAGCCAAAGAAGATTTGAGTCAGTCAATCGATAACAGTAGTCTTTTATTTATATTTTCATCTTCTGTCAGAGAGATAAAGTGATTAGTGCTAATTTAAAAATTAGCATTGTATACTTTGATTAGCTTTCAAAAATCTTGAAGTATCCAAAAAAAAAATATTGAAGTATCCACTTATCAAGAAGTAAACTGCAAGCTTTATTCACCTACTCTTTACCATAGCATTTTGTTAGCTGAATGTAAAACCCAGAGACTGGTTTAGTTGGAGAACTTGTGTTGACTTCCCCCCCGCCCCAAAAATGTTCAGAGAAAAGTTAAAGAGATTATCTGGTTAAGTTAGAATAAATACAATTCTGCTTAGAATCTGGTAGTTCTTTATAGATAACCATTCTAGCTCTATAAATTTGTAAGTTATATCTACTAAGTTTATAATTGTCATTGTTAGACGTTTATTTTCAGATAGGAATCAATTAGTTGGACCTAAAGGACTTGGAAGGTACTCTGGAAAATAGAGAACTATATACAAAACCTGCCTGGATTTGCAACCTTCTTAATATGATGTAACAGAGCAATAAGTAGGATAAGTAGGTGTTCATGTCTAGAGATTTCCAGAATGAAAAGCAGAAGGTTAGAATGATCCTCAGAGCTTACTTATAAGGGGGAAAAATACCTCTTATTACTTAACAAGAAAAGACATATCCTACAAAGCATTTGTGATCTACAGAGTTTTAGTAAAATTTAAATGATTAAAATTGAACTTTGGGTGAATACTGTCAAATTCAATGTGATACTTTTTTTACCTTTTTTCCATCTTCCTTTTTGCAACCTATATATATGCTAGAAAACTAATAATAATGATGGTGATTATACTTAATCACCCATCCCACTTTATGATTATACTTAATCACCATCATTATTATATTGATATATAATAATATATAATTTTATTATGATTATTATTATGTATAGTTTCAAGGTAGTGGACAGTGACTTTGGTATTCCTCTATAGGCTTCTTTGAAAAGAAAAATTATTCTAGACATTTAGGATTTTTCTATCAAATAGTAATCCCACTCACTAGAAAGTATAGGAATTCTTCCACTCTGGTCAGCTTGTACTATGAATTGAGAATGATATCAGTGCCTACCTCATAGTGTTGCTATGATGGTTAATATTTGTGAAGAACTCGACTAGTGCTTGACACATGGTAAATGCTGAAGAAGTTCTTGGTGAATAAATAAATGCATAAATAAATATAGCTCTATTCTATCCAGGCATATTAATTCCCATCTTCCTTCTAGAGCTATGATATTTTCTCTGCTTGAATTCCCACCCCTCTTTCTATTTACCTAAATCCTGCGATTGAGAACTCGTTCAGATTCTATCTCTTGAGACTTTTGTGACAACTGCTGCCTCTGCTGACTTCGTCTTTCTCTTACACTCTATTGCACTTATCCACAAATACAGCATGCGTGTTTACTTAGCCCTTACCTTTGGTTCTTATTCAGGAGAGAACATTGGAATTCCCTGGAGAACTTTTCTAAAATATATATCCCTGGACCAAACCCCCAGAGTTTTTAGATTCATTAAGTCCTCGCTGGCACCAAAAACATGCACATTTTGATTAAAGCTCTCCAGTAAAACTGATATAATCCCCTAGTTAAGATACACCGATATGTGATGATCTGTTGGAGTATGTGCATTTTCTTTCTCAATGAGACTATAAATTTCTTAAGGACATGGACCATGCTTTGTTTTTCTTGTGTATCTCGCTGGTGCTGGAAACATGACCACTACTGAGTAACACTTCTTTCTTGTTTGACTGCAAGATGTCTGAGTGTGGGACCTAGGATATGCATTGTCAAGGGATGTGGAGGGACAAAACGGATCATTCACCTGTTGCCACAATTATGCTGTGTAATGAGTATCCACAAAACTTCAGTGACATATAATGAAAGTTTAATGTTTATCTTTCTGGAATCAGTAGGAATAGGCTAGGCTGTCTGCTGAACTTACCTGGGCTTACTCATGTGCTTGGGTGTTCCCACTTTATGGTCTGCAGTTCAACAGCTTACTTAGGCATCTGTGAATTGGCTCTGTTCCACATAACTTTGATGCTCCTTCTGGGAACATTAGTCTAGTCTATGCAAATTTATCATGGAAAAGAGGACAAGAGGACAAGCCCAGATATGTAAGCCCATTTCAAGCCTCTATTTGCAATGCATTGACCAAAGCAAGTCACATAGTAAAAGCCCATTTATGGGAGGAGGGTACAGCACAATTACATTGCCAAAACTGTAGATAGAAGGAAGTGGGAAGAACTGATGACATTTTCCCCAAACTACCACAATGGGGCTCTCGCTAATGTCTCTTCTGAGCAGAGCCTACTTTAATGCCTTATTGAAGGTCAGTTTTTGTTGTATATAATCACAATCAGGATTTTTTTTTGTTTGTTTTTTTAAGATTTTATTTATTTGACAGAGAGAGAGATAGCGAGAGCAGGAACACAAGCAGGGGGAGTGGGAGAGGGAGAAGCAGGCTTCCCGCTGAGCAGGGAGCCCGACACAGGGCTCGATCCCAGGACTCTGGGATCATGACCTGAGCCGAAGGCAGATGCTTAACGACTGCACCACCCAGGCGCCCCTGGATGTTTTTAAAACAATCTTACCACCCCTGAGTAAGCAAACAAGTAATTTTATTCAGATGAAAAAAAGTTGCAAATAAACGATCACACTAATGCCACATCACTTGCCATTAAATAGAGAAATATCACCTTGTATTTCACAGACTCGACACCACCTGGATAATATATCACACTTCATTAAACGAGAACATCAAATACAGAAAACAAAATATTTGTTGTTCAATAAGATTATTTACTACTTGAGCAAGGTTTGAGAAATTGTCAGCACATGTGTTTGAATTCAGGAAATTAAACCAAGCACTGTGACTGGAAAAATATTAAAAACACCACAGATTTGTTTTAAAATGATTCAGCATCTTTTTGTCACTTGTGATTTGACTACTGGTTCCATCTTTATTACCTGTGGTACTGCTTAGTGAACTGTTGCAAAACCACCATGCAGTCTATCATGGAAGTTCAATTTAGTATTTCTGAAAGAGAGTTTGTACTAAGTGCCTCAGCTTTCAGAAAGGCCACACCATCTCCTTGTGTATGGGACTTCATTTCCTAAAGGGCCAGAGTGTTAAAACGTTGCAAAGCAATTACATAAATTATACGTATGATATATATATTTTAACATATATATTATTCATCACCAAAATAATAACTAAATTACTGTGACCACTTTTCTAAATTAATGTGCTAATTTTCCATTTTTGATTCTTTACTTGCTCCCAAGGTAGGTACTTCAATAACTCTTGGAAGCAGGACTGATCAGCAATACAAATATTATATAAACTATAGTAAGGGAAATTGCTTTTTATTCTTGCTTTGTCCTTACTGTGTCATGGGATTTTAGGTAAATCACTTAACTAATCAATATTCTTATCTATAAAAGCAGGCAATTTGAGTAAATGAATAACTAGGGTCCTTGCCTATGTAGCCAAATAATAGATAAAGAACCTGAAGTAAACTCTGAATCAGTCAGATAAATATCTTTGTTCATATAGAAGACTGTATAGGAGCACCCTGTGTGGGTAGACTTATACTAAAGGTGTTATGCTAAGTTTTGCTTGGTTTTCCTTTCTAGGAAGGAAGGATGTTAACTTGTAGAATACAGAAAATAAAAGACAGCATAAACAGAGACACATACTAAGATGTGGGCTTATGCAATATACTTAGTAGAATTCAGTGATTGAAATTTTTTAAGTCACAGCTACAGACATAAATGAGGCAAATTTGGATTTTGATATAACCAAAAAATTTCTTCTGAACCTTTCTAATGCTAGAGAAAACTGAGAGAGTCATATAATAAGCTCTTTCTCTGTTAAGTGGAGACATTTTAGAATTTTACATGAGGGTAATTGTGATGGAGCCAGAGAACAGGTCCATTTTCCTGGAAAGTCAAGAATGATAGCATTCCACAGCACTGAAGACCTTCTCTCCCTTTTGCACACATACAAATAAATATGCCCAATTCAACTTTAGGCAACACAGCACCCATGGGAGCAGGCTGGTTGCAAAGCAAGTTCCTCAAGAAAGTGGAGATTAAAGCCTCAATTTTACTTTTTTAAATAGAAAATTTTGTGGAACTAACATTGTAGTCTCTCTTTTAGCCACAAAGAAGAAGTTGCTTTGGAAATTTGGAAAAAAAGCTTTAGTTCCTCTACATACTTTTTGATAGAGCTTTGTAGTTAGTGCTACTTGCAGCAAAGAAAACTTAGCAAGCACTTGGGCAAGCTAAACTGGGCTTAGGACACCATATAATTAAGTGAAGTTGGCAGGATGGTTCTACAAGAGCGTGAGGAACATCACCTGGCCCTGCACTTTGGACCAGCCTATATTAACCTTGGGGGAAATGAAGGTTATAGTGGGAATGAAGCCAGTAGCAGATAATTAATTATTTCAAAATGTTTATTTTCAACAGAGTTTGAATCATGGTGTCTTGTATATGGATAAACAGGCAATGCTTGGAAAAGCACAGTGCTATGAATGTTTAATAGTCAATTGATATCTTGATGTCAAAGCTACTTATATGTACATGCATTTTTAACTTGATTTGGCTGCCACAGTGAGACAAGCTAAAATTGAAGCACAGTTATTTTCAGGACTTAGAAGTTTAAAAATTCAAACTGCATGGTATTGTCTTAGGATGGAGGAATGAGGAAAAAGTCATTCCTGTAATAGCAAAAAGGAGAAAGCATGGAAAAATGGATAATTGGATTATCCTTACTGTGTCTAGATTTATAATTCGGTACTCATCAAGAAAAGGGAATAATGTATTTTTAGGAAATATCCTGTATACTAGGATAAGTATTCTATTTAATTTGCATATAGAAAAATTGGGGTCCTGTTTCCATAAAAAAAATTGTGACTGAATATAGCAAGAACATTTCATTGTGTGACTAATGCGTTGGACCACCATTTCCCTATCAGAAAACTAGCCATTTTCCTGGGAATGTATTTAATTAGATGACAGGTTTTAATTAGGTAGGACCATTCAGCCTGTTTACTCTCCACCTTTATCTCTCCATGAGCCATTTCTCCGTTAGAAGGATGCAATAGCCATAATTATTCCAGTTATCCTAAAGAGAATGTTTTGAAGAGCAGTAGTTAGCTGTCAAAAAAAGAAGGCTAATTCCCAGTTATGAGAGTATTTTTCCAATGGAAATCTTCCTTTCATTCTGGTTGTTTCTAGCTTTATTTGGGTTCAATTCTCTCCTTCTTGGAGAGCTAAGTTCTTTTGTAACTGTTCAGAATTAAACAAATTCTTCAATTCCAGAAAACTTTCTACCTGTTTTTAGCTCTAGCCAAACTGTCTACATTACCTAAATAAGTACCTAAAACATGACACATATAATAAAAATGCCCAGAAGAAACATAATGGAACCAAATAATTTGAAAGTATTTCCCATAATATGTGGAATTTTAATAGATGTAAAGTTAAAAAAATAAATCATCAAACCATGAGGGACTATGGACTCTGAAAAACAAACTGAGGGTTCTAGAGGGTTCTAGGTTGTTTGGTGGGTGTATATTAGAAATGATAATCTAAATAATATTTGGTTTTAACTCATGTTATCATCACATTTGCTATCTCCTAACTCAAGCTGCCATCATCTCTTTTCTTTACAATTGTAATCACCTTCTGCTGGTCTCCCTGCTTCTACCTGTGTCCCACCACAGAATATTCCTTTTACCCAGTATCCAGTGTGACTCATTTAAAAACATAAACCAGATTATATCCCTATGCTGCTCTAAATCATGGGATAGCTCCCTGTGATAGACAGAAATCTTAGATGGCCCCCGAGATTCCCACCCCTTCATGTACATACTCTGTGTGATTATTTGGAAGAATAATAATAGAGTTAATTAACCCTACCTAGGCTTGACATAATTGTATGAGCCCTTTTGAGGGGTCTAGATCTTCTCAGAGGTCAGAAAGATTTGATGTCAGCAAGATGCCTTCCTGCTGTGCTGAAATAAAGCAGCCATGTTGTGAGCTGGGGGGTGGTGGGAGGAGTGTGCATTTGGCCAAGATCTATGGGTAGCTTCTAATTGCTGTAAGTAATGTCTAGCTGACATGCAGCAAGAAATTAGAGACCTCAATACTACAACCACAAGGAGATGAATTTTGCCAATATCCTGAATGAGATGGGAAGAGGATCCCAAACCTTAGATGAGATTATAGCCCCTGCCAATATCTTACTTTCAGCATGGGAAGACTGAGCCGAGAAGCCATCTGTGGCATGCCCAGACTTCTGACCCACAAAACTGTAAGATACTGAATTTGTGTTAAGTTTTTAAGTTTGAGTAATTTGTTATGTAGGAAACTAATAAACTTTCCATCTCTCACTGAAGAAAATATAAAATGACTTGAGTAAGGCATTTGGATTTTATTCTGGTGTTTGGCCCTGACTTTCTGTATTATCTTCTAGTCTATCCCTTCTTCACTTTGCTGCCACCACAGTGTTCTCTTTAGAGTTCTCAGAACACTCCAGCATGTTCCTGCCTTAGGGCCTCTGTTCTTATTGTTACCCCCTTCCTGGAGCTTCCTGCCCCAGCACAGCCATGGACGTCCTGTCACACATTATTCAGGTTCCTATTAGAGGAACCTGAATAATCAGGTTAGGCCTGATTATTAATCAGGATAGGCCAGGTTTTGCCATGCCAACAAACAATCCCCAAATCTCACGGACTTAAAATAAAAGTGTGCTTTCCATTTCCCTATATATCTAGTTTGGATCAGGAAGAGAGTTCTGCTCATCATAGGCATGAGGGACCCAGGCAGATGGAAATTCCAACATTTCATAGTGCCACTATTTCAGCTTTCTTTTAGTATTAGCATAGTATACATATTACCCTATCCCTTTACTCCCCTCCCCATCCCTTTACTTTTAATATATTTGTGTCATTGTATTTAAAGTGGGTTTCTGATAGATAATATATAGCTGGATCTTGTGGGCTTTTTTTTTTATTTGATATGTCAGTCTGTTTTTTAATTGGTATATTTAGGGCATTGATGGTTGAAGTGATTATTGATATAGTTGGATCACTATCTCCCATATTTGTTACTATTTTCTATTCACTATCCTTGTTCTTTGTTTTATTTATTTATGTATTTATTTATTTTGGTCTTCCATCTTTTTCTGCCTTCTTGGTTTTAATGTGTGATCCTCTCTTAGCATATTAATTGCATTATTAACTTTTTTTAGTGCTCGAGTTTGCAATATACATTTATAGCTAATACAAATCCACCTTCAAATAACAGTATATCACTTCAAGTACAGGTACCTTATAATAGAGTATTTTGAATTTCTCCCTCCCATATTTTAAGAAATTGCTATTATTTGGGTGCCTGGGTGGCTCAGTCGGTTAGGCCTCTGCCTCCAGCTCAGGTCATGATCCCAGGATCCTGAGATCAAGCCCTGCATCAGGCTCCGTGCTCAGTGGGGAGTCTGCTTCTCCCTCTGCCCCTCACCTCATTCATGCTCTCTCTCTCACTCTCTCTGTCTCTCTCTCTCAAATAAAAAGGTCTTTAAAAAAATTGCTGTCATTCATTTCACTTTTCCATAAGCTATATTACCAAATACATTGTTGCTGTTATTATTTTGAAAAAACTGTTATCTGTTAGATAAATTAAGAATAAGAAAAATAAGGGCTCCTGGGTGGCTCAGATGGTTGGGCGTCTGCCTTCAGCTTGGGTCATGATCTCCAGGTCCTGGGATCAAGCCCCATGTCAGGCTCTCGGCTTGGCAGGGAGTTGGCTTCTCCCTCTTCCTCTGCCGCTCCCCCTACTTGTGCTCTGTCTGTCTGTCTCTGTCTCAAAATGAATAAATAAAATCTTAAAAAAAAAGAATAAGAAAAATTAAAAAAAATCTTACCTTCATTTATTCCTTCTCTAATCTATTTCTTTCTTTATGTAGATCTGAGTTTCTGACCTGTCATTTTTCTTCTTTCTGAAGAATTGCTATTTTACATTTGTTGGAAAGCAGGTTTACTGCTAACAAAAGTTCTCAAGTTTTGTCCAAGAAAGTCTTATTTCTCCTTCACTTATGAAGGAAACTTTTGCCAGATACAGGTTAGATCTAGGTTGATGGTTGTTTTTTTCTTTTTAACATCTTAAATACTTCATTTCACTGTGTTCTTGTGTGCATGGTTTCTAAAGAAGTCAGATATAATTCTTACTCTTGCTCCTCTATAGGTAAAGTGTTTTATTCTTTGGCTTCTTTCAAGATTTTTTGTCTTTGTCTTTGATTTTCCACAGTTTGAATATAATATGTTTAGGTATTTATTTTTTATCTTTATTTTCGTTCTGCTTGGTATTCTCTGAGATTTCTTGATCTTTGGTTTGGTGTCTATTATTAATTTTGGAAAATTCTCAGTCATTACTGCTTGGAATATTTCTTCTGTTTCTTCCTTCTCCTTCTGGTATTCCTGTTATGAATATGTCATACCTTTTGTAATTGTCCCACAGTTTTTGGATATTCTGTTCTATCTTTTTTATAACTTTTACTCTTTGTGTTTTAGTTTTGGAAGTTTCTATTGACTTTTATTCATGTTTACTGATTCTTTCCTTGGCTATATCCGGTCCATTGATGGGCATATCAAAGGCATTTTTCATTTCTGTTAGTTTGGATTTCTAGCATTTCCTTTTGATTCTTTCTTAGAGTTTTTATCTCTGCTTATATAACCCATCCTTTCTTGCATGTTGTACATTTTTCCCAGTATAACTCTTAGCATATTAATCAAAGTTGCTTTAAATTCTAGTCTAACATTCCCACATCTCTGCTATGTCTGTATCTGTTCTAATGCTTGCTCTGTCTCTTCAAACTGTGTTTTTGTCTTTTAGTATGCCTGTAATGGACCTTTATTTATTGTGAGGTTTTATGTTTACCTGGTTAGAAGTTAGGTGGTGATTATTGTTTGCTGTAGCTATCAGTAGCAGAGGCTAAAATTTCCTCCTTGGTGTCCTTGTTTTTGTCTCCCCTTTTGTCTTTGGGTTTCCCTAGAAACTTCCTAAATGAGGTCTGAGGCATGCAGTTCTTTCCATAGTATCCACTTATATTACACAGGAGCCCTCTTGATGTTGTGGTAAGGTGTGGCAGGAGGAAAGCATTCTATAGTTCTATACTTTGGTTTCAATTATTTAATGAGCCTGTGCTGTCCCCTTGGGCTGTGATCTTCACAACTGCTTCTCAGTCTTTCACCCTGATAGTTAACTGACATGGGAAAGCTAGAGGAGGTTGTAGTTGGGTATTTTCCTTCTCCCAGATCAGTTAGGTTCTGGTAAAGCTCAAGTCGATTAGGCTCTGGTAAAATAGTTCCTCTTGAGGGCCCGCTTTGGAAAGCACCAGGGAATTTTTCTCTGATCTTCAATGTAAGAAGCTCACTAAAGTGCAGGAGTTTGGGCACCTGGGTGGCTCAGTTGGTTAAGCGACTGCCTTCAGCTCAGGTCATGATCCTGGAGTCCCGGGATCGAGTCCCGCATTGGGCTCCCTGCTCAGCAGGGAGTCTGCTTCTCCCTCTGACCCTCCCCCCTCTCATGCTCTCTCTATCTCATTGTCTCTCTCAAATAAATAAATAAAATCTTTAAAAAAAAAATTAAAAAAAAAAAGTGCAGGAATTTTCCTAAGACTGGGCTCCTTGGATTTTTTACTTCTCAAACTTGTCCATATTCATGCTCCAGCAATTCCATCAGTTACCGTTTAGGTCTTCCTACCTTGATACTGGTTCAGATGGAGGTTTCTACTTAGGGTTTCCTCTCCAGTAAGTTGCAATTCTCAATATACACCTCTCTGTCTTTTCAATTTTGGGGACCGTTCTTTGCCCTGTGACCTCAATGCTCTGTTGAATCTAAGAAAGTATCGATTTTTAGTTTGTTCAGCTTTTTTCTTGTTGTATGGACAGAAGTAGTAACTTCTAAGATTTTTACATGCCAGACTAGAAACTAGAAGTTGCCACTATTTCAACATGAGACTTAAAGTTTTGCCACAGCAGGAGGAAACACTTTAGAGAATTGCACGGTGGCCCCTAAATTCTCCAGCCTGACAGTGATGTGTCATTTCTATTGATATTTTATTGGCCAAAGTAAATCACATGGTCACACCTAAGTTTTAAAATGTGAGGAAATGTAACCCTCTAGTGTTCCTAGAAGATGAGCATTAGGAGTACTGGAGAACACTATTAATGGTGACCAGAGCTTTCTATATAAGATAGTATTTCCAACTCCATTTACCACTTTGCTCTCTTACCACATCATTATCATCTTTCTAGCACTTTATAGTACTATATTATAGCATCCATAAGATATTATAAAAAAAACTATCATGGTAAATACTCTGTTTATTATTTGTCTCTCCTTTCCTACCTCCACCAATGTGAGGATCATGGGAACAGGAACTTTGTCTATTCTAGTCACTTTTTATCCCCAGAACCCAGAATGTCCAGTGTTCAATGTATATTTGGCAAGTGAGTTAATGAATATATTTTGTTTTAACCTTGGGAGCCCAGAAAAATGAACCCTTGTTGAACCCTTTACATCAGCCAAATCTGGCTCAGAAGCTATCTTTCCGATAGGAATGAAGCTGCATAGCCTTGTGCAGAGCCCTTGTCAGGCTAGTTGGGCATATCCTTTGCTATTAGACAGCAAGGAAAGAATGAAAAAGCATCAGAAGTTCCCTGGAACATGGTGCTGTTTGAAGGCAAGGGTATACACAACCTGAGGAAAAATGAGTTTGAAAATGAGCTTAGACTTAAACAATGCAGGCAAAAAGTGTCAATAACTTGAAAAATAGGTAAATTCTCAGTTTAACAATCTTCTCATCTCAGGTTTATGTTTATAATCAGGGATATGCAGTTTTCATTCCTCACTGGAAAGCAAAAAGCTAAATCACCTCTTGAATATGAAATTTAGATACAATGCTTGGAACATTCTCCTCAAAGAGCAGACCTGTCAGATCCTGTGCTGGTTGATATGTGGGCTTCCTGCTGGTTCAGGCACATTTATGCTTATTGTTCACTCTGAGCTTAATGAGTGCATTCAGGCATGTAATGAAGAACAACACCATCACACAAACAATTCATTGAAGTCCAAAGATACGGTGATTTTATCAATTATATTATTCAGTAGAGTAAATTTACAATTTATTAAAAAATACATAGATTGAGTGGCATCTGGAGCACTGTTGTGTTGACACTCAGGGTTTTTGCAGCCATGCTACAAAACAAAATCTCAAATTGATGGCATTTGATACAGTGTAAAGCTTTTGTCTTTCTACTTGCTAGAGGAAATAGATGAGAGCAATGCAGTTGTGGATCACAGGCCCTCTGGTGTGAAATTCATCCTAACTAAGCTGAAAACACTTAATGGCCAAAGTCACAGATTCCCATAGCAAATAATTTTCATTTTCACCTCCACTAGCTTTGGCTAATGGGATAAACACAAGGCTAGAAGGCAAGTGAACCCCACTAGTTATCCAAGAGTTACTTGATGTAAGCAAATTACTTGCCTTTTTTCTCTTTTCTTCTTTTTAAAAATAAAGTGTTTTATAGAGTTTTCAGAGCATGTTTATATATATCTTATTTAATCTTACAACAGCTCAGTGAGATTAGCTGGTCAAAGGTTCTCACTTGCATTTCTATGTAAGGGACACTCAGAGAGTTGAATGGGAAAGAGGTCAGAGATTTTGACTCTAAAAACCCAATGCTTTTTTTTTTTTTTTCATTATACAACAATGATGCTCTGGACCTCAGTTTCCTCATTTCAAACCAAGGATAAATATAGTTTGTTAACTTAAGTTGTGAGGATGGCAAAAGATAGTTGAATTTTAAATGTTGTGATTAGGCAAAGCCTTATGCAGTTGAAAAATTATCATCTTGCTTATGTTAAGTCCAAGGGCTCTTCCTTAGACCATAAAGCCTTCTTCTCCACATTCTTCAAAAAAATAAAATGTCCAGCACTGATACATGTGTATAGACCCCTGGAATTTTCCATTGAAAACATCTAGGAATGAGCTGTCTTAAAGGAAGAGTGGAAAGTCATTTAAAAGCAGCCAAATAGCAACTCAGATTTGGCCCTCTGTAGGGAGAGTTATCAAATTAAAATTTTTATGATAACTTGTTGATTTGCTTCAGTGCTGTTCTGTTTATTTTCTAGCTCATCAATAAGATGATCCTCTTACTTTTGACTAGGCATTGCTACATGGAGCCATGATTTTCAAGGACAGCAATACAAAAATAAATAACTATTTTATATTCCAAAATACATTATGACTGATTCTTTTCTCAGAGCAGGGGTTGGAAAACTTTTTCTGTAAAGGACCAGCATTTGTAGAACATAGAGTTTCTGTCACAAATACCCAACTTTACTGTTGTAGAGTACAAAAATAGCCATAAACAGTATTTAAGTGGATGAGCATGTTCCAATAAAGCTTATTTATGGACATTGAAATGTGAGTTTCATATCATTTTCTCATGTTATGAAATATTATTCTTTTGATTTTTTTCCAACCATTCAAAAATGGGAAAAACCATTCTTAGCTCATAAGCCATACAGAAACAGGTGATTTAATCCATGGGCCATGTTGATTGAAATCTGACCTAAAGCACAGGACAAACATCCACTTCTACTGTAGACCTAGTCTATACAAATGATTCTTTGAGTTGGAAAAGCATTTCTAGAGAGTCTGTTCTCACAATGCAAACTTCCAGCACTGTCAGCAAAGGCGATATCTAACAGCAGGGTTCTAGAAGTTAGGTAGTCATCTCTGTATAGGAAAGGTAAAAATACTTCCTCATCAAAGAAGGGAAATTAATTAGCACCATTTGGTATATAGCTTACAAAATCTTGGGGCAAAGGCAATCTCACAGGGCTAAGTACTCCAGCACTCTCAATTTGGTGCTCAATAAATATCCTTTGAGTTCACTGAAATTCCCACACAAAGTTCCTAAGTTCTTTCTTACTATGTAGAATGAAATGAACATGGACTATAATTGTCTGTTTAGAAGACAACAGGTTAATGAAATTAACCTTTTAGTAGCACTCTTTACTGCTATTTGATGAGGGGTGATTATGAAAGACTTAAATGACAGTGAGATTTTACAAAAGTGCTAGGCAGTAGGGCAAGGTGTGCACAATATCTAAATGATTAGCCATTATGAGTTTGATAATACCTGTGACTAAGCTAATCTGTGGCTATAAATTGGATATCTCTGGAACCTGGTAAATTCTTCCAGCTCTCCCGTGTGTAATTTAATCATAATGAAGCAGCTAATTACTGGTGCGACCTATTATCTTGGAAGTTCACGCATATTCTAAACTCCTTTGCCTCATAGTCAATGCCAAGATATGTTAGTACCTAACCTTTAGTTGGTTAAGAGCAAGACTGTGGATTCAGACAGCTGAGGTTCAAATTCCGCTCTGACATTTACTCGGTATGAAACTTGGGATACATTACATAGTCTCTCTTTGCTCTTGGTTTATTCATTTGTAAATAATAATGATAATAATAGTATTCAGGCTGGTTGGGCTAGATTGCGCACAAGCTAAATGAATCAAGGCATGTAAGGTTCTCAGAACAATTGCTGGAATTAAGACTTCAGTAAATGCCAGCTAAAAATACACCTTTGGGTCCTAGTCTGATGCTATAAGCTGATGACTTCTCTAGTCCCTATCCCCGCATTAAACTCCACGTAAGTTTTTCACTTGAAATACCTATGCATCTCTGCTTTGAAATAGAGTATTCATCTCAAAATTATCATGCCCATAAAACACACTTGACTTCTTTCCCACCCCAAATCTGTTTTCCCCAAATTGAAAGAACTTTATTTTCCAGCTTTTCAGACTAAAAAACAAATACAGTCTTGAGGTCATCTTTGACTTCTTTCCTTTTCTTACATTCCACATCCTATCCAATAGTATATTTTGTGAGTTCTGACAAAATATATCTAAATCCAACTAACCCACCACCTTACCTATTATCCTAGTCCATGTCACAATTACCTTTCGCTTAGGCTGTGCTCGCAATAGCCTCCTAACTAGTCTCTGTTTCCGTCCATGATCCCCTGCTGCCTGTTCTCCGTGCACCAAGCACCATCTGCACCATGCTGTATCCACAGCGTCTACACAGTTCCTGGCACATGGTCAGTATTCAATAAATGAACTAAATGAATGTTTGATTAAAATATTTTAAAGCTACTTGGCTTATAACCTTATGATAGACACCAAAAGGATTTAGTTGAAAGTGATGCAAAATTCTAAATAGTCTCTTCTTTTTAAAATTGTCTTAATAAATAATTCCTTTAGAAATGAGTATAGGATGATAAGGTAGGACTGCATAATTTTTAAGTATCCATCAGACTACAATTTTGTGAACCTATAACTTGCTAAAAGCCATAAGACCAAGAATAAGGCAGACAAATCAACCTAGATGAACCCTTTGTAATATTCTAGAAAAGTGTACCAGGTTTAGAAAGTAGTTTTGTGAGCCCTGAATTTGTACCAGAAAGGTTGATTTGTGAGTCCTACATTTGTACCAGATATGTATATTTTATATTCACACCCAATTAGTCAGGACCTACTATTGTATGAAAAAGAAAATAAATTACCCTGTTAAATTAGATCTTTAACTAGGAAGTAAAAGTAGAAAAATACTTTGTGTCAAATTATGAATCTCTAAATACCATGCTTCTTTGGCAGTACTGTTCATTTATGAAACTTTTACTTAAGGATCTTAAAACAAATTAAAACGTCTGGTATAATTTCTTCAAACTGCAAAGTTGTTGTTTAAGGTTATGTTTAACTATTGGGAGACTAAGGTCCAGGATGCTTTTAACATTAATGTCTGGTTTCTCTGACTTCTCTGGAGTGATTATGTCCAGACCAAGAGATGCTACAAAGGGCAGTTGCCAGCAGCAACAGCCTCATCCTTTTGGTAGAGAACAAGGGGCTTGGTGGGCCATCGCCTGCTGCTGAAGGCTGGGAGGTCTGTTCTCTTCCTAGGCCACTTCCCGTCTATAACACCTCTCCTATCTATCCCCATTTTTTTCTTGAATAAATGAGAGATGTACATGATTTCTGTGTCTGGAAAATTCAGAGAATCTTTTCTCTTGATTATTAGCAAGAAGACACTTGCAAAGATAAAGAAAGAAGAAAAAGAAAGGGAGAAAGATAGAGGTAACCAGAAGAGAAAAGGGAAAAAGGAAAGGAGATAGGAAAGAAAATGAGGAAAGAATTCATTAACGCTTAATTTTTGAATGATGTTGAAGAAAGAAACTAGTTGTGTGTGTGTGTGTGTGTGTGAGCGCACGCACGTGTACTACCTCTGTGTGCTGAGAAGCCTTGAAGCAAAGCTGCACCTAAGCAAAGAGCACACCAGGAGCCAGGATCAGGGCTTCTTGGAGAAATGGCTGATTCTAGAACTGGAACAGGAAAGAACAAGATAGACCTGGAGCATCTTATTGTAGCAGAACATAAAGTGTCCAAAGAGTGACAGAGGCATGTCAAAGTGACATGGGAGCAGCCTGAATGGGCTTCTGCTGGGCAGATTTAGGAATAATTTGAGCATCAAAATGTAATAAAAACAATAACAATAGTAATAATTGCAACCTATTATGTAAGGTAAGAATTCATGAGTCTATTCTTATTTAAATTTTAAAAACCAGACAAATGGAGAGAGAAGAGAAAGCCACTCTTCTTTACAGCAGAATTATAATCAAAAAATGTAGAAGGGATGATAGACTTAGAAAATCATCAATGTATGCTAAACCTGGTGAGTAAAATTTTGAAGAACCCGGATATTCACATAGACAAGTATCTCTAAACAAATTCTGTATTAATTACAGAGAGACAAATAGCTACTTTTCACTGGAGAAACCTGGTGGATACCAAAGTAAACATCATCAACACTGGAACCACTGGTATCAAATACCTCCAGATATGGTGCAGAGAAAGATGAGCCATCACTTCCATGCCAGAACAAATAACTTGAATTTAACCATGAGAAAACATCAGACATTCTATGAAGTAATTGGTCTGTACTCTTCAAAAATGTCAAGGTCATGAAAGTCAAAGAGTCAGAGGAAAGATTCCAGGTAAAGATTAAAGCAACATGACAGCTAAATATAATGTATGATCCTAGGTTGGATCCTGAACTGAGGAAAATGAAATAGCCATGTAAGACATTATTGGAACAATTGACAAATTTTGAATATAGACCAGGGATTAGTATCTTAGTCTGCTTGGGCTGTCATAACAAAATACCATAGACTGGTAGCTTAAACAACAGAAATTTATTTTCCCACAATTCTAGAACCTGGGAGTCCAAGATTAGGGTGCCATCATGGTCAGTTTCTGGCAAGAACTCTCCATTTCTGTCATAGACAGCTACATTCTCACTATGTGCTCACATAATCTCATTTGTGCACAACATAGGGGAGGAAGGTAGAGAAAAGTCTTGCTGGTGTCTCTTCTTAAAGGCCACTAGTCCCGTCAGGCTAGGACCCCACTCTCATGACCTTATCTGTCCCTAATTACCTCCCAAGGGCCCCATCTCCAAATATGTTCACATTGGGGAGTTAGGGCTTCAACATATAAATTTGGGAAAGGGAGACACAAACATTCAGTTCACAACATTCTGGTATCAATGTTAAGTTTTCTGACTGTGGGAACTATGCAGGGGTTATGTGAGAGAATGTTCTTGCTCTTGGGCAGCATACCCTAAAATTTTTAGGGGTAAAAGAACACATGGTCTCCAAATTATTGTCAAATGGTTTCAGAAAAAAAATGTATATATAGATATACAAATAGACCTACAGAATAAATCAAATGGGGAAAAACAGAAACAATTGTAGAATCTGGGTAATAGGTATAATGGGAGTTCCTTGTACATCAAACTAAAAAAAGTTTATGCAAAAGAATCCTTGGAGTTACAAGGTAGACCCTTTTTATCCTTTGCCAATCAACCTATTCTCTTCATCCGGGATTAGTAAGCTTCCTCTATTAATTTATTCTTTCCTGAAGAGTTGATTAGTCCTCTTTCAGAGAAGAAATAAAAATCTGAGAGTCATCAGGTAAACACGGCAAAAAAATTCTCAGCATTCATGACATCAGGTTAAAATCAATAATGTGGCATTTCCCTAAAGTGCAATTTAATAGGAAAATACAAAGTCCCACATTTGAATTTTAAAAATTAATTGTTTGAGGGCACCTGGGTGGCTCAGTTGGTTAAGCAGCTGCCTTCAGCTCAGGTCATGTTCTCAGGGTCCTGGAATCGAGCCCCACGTCGGGCTCCCTGCTCAGTGGGGAGTCTGCCTCTCCCTCTACCTGCTGCTCCCCCTACTTGTTCTCTCCCCTCTCCCCGTGTTAAATAAATACAATAAAATCTTTTTAAAAATTAGCTGTTTGGAACAAAATTAAAGAAACTTAATTTAACAATCTCTTACATGAGTAATAATGAGCAAGTAAAATATAAACTTAAAATACAACTAAGAAAAAAATAAAATTTTTAGTTTCTCTCTTAAAGTTATCAGTAAGTCACCAATTTTTCCTTATGGAAACTGTTTAGCTTTAATTTCATGTGGTTATTAACTTATAATCTATTCCTTATTGAAAACATAATTTTCAATGAGGCACTTTTATTCAAAGTTACTAACATTTTTTTCTCTTTCTGCAGAAAGCAAAAGTTTACAAAAATAGGAACTGACATTGATCTTTTTAAAAATCATAACTTCCTTTTTTATCATATAGAGTTTATTTTCTCTGCCTTTCCAAAATCCATGAACTTGAAATAACAAGAATATATCCATTCTCATTTTCCATTTAAGAGAAATGTGTCACATCTTAAAATTTGCAATATATAAAATAAAAAATATTTATATGAGTTACAGATACCACTTTTATGCCCACATATGGTAGACTACTTGAAAAGTTGTTTTTTTTTTTTTAAGATTTTACTTATTCATTTGAGACACAGAGGTACAGAGAGAGAGAAAGCATGAGGAGGGGGAGAGGCAGAGGGAGAAGCAGGCTCCCTGCTGAGCCAGGAGCCCAATGTGGGACTTGATCCGAGGACCCTGGGATCATAACCTGAGCCAAAGGCAGACGCTTAACCATCTGGGCCACCCAGGTGCCCCACTACTTGAAAAGTTTTATTCCTACCTGGGAGAAGGTAGGAGCTATGTTTCTGGATTTTTGCCCTTTGGTCAATAATTTCCAAGTAGCATTCTCCCATATATTCTTCTGAGGCCTTGAATGCTGTGTACTCGATGCAAGGTTAGCAATTTGAGCAGGTTTGGTAAATAGCAATCTACTTCGTGAACCGAGTGGTAAAAATCATCACAGTTACTCCAGATATGGGCCTGTAATTACCCTGCTCTCCCTATCACCTTAAAGAGTAGAGAACTATATTCCATGGGGTTGAGACCTTGGAGACCTTGGAGGAGAGGCAGTGAAGATTAGAAGCAGGATTCTCTCCAGGAATGGCATGATGGTAGATCTGACAATGGTGTGAATTGTGTGGACAACAGGAGGGCAGTAGGTGCCTCCAGTGCGTCCAGGCCATCAAGGGGGAACCCAACGAAGAGAGTGCTGTATATGTAACTTGTGGAAGGGTTTATAGAACAAAGAGAAGCCCCGCATCCAGCTCCCTTTGTGCTGTAAGGAATCATAGGGTCAGGTGCTACCACTGAGGTGTTGACCCCTCATCACTGTAAATTTATTGCCCATTTTGCCTGATTCTTTACTAAAACACCATGTGTCTCACAGAAGTAATACTTTATCTTTCAAATGCCTGTCATGGCAACTTTGTTCCTCTCCCAAAGCTTTCTCTCACACTATAAACCATTCTGCTTCACTTTTTTTTTTTGCAGGGTCCCCTTCCCTGGACCTGTGCTGAGGCTCCGTGTGAATCTCCAAGATCTCCCCACTGTCATGCAAGGTTTGTCGTGCACGCACAGGAGCCCACCTTACTGCTCCGCCTTCCTTTCTCCTCACCCAGAGTAGACTGCAGTTTATCAGTGTGCCCGCTTGTTCTCAAGCCTGCTGTAGTCCTTCTAGCACATAGATTAATTTTTCTTCAGAGAGCCAAGAAGGGACATAAGCATTTTCCTACTTGAAAATCTGCCAGAAATTTCAAAACAGTCTAAAAGTGTTAAAGGGTATATGCAGCAAGCTTCTAACTTCTTCCTTTTGCAGAAGCTTACACTTCAGCTCAGGGGCATTTTCTCACCACTTCACATCCTGCCCACATCCCTATGTGCACACTCTTAGGCATTATTACATCCATGCACTTCTTCCTGACTGGGGACTTAAGTCCTTCTTACATAGGGTCGTGGGTAGAAAGGTTTTTTCAAGAGCATTGTATGGAAGCTGGGAGAGGACAGTTATAAAGGGAGGGTGACATTCTGTTACACTTGTGATTTTGTGGTCACAAGGGATCGAGACCAGATAGAAATGTAAAGAAATAAACAAGTCCATGTTAACACAGCTGTGTACAAGGGTATTCCAGAAAGACCTGAGGTGATCCAGGAAAAAGTTTGGGATGTTTTCTTTTCTTCTTCCACTGACAACAAAATCTACTGTTCTCTTTTGAAATTTTTGGGAAAGAGATGGCAGGTGAGGAGGTTAGAGCTAGATGTGTATACTGCAACTGTTAACCCAAAAGCACAATTGATTTGTCACTATTGGTCTAAAAATAAAATGGGAAAGATCCAAGTGAAGCTGAATATAGGATACAATCTAGTTTCCCTCTTTTATTACCATCTTTGGCTACCGGTGATCATTTTGCTTTTTCCTTAGGGAGTAGGAAAGACAGAGGAGGGACAAGATTCACTATAACATTTAAACAACAGTGCTATGGTGCTTGTGATAGCCATCTCAGTGTGATGTCATAAGTAGCCGGTGTTGCCTTGGCAACACTACAATGGTAAACAAAGGTGTTTTCTGGATGGCTAGAGGAAATGTGTCTTTTATACTGTCTCACACCCTCCTGACCCCAACTCCCTACCTTGGGTAGAAAAGATTTTCTTTCCTTTTGCTATAAATCTTCCACCTTGGGATAGACTAAGTGATGTGAGACACTATTTTCTTCCTTTGTTTATTTTTATATTCCACAATTTTACAATGCTGGAAATTTTGTTGAAACAACCACTCAATTTAGAGAATATGATATTGCATATTGAATTCTAAAATCCCCTGTTGTGTGGCATTGCTAAGAATGCATGGGGGGACATTCCATTATGTGAAATCTCAGGGTTATGACAAGTTTGACAAGATGAGCGTGAATGACTTTACCTCATCTGGCCACACAGCCAAGTCTACTATCGAGGTTCTTGAAAACAGATAAGGCAGATGAGGAATGGCTCTCATGAGACAAATGCAGAGCTGTTGTAACTGGCCTAGAAAAAATAAATCTAGGGCATTTTAAAGCATCGTTTAACGAATAAAATAATGTGATGTGAAGAATGATAGAGGACAGGCAACCATGTGGGTTTGTACTCTATAGGCTTCACAATAAAGATTACAAATAATTATTGTTTTGTAAAAGCAAATATACATTTTAAAATTCAACTGGGAAAGGGGGATGGAAGGGAATAAAGTGTGCCAAAAAAAGCATTCATTAAAGTGTTTATTGGTGAACTGTGGCTGTTTTTCATGAGCCACTGATACCTACTCTGCTATATAGAAAGACAAAGACAATCCTCAAAGGTAATGTCCCTTGAGATCTTTGCAATATTTCTCAGTTAAGAAGGGCTATCTCCCATGAAGGGAAGGGTTTAATTTTTTTTATATCAGGTTAAAAAACAAGATATAATGCATGTCCTTATCAGACACATTAGTATGGATAGCTTTCTTATTTCCTATTTTCTAGGGAAAATTAGATGTTTGGTGGGTTGTGGGAACAGAGGGGGCATACTTTGGGGTAGAGATTGGGAAACAATGGTTGGGACCTAGAGTTTGGGTGAAGATGAGCCTGAGTGATCTTCATCTAACAAACCTGGGTCAAAGTCTATGATCTGGAGGGAAACCATCCAAGGGGGAAGGAACTGGGGACCAGCATTGTTACAAAAGCACTTCTGTTCAGGATAAAGCAAATTTCTCTGCTTGCTGAGCCATAGCCTAAAAAAGTAAAGTTTAGTATTTACAATCTCTGTTTCTCAAACTACTCAGAGCAAGTTTCAGGACTATAAAGAGAGGAAGAGAAAAGGAGATTAGCTTGGCATTTGAAAACACATGACCCTCACTGACTATCTATCTATGGCAACTAAGAGGTTGCAGGAAAAATAATACAGTGATGGGTAGGTAGCAGAGGGAAAGGGAAGAGGTCCATGAAGATGAGAAGAGAGAGGGAAAAGAGAGGCAAGAAACAAAAGTGGTTTCGAAATTTGATTTTTCCTTTATCCTGTCTCCACCTACCACTTCATGATTGCTATAGGTATATAGAGTACCTTAATTTGCGAGCATCTGTTCATCCGATTTGAATTCCATATTCTCTAGGGGAAATTCTGTGATGCAATTGAACATAAAATGTTCGCAGAGCTATTAGTCACAGCAGAGGAGGGAAGGGGGTCTCTTACCTGAAGTGCTGCTTTGAAAATGTCGTCTGATACTCCTGGCTTTCCTAATTAAGTGCTATCAACCCTGCAGATGGTAAAATGATGTATATATTTTGCTGAATTCCCTCAGCAAGGAAGCTGTCAGTGGGGGGAGTGCAATAAGAATAATATTCTTTGAAAAAAGAGAAGGTCCCACTGGAATCTGTAAACTTAAACCAAAGTAAATAACACCTGAAAACTATTTTACAAGAGTATATGAATCTTTGACTTTATGCTAAAAGATTGAGAATCATAAAAAAGAAGCATGTTTTTAAGGAGAGTTAAAAGGAGAAAAAGCTTTTAGTCTGACTTTGAAGTCCTACTCTTCTCCATCATCAGTAATTTAGCAAAAGCCAGACAAGTACATAATTCCTAAAGATTTTCAGGGAAAAAATTTCAAAATCATACTATAATTTTGATAAAATTTATCATCCAGAATGGGACATTTTCAAAACTCTAAGGAGACATCTTTATTAAAGATTTTATTTATTTTATTTAGGGAGAGAGACAGAGAGACAGAGAGACAGAGAAAGAGAGGTTGGGGGAGGGGCAGAGAGAAGTGGGGAGGGAGACATTCTCAAGCAGACTCCCCGCTGAGCACGGAGTCTGATTTGGGACTCGATCCCATGACCCTGAGATCATGGTCTGAGGCAAAAACAAGAGTTGGATGCTTAATCAACTGAGCCACCCAAGCGCCCCTCTCAGGAGTCATTTTAAAAAATAATTATCTTAAGACAACCTGCATAAGCCAGGAGTGTCCTAGGCAAACCAGACAACGAGTAGTACTGGCCAACCTTCCTTACCTCTATCTTATACAAGTACACAGTTGGTCTTGGAACCACTGCTGCAGATCTTCCTACAGACTGGAGGAGAAGCCACTGTGACATTACTCATTGTGTCCCCACATTGTCAGGTCAGAAAGCTGAGGCCCAAAAAAGTTAAGTGCCTCTCCCATGGTCTTATAGCAATCTGTGCACCATTCTCTCTTGACTCTTAGAGGTAGCCTTCCTGTCATTCCTAGATTGCAGGAATGTTCCTTATTGACTCCCTGAAACTAATTAACAACCATAACTGTAACACCCCAGGGACAGTTTCAACAGTGTGCTTTCTTTTCCTCAGCACTGGGAACTTATGAATTATACTAATTTTTCTAGGCCTCAATGCATGATTGTCTGAGTGCTGTCATATTCATAGTGATGTTCAATTATGAAGTTACAATATTTATTTCTTGATAATAGGCAATAAACTAAATATACCTTTGAATATACTCGTGAAGATGAAGTCTTTGAACAAGCCCAAGTTAAAGGATTGTGATTGTCAGCTCATCATTGTTTCTGGATGGTGTGTTCTTTTTCTACTTCCTCTTCTTCTTGAATGGAATTTAATTTTGTTCATGTGGAGAGAGAAAAAGGAATGTCTAACATTTAAGTCTCTTTGCACTGCTAAACTTTCTCCTCTTAGAAGCAAATACTAGGAATGAACTCTACAGAGCAAAAGCGAAGTAGCAGTAGGAACATGAGGGGCAATGCTTAAGCTGAGTCTTGAGAGAGAGATTTATATCAACAAGGGCTTTAGGATGCTGTATATACAGACCAAAGCACTCAGGAGAATATTGAAAATCAGGAGTTTTTGCAGGGTGGGTGGAGTATTTTTGGGAAATGGCACTGAAGAACCCTGCGTAATGTGCTAAGCAGCTTAATTTTATTCTGTGTCCAGTGGGGAATGATTGAAGGATTGTATGTAGGAGAGACATTTATGGTATGCACCTTTTAAGAAGAAACTCAGGTGGCTTTGAAAAAGCTAGATTGTAGGGGAATGCAACACAATGCAACATAGTGCTCGATGAGCAGCTAGGAGACTCTGGCAAAAGCTCCAATAAGAGAGGGCAAATCTGAGCTAAGGACCTGCCTGAGAAGATTGATAAAAATGGATGGTTCAGCAAAAGATTCATGTATTAAACTGATAGGACTAGGTTTTCAAAACATAAAAATATGTAATGAAAAGATAGTGAACTATATTATGAAAAATGGAAGAGGAGAGGATGACTAACAGATTTCTAGCTATAGAAACAAGACAGTTGGTGGCGTCCTAAACTGAGGTTATTACTGGAGAAAGAGGGAGTATTAGTTGGGCTTCAGTAGAATAATGAGTTACATCTCGATATATTACTTTTATGTTTTCATGGAACATCAGACTCAGATGTCCAGAAACAATAAGTATCATCAATCTAACTCTCTTTTCTTTATGGGGATGCTAAGATTCAGAGTAATGAAGTAAGTTTAGGAAGATCACCCTTACAGAGGTGGAATTAAAACAAGCCCCTGAGATTCAGTCAAGTTTTGCTGTGTCTCTTTCTGTGAAACAGATTCTCCATGTTGTGCCATTATTTATTTGGTTGGTTAAAAGGAAAGTTGGTTGAGTTAATTAACATTTTCATTTCTGTAAAGACTGCCTGAGTATTGCCTTCTTCCTAAGTTACTGCCTTGCACCCTAGGTTTGTTTTGGCATTAATTGTCTGCATTAAGAAATTGCATAAATCCTTCTTGTGAAGCAAAGTTCTGTAAGGAAGATGACACATATCTGTGATGTCAGGGGTTCCTGAGAGGGTTTTCTAAAAGTTTTTGCTGAAGGCAATAATATTCAGTCTGGGTGTCCCCATTTCCTCTTTTTGTTTTATTCTGTGCAGCTGTGTTGGAAGCAAGCAGAGGAAGTAACCAAAAGTGGATCTGGATTAGGATGATTCTCAAACTTCCCTTTCTAGCATCTGTCTTGCTATGGGGCAATTCAAACAGGAGGCGACCTCACAGACAGGCCTTTGTCAGAGCTAACAGCATGTTTTCCTTCTGAGAAATGCCCTTTTGCCTAATGTTGGTTTTGAAAACTATTGGTCATCAAAAATGGAAGTTTTTGACCCTCACTGGGGACCCCAGGGAGTGGTAATATCCCTGCTTCCTCAAAGTGAAGGCAGATGTTTGCAGGAGGGGATTGATACTGAGAGAAAGTTTTTTAGGCTCACATAAAAATATCATTAATAAAAGATTAGTATTTTTTAAAAGAAACAAAAAACTTATGGCTTGTTTTTCAGGCTTCAGTGAAAGTTGTCTACAGGACTCCACAGGATATTTTTCATAGGCTGTTTCCAAATCTATGATTTCAACAAGATATTTATTTAAAGTTACAGTGACTCAGAGAAGTTTCTTTGGTTATTTTGTTCGAGCATTAGTAGAAGATAGAACATTTTGGGGTATTAGGTTAAATTTTAATCAGTGGTCTACATTTCCACAATTGCATTTTTTGAAAATATCACAGCATTTTCCAGATATTTATGTTTATTTCTTTCTTTAAAAAGATTTTATTTATTTATTTATTCCAGAGAGAGAGAGAGCACAAGCAGGGGAGGGGCAGAGAGAGAGAGGGAGAGGGAGAAGCAGACTCTCTACTGAGCAGGGAGCCCGATGTGGGACTCGATCCCAGGGCCCTGGGATTATTACCTGAGCCGAAGGCAGACACTTCACCAACTGAGCCACCCAGGCGCCCCATACTTTGATTTCTTATAGTGGCTTTGTTCAAGTTGGATTAGCCAGACATGACTCCCACCTTTTAAATGCTTGCTGTGACTTTTACCTTGTAAGTCTTATCACCTCTGGCTTATTCTGAATTACTGCTTAGCCAGGAAAAAATTGTGTGGTTTTTTTTTGTTGTTGTTTGGTTTTGCTCTGTTTTGTTGGCTATAGTTAAGGCAGAGCTAGATATTTATGTTTATTTAATCTGTGGCCTTATTGTCTTTGGACAAATTATGTACCTGAACCACTCCCCACCAAATGCATATACATGAGCATAGCCACCCTGAGGAATGTGTCTACTTCAGGGGGATACAGTCTTAAGCTATGACATGTCCTCCAACTTGTGACACCCAGGTTATTAGTCCCACAATCACTGTAGTCAGGAAGTTTCCCACGATCTGTTTCAGGGCTTGGTGGTTAGGATTGTATCCATGTATTAGCCCCACTGTGAATGACATACTTGCTAAAATGTGCACCAGTGGCTTTGACCTCCTTGATCACATGAAGGAGGGGAAGGAAGGAGAGAGAGGAGTTAAGCTTTGTGACTGTCTGATTCCCATGAACGTTTTGCTTGTTTTGTTGTTTTAGCACTATAAGGCAAATGCTACTCACTTCTTTCAAGAAATCCCAGCTGCAGGAGTTGCTGACCACAACAGAGGCTGTTGCCAAAACACTCTATTGGAGTGCTATTGTGGCCCAGAAATAGTTGCAAATAAGCAGAAGTTCTCAGGAAAAAAAAAAAAAAAGGAAAATTAAAGCTCATGGCTCATGGAAACATTTTAAGATAAAAAGGAGCTTTATCTCTGGTTATGCGTATGTAAATGTAGTTTGTGGGTTTAGGGACCAGGTCTGAACTATTGTTCGTAGTATTCAGACCCTTTTATCCAAGCAGAGTTAGGGAAATATTTCCTTTGGCTTAGATGAAATCAGATGTCAATTGATGGCTTTGTTATATTTTATTTTAAAAACCTACATACTATGAAAAAGTAAAATATAGTTAATAATTTGGTTACTTTGCTTAGAGAAGATAAACTTTGATATTATAGCTATGGGCAGAATGTACATCTTGTTCATTTGCTTTTGTACCATTCCATGATGCTATTTCTCTGTGTCATTGGGAAAATTCTTTCACATTCATTATTTTTAGTTTACTGTGACTCAAAGCATGTCATTAATCCTAGGCTGTAAATGGAATATGGCAAGTAGAAGAAAAAAGCATGTAGTTGGATATATCAGTATTATTGTTTCAAGCTACAGGCATAACCCCGGGGTGATGGCACTGGTGAAGATTAGGATGAAGAGCTTCTACCATAGAATGAATTATAATGAGACGTTTTTGGCTATTTGGAGACTTTTAGTGAATCAACAAATAATACTCCTTTTTTTCTTTCCTGAGCTTGGAACCTATTGAAAAATAAGACAAAGGCCAAACAAAGAGAGACTGAAATAATAGTTTTATTATGAGTAAAAGCTGCATCAGAGAATATAATTTAATATGGATATCTAATATCTTTCTTTACTCTTCAAAATGGATTTGATTTGGCATTCAAAACTTCAGGCATCCCACTTACAGGGTTGGAGATAGCCCACATGACTGAGAGTAGAACATGATGCCCTCTCTGTATACGCAGCTATCTCCATGTAAGCAAGCACAGCCCTCAAGAGGCTTCCCCCAAACACATCACATTGACTTATCCTCTCCTAGGGAAGTATGGGAAAGGAATGAGGAGAAAGGCCAAGGGAAAGAGCAGAAAACCCCTCATAGAAATATAAGGTAAGAGAAGTTGAGCTCCCCCTTAACATCTATAAGCAGCATAAAGAGAGAGGAGAGTGTGAATTATAATTGCTGAAGAGAGAGAAACGTCAGCACCATAGAAGTTCTAGGGGTGAAGTAGATAAGACAATAAGCCTACTGGGTTTAGGGGTTAAAAAAAGGGGAAAACAAGAGCAAATGGAGAATAGAGACCAGGGTTTATGGCCACTTCTGTTGGTTCAGATGGGCAGGTGAGCAACTGAACAGTACATTTAACAGATTTAAAGGGCTAAGAGAACTAAGACTCCCAAGTTCAGTCAAGGGGGAGATCCTGGTGGACCTTGCTTTCCTGAGATTTGGAACCCCAAAGGGCTGCACCCTAGGAGAAAGGTAAACTGAAAGTAAACAGGTTCTCATAGAAACTGCAGCTCATTTTAGGATCCTCCTAATCCCTTAACCAATTGAGGTTATCCCAGATTGCAGGTTCTTGTAGGCACCTGATAGAAATTAACAAAAGTACTTCCTGATGGAGTATCCCATCCCAGTCCTCAATTTATTTCTACAAACAATATTACAAATAAAATGTCTGGCACTTAATTTTTAAAAATCCATATACATGAGAAGACAAGATAACATGAATAGAAATGAATGGAAACACCAGACAATTGAAATAGGTAATCAGGGTTTCAGATACTGGTGTTTCAGACATGGGCCTTTAAAATAACTATTCTTTGTATTGTTCAAAGAGAAAAGAGACAAAAGTGAGAATTCTGGCACAAAAAAATAGAAACTGTAAAATCTAACCATACTGAACTTCTAAATTTAATACTACAGTAACCCAAATTAAGAACTCAGTGGATGGGTTTAGTTGCATATTAGATAGAACTAAAGGAAGAATTGGCAAAATGAAATATGGATTAGAAGATGATATATAGAATGAAGTATGGAGAGACTAAAGGAATGGAATATACAGAAAAGAGCATAAGAGAAGACACAATGAGGGGCATCTGGGTGGCTCAGTTGGCTAAGTGTCTGCCTTCGGCTCAGGCCATGATCCCAGGGTTCTGGGATCAAGCCCCACATCAGGCTTCCTGCTCATCAGGGAGTGTGCTTCTCTCTATCCCTCTGCCTCTCCCCCAGCTTGTGCTCTCTCTCGCTCACTCTCTAAGAAATAAAAAGAGAAGACACAATGAGAAAGTGGAACATATTGAGACCCCAAAAGAAAAGGAGAGAGAATACAGGGCAAGAGCAATATTTGAAAAGAGAATAGCCAAGAACATTTGTAAACTGATGAAAGGTACATAAAATAGCCTCAAAATCTTATGCAGCATAAATTTTTTAAAAAGCATATCTACTACTTATATAAAAGTAAGATTATCAAATAAAAAAGGCAAAGAAAAATTTTAAAAATCATCTGTGGATAGGACTGTTGTTGGTCATGAAAAGACAAAGTAAATGTAAAGAATCAACAATAAGGCTGAGAGCTGATTTCTTAACAGAAACCGTGGTAGCCAAGAGGAATCATATACTCCAAATCATGATAGCTAATTGAAAAAAAAAAAACAACAACCAACCAATAAATAAGTATCTTGTGGAAAAATGCTTAGAAAATGAAGGTGAAGTAAAAACATTTTCAATCAAACAAAAAACAACAGATGTTTCTTCACCAGCAGATCCACAATGAAAACAATAGTAGTTTGCAATGTTTAAGCAGAAGAAAAATGACTCCATGTGGAAGCTCAGAGATGCTTCCAAGAGAAAAAAGAAGGCTAAATAATTAAATTATTATATAATTACTAAATTAGTATTATCTATATAAAATAGTAAAATTTTATGTCATATAGAGAGAATTAAATTATAAAAATGGTGCAGAAGTTGGGAAAATAACAATCAATATAATTTTTTACAAGTCTCTAGGGAAGGACTGAAAAATGAGTAAAGAAGTAAAAAATGGTGCAGAAGTTGGGAAAATAACAATCAATATAATTTTTTACAAGTCTCTAGGGAAGGACTGAAAAATGAGTAAAGAAAAAAACAAAAAACATAACTTCCAAGTAAGAGGACAGGTGTTAAAGTAATAGAAAATAATCCCAAAAGAAAAAAATAAAGAAGCAAATAAATAACTAAATAAACAAAACAAAACAAAGACATAGAACAAGTGAGATAAGTAGTAAAAGAAAAGAGTAATATAGTAGATTTAAATTTTACATGGAAATGTAAAGTTGGATAGCTAAAACAATTTTGAAAAAGAATGTGAGGGAGTCATTCTATCTGATTTAAAAACTTATTATATAGCTATAATAAAGACTGTGGTATTGACAGAGGAATGGACATTTTTATCAATGGGATAGAATAACAAACCCAGAAAAAGCTCCACACCAGTACTGCCAACTGATTCTTGACAAAGGTCAAAAGCAATTCAATGGGTGAAAGATAATCTTTGTTAACAAATGGTGCTGGCTAATTGGATATCCATATCCCACTCCATAAAAAAAGAACCTAAACCTCATGCAAAAATTAACTAAAAATTGATCATAGATTTAAATGTAAAATATAAAACTATAAAGCTGATAGAAGATGACATAGAATAAGATCTTGAGGACTTAGGGCTTGGTAAAGAGTTTTTAGACATGACACCAAAAGCAAGATCCGTAAAGAAAAAATATTGATAAATAACATTCCATCACAATTAAAAACTTCTGCTGTGCAGAAAACCATGTGAAGAGGATCAAAAGACAGGCTATGGATCAGGAGAAAATATTTACAAACTATAATATCTTACAAAGAGTTCATATCTAGAATATAGAAGAACTCTCAAAACTCAACAGTAAAACACTCCCAATTAGAAAACAGGCAAGAGCTATGAAGAAACATTTCATCAAAGAGGATATATGAATGGCAAATAAGCACATGAAAAGATGTTCAGCATGACTGGCCATTAGGGAAATCAAATTAGGACCAAATTACTGCATACCTATTAGAATTGCTAAAATAAAAAGTGACAATACCAAATGCTGGCAAGTATGTAGAGACACGGAATCTCTCATACATAGTAATGTAATATGGTACAGTCACTCTGGAACATCATTTGGCAATTTAAAAAAATTAAACATATACTTACCGTACCTAGTATCAGTTGCATTGCCAGGCATTTATCCCAGAGAAATGAAAATATGTTTCCACACAAAAATCTATACTTGATTTTTCATAGCAGTTTTGTTTGTAATTGGAAACAACCAAAATGTCTTTCAATGGGTGAATGGTTAAACAAACTGTGGTACATCCATACCATGGAATACTGCTCAGCTGTAAAAAGCCAGAAACTATTAATACATGCAACAATTTACATAGATCAAAGGCATTATGCTTACTGGGGAAAAAAGTCTCAGGTTACTTACTGTATGGTTCCACTTATATAACATTCTCAAGATTACAAAGTTATAAAGATAGAAAACAGATTAGTGGTTACCATGGGTTAGGGCTAGTCTAGTGGGGTGAAGGGTGGCTGTGACTATAAAGGGGTAGCATGAGAGAAATCTTTGTGGTGATGGAATAGTTCTGTTTTGATTGCAGTTGTGGTTGCACAAACCACATATATAATAAAATTACGTACCATGCACACACATTGTAATCATGTCAAATTCTTGGTTTAAATATTATACTATAATTACATAAGATATAAACTGAATAAAGGGTACAGGGATCCTTTCTGTACTATCCTCACAACTTCCTGTGAGTCTATAATTATTTCAAAATGTAAAGTTAAAAAAAGCTGGAAATTTATCAATAATTACATTAAATATAAATGGATTAAATACTCCATGTATAAGACAAAGATTACCAGGCTAGATTTTTTTTTTTTTCTTAAAGCCAAATCCTGTTTACAAGGGATATTTGTAAAACATAGGATACAGAAAGTTTGACTGTATGGTTTTCAATCAGTCACTAACCAAAGAAAGATGGTATAACCATATTTTTATCAAAGTAGGTTGAAGCAAATACTACTAATTGAATAATCACATGTTTTTGAAGATCCACTCTTTTGATTTTTGTCTGGTGTTATAGATAAGCCAGACCATATTGTCACTATGACTGAGATAAAAAAACAAAACAAAAATTTATGCCTCACTAATGATGCAGCAGGACCATCACACACACACACACACACACACACACCACACCATGTTGTAATAACTTACTTTAACATCAACTTAATTTTTAAATAACTTAAAAAATTGGTAGTACATTGTGGTGGTTCATCTGATGACTATTTCAAAACTTTCTAGTGAAGCTATTCTATAAACACGGTTTTGGGTTTTTGTTTTGTTTTGTTGTTTTTTGTTTGTTTGTTTTTATTGTCTGGTTCTGTTTCTACCTGCCAAATGGGCTGACTGTTCAGGAACTTTTGGGAATAGTATATTTCCTGTTAAGTTTGCTTGTTTATTCTCTCATTTTATTAGTAGCCATGTCTGGATTTCATAAATATCTCTATTGATTTTGTACTTCAACTTCTCAGTATCATAAAACTGTTCAGAAAGCAGCAGTATTATTAAAATGCAGAAAGTAAATGGATCTCTCTGGGAAGAGGAACATGCAGTGAGCATCTAGAAAAGGAGAGTCTTTGTAACCATACATAAAAATAGCCATTTTTCATGTTAAAATCAGCTTATTCCACTTCGATTTCCCCCATGGATTATTATTATTTTTTTTTACTCTCAGAAACTCTTTAATAATGATCCATCATGAAGAAATCCTATTTGAAAATGAAAGCGCATGTGTTCCTCTAAGATTTAGATGCCATTTACATTTATTTTTATGCTAATCCAGCTTAAATATTAATAGCTATTTGCCCAACTTAGGGGCAAAGTATTTGTTATTATTGCTATTATTAATATTATTAACTTTGAGATAATGATTAATTTGGCCATTTTATGTTCATATAAAATTTTATATTATACAAGGCAATTATCATAAATAGTTTTATATTTGACCTTCATGACTGTGCTAAATTACTCATGGCAATGGTTATTATTCCCATTTTCAGAAAAGGAAACTGAGGCTTGGGAGTTGCATGATTTACCCAAACCACACAAGTATTCAGTGGCAGAGCATGGTCTCAAACCCAGTCTTCATAACTTCTAGCCCAATGCTATTTTTACTTTGTCACACTGCCTTCCTTTCCTTATCTATTGAAGTGCTGTAAATCCTGCTCTTGTGAAACGGGTATCTCAGGAAGAGTGTATATTCTTCATTCTGTGTTCTACTTCAGGCTCCCCTTTCCCTGGAGCCTGGCTAGTGCATGGGGTTCAGGCTGCGTAATCTGCCTGCTGTGAATTTGTCTTTCCAAAGCAGATTTAGATGGTTGTTTCTGCAACAGCATGTGGTCCCATGGCAAATTCATGGCAGGCTGATTGCTGGTTTTCTTGCCTCCCAATGTCTGTTGAAGCCAAAGTGATTAAATAAAACCCAAATCAGGCAGAGTGAGGTGCCAAGCACAGCCCACATGAAAAGCCCCAACTTTGGAAATGAGATTGGCAGTGTTATAAGTATTGAATATTCTGAAAAAATTTCACTGATGAAATGCTGTTAAAGACTGCTGAAGAAGAGAAATGAAAACAAAGCATTGGTTTTATCCTCAATGATAATAATAATAAAAAAAAGAACGTTATTTGGACTCACATAGTAGTCTAATTATTGATTTTATCACCACAAATGAAAAACAGAAGGACTATAAAGAAGTTAAGAGCCAACAAAAACAGCAAAAATGTAGGGAGAGTGGAAGGAATGTAGAGAAATTGTATACAGGGATGTAAAGAACAGCCACCTTCAGAAGAGCTTTATGTAACTAGGAAAGATAGAGTCTGCAGTCACTTGTATCTTAAAAGTTTCTGTGCAATCAAAGCCTAGTGCCTGTCTTGAAATGAGCTTGAGAATCGCACAGTGGCTGGGATGTAGCTAAGCTATTTGTGGATGATGGGATTCATCTGGCTTGGAAGGGTGGCCTTGTGCACATAAAATCATTTGAAATCATTTTTTTCTCTAATGTATACATTAAAAATAAACTGCCTTAGAAGGCTTTCCTTTTGGGAGACGAACCATGAGAGACTATGGACTCTGAGAAACAAACTGAGAGTTCTAGAGGGGAGGGGGGTGAGGGGGATGGGCTAGCCTGGTGATGGGTATTAAAGAGGGCACGTACTGAATGGAGCACTGGGTGTTATATGCAAACAATGAATCATGGAACACTGCATCAAAAACTAATGATGTAATGTATGGTGATTAACATAACATAATAAAAAAAATAAAAAAGGCGGCTTTCCTTTTATGATGGCTTCTGGAGTGTCTGCTGTTTTAACCAGCCATAGCAGAATCTACTGTCATGTACAAAGTCAGCCTTGATTATTTAAAACTTAGACTAAGTCAATCTGAGAACTCCAAAGAAGATGATCAGGAAAGAAATTTAAGAAAGTAGGGAACAAGCTTTAATAAATAAGTTGAGACTTTTTTGAAGGGGAATTTAAAAAAGAAGGAAGATTCGATTGTGGGGGAATGATGAAGAGTGGGTTAGACTAACCACGGACCTGACCACTGACCAGATTCCTTCAGTTGGTCTGTGTTTCCCAAACCAGTCATTTTCAAAAACATGTTCTTGATTTTTTTCATATCAACCTTCAACTGTTCAATTTTTAAATTATTATTTTTAAGTTATGTTTTTAAAAACAATTTTATGTCACATATCATAAACAGAAAACCAATAACACCTTATATATATAGAAAGAAATGTAAAATTTAAACAATTTCATTAAATTCTAGCAGTGTGCTTTGTTTGCCGTAAATTCTAAGCTTGAAGCTGCACCTTTTTGTTAGTGCTAAAAAGGGAGATCAATATGTGTTACAGGAGTTTTAAAGTTAAGTCATTATTAAACTGATTCTCTCTTTTTAAAATATTTATTTATTTATTTAAGAGAGAGTAGGGGGAGGCGCAGAGGGAGAGAATCTCCAAGCAGACTCTCTGCTGAGCAGGGAGCCCGATGCGGGGCTCAGTCCCTCAGTCCCATGAGATCCTGACCTCAGCCGAAACCAAGAGTTGACACTCAACCGACTGAGCCACCCAGGCACCCAAACTGATTATTTCTTTTTGATGTGATTATTTTAAAGGAAAATTATAAGTTGAATCATATTCTTATTTTATGAATAAATACTATTGTTACTGTGTGTTTTTGTTTTGTTTTGTTTTGTTTTTATTGCAAGCAACAAAAACCAGTATTAGGAGAACATGAATTAGATGATGTGAACTCATCACTGGAAAGTTGTTTCTGAATCAGCTCCACTGTCCACCACTCCACATACACAATTTGTATCTCTCTGGTCAAGGCTGAAAGATTCAGAGCAGGAAGCTTAATTGGCTTAGAGAATGTTTCCATTCCTATAATACAGAGGGCAATGAAGTTGAGCAACAATTCCACAAGAATATATGCAATGGGAATGTGACAGTTAATTTTGTGTGTCAACTTGACTGTTCTATGAGATGTTCAGATATCTAGTTAAAGATTATTTCTGTGGTATCTGTGAGGATGTTTCTGAAAGAGATTAGCATTTGAATTGGTGGATTGCATAAACCAGATGGCCTTCTTCAATGTGGGTGGGCATTATCCAATCTGGTGAGGGTCTGAATAGAACAAAAGACTGAGGAAGGTTGAATTTCCTTTTGCCCAATTGTTTGGGCCAGGACATTTATCTTCTCCTGCTGTCAGTGCTCCTGGTTCTTAGATCTTCAGACTCAGACTAGAATCTACATCTCTGGCTCTGCAGCTCTCAGGCCTTCGAACTACATCACTGGCTTTGCTGGGTCTCCAGCTTGCAGAGGGCAGATTGTGGGACTTTAGCCTCCATAATTATGCAAGCCAATACCTTATCATAAATCTCTTTATACGTATAAATGGTTCTGCTTCTCTGGAGAACCCTGACTAATAGAAGGAGAGAGGTTATTCTTCCAAAAGAAATTGGAGCTCTGATACCATAAGAAAGAATGAAATTTAATGCATGATCAAAAAGCAATAAATGAGTAAATAATTGCTGCATGTGTTTATCATCCTGAATGGGTACCATCAGTGATTTACTATCATCCCCGACCCCCAAACTCTGCGAAACACTGTGCAAACAGGATTACTGTCCTTTCTGGGAGAACATCTGTAATGGTCTTGGTCAGGAGCAGGGGACAAACAGTCTTGGGACTGTAAACTACTCAAAAACTCATAAAGTAATCCTAGGGACAACAAAAAAGTTATTAAAGCATGGGAATGACATGACAACAAATGATTAAATTAATCTTTTTTTAAGGTATTATCAGAAGAGAGGATTTCAATAACTATTCAACAGTTCAACAACTGTTCTGAAAATCTGGATAAAAGTAGAAAAAAATCTGATTTACAACCATTGGGATTATAACAAGGCTATGATAAATTAAGAAGCCAATGTTTTGGAAAAGAGGGAAACTCCATAGAGACCTCTGCTGCTTCTGGGTTGAAAAAAGTAGCTGAGTGGTTGAGACATTGAGCCAAGCCTTCAATAGATTTATGAGACAAGGAGGACCACAAGAATCCTCAAAGCATAGAGCCTAAGGAAGACACTCCCCCCCCCCATATTGTAGATTAAACATACATAAAGCTGGGTACTGATTCTTGTACTTAACAAAATGTTTTTAAGGTTTATCCATGTTGTAGCATGTACTAGTGCTTTATTTTTATTGCTAAATAGTATTCTTTTACATGGATATATCAAATTTTACTTATCCATTCATAAGTTGATGAGCATTTTGGGTTGTTTCCATTTTTTGGCTATTTTGAATAATGCTGCTTTGAACATTAATGGACAAGTTTTTGCATGGACATATGCTTTCATTTCTCTTGGGTATATGCTTAGGAATAGAATTGCTGGGTGATGTGGTAAGTCTGTGTTTAACCTTTTGAAGAACTGCTGAACTTTTTCCAAAGTGGATATACTATTTTACATTCCCACCAACAGTGTATGAAAGTTCCAGTTTCTCCTTATCCTTGCCAACAATTGCTATTATTGCCTTTTTGATTATAGCCATCCTGGTAGGTATAATGTAGTATCTCGTTGTAGTTTTTATTTGCATTCTTTAATGTTAACGATGTTGAGAATCTTTTCATGTGCTTATGTCCATTGTGTATCTTCTTTGAAGAAATGTCTATTCAGATCCTTTGTCTGTTTTTAAAATTGAATTATCTTTTTATTATTGAGTCATATAGTTCTTTACATATTCTAGATATTAGTCCCATGCCACATAGATGATTTGAAAATATTTTCTCCTGTTATGTGGTTGTTTTTTCACTTTCTCAATGGTGTCCTTTGAAGCACAAATGTTTTTAATTTTGATGAAGCTCAATTTATTTATATTTCATTATTACTTGTGCTTTTGGTGCCATAATTAAGAAGTTTTTGCCTAACTCAAGGTTACAAAGATTTGCTGCTATGTATTTTTTAAGTGTTTTATATTTTTAGCTCTTGAGGTCTATGATTCATTTTGAGTTTATGTTTGCATATGATATGAGGAAGAGAATACTGATTCTTTATATTACTATGTGGATCTAGAGAGTATTTAAAGAGAAAGGACAAATTGCAACATTTGTGATAATAATTTACCTTGTGAAATTAAATATTTTGTAATGTTTTTGAGGTAATAATCTATCAAACACAGCTCCATTGTAATACTTGAACCTGGTATGTATAATTCTTGGTTAAATTTGACAATTGACATTTCCAGTTGCTGTAGTCTCAGTGGAATAAAATTTCTCCAAATTGAGGTTAATTTAAAACCATCTGAAGACTATATTTCAAGAAAAAAGGTTAAATTTGTCAATAGAAAATGAATTTGTAAAATTTTAAGTTATACTAATATAATTAATAATTTGCTGAAAAGAATAAAAATATTTGTTCTTGAAAAATATAATTATTATATAGGCATGATTTTATATTATATCTATCCAAACACTGTCATTCCAAAACAGAATGCCCAAACATGTACAATGATAATTAAATTTAGGCACCTTCATATTTTGCTAAATTTCAGTTATATAATGGCCATGGCTTTACAAATATTCTAAAATATTGGCATCTTAAGGGTATATATTTTGTCTAGACAGTATATTATATTTTAATCAATAGCAATTTGAGCTTTATAAGTTTTAGAATATTTATATGGCAGACTCAAATGTTTGGAGCAAGACTGTTGAAAGAGAACAGCAAATTTAATCCAAAGAAAGCAAAATGAAAGAGAAAGTAGATAAAAGCAGAAATTAGCAAAAAAAGAAAATAGGGCTATAATTGACAGAATCAACAAATTTGTTCTTCGGAAAGCTTATAAAAAATTGGTAAACTCCACTTGGGAGGGTATGTGCTCTGTTAAGCGCTGTGAATTGTGCAGGACTGTTGAATCTCAGATCTGTACCTCTGAGACAAATAATGCAAGATATGTTAAGAAAAAAAAAAGAAGAAGAAGAAGGTAGCGGGAGGGGAGGAATGAAGCGGGGGAAATCGGAGGGGTGGACGAACCATGAGAGATGATGGACTCTGAAAAACAAACTGAGGGTTCTAGAGGGGAGGGGGGTGGGAGGATGGGTTGGCCTGGTGGTGGGTATTGAGGAGGGCACGTTCTGCATGGAGCACTGGGTGTTGTGCA
>NC_138371.1:73114780-73122020 GCF_054177405.1 Leptonychotes weddellii | reverse complement strand
AAAAAAAAAGAAGAAGAAGAAGGTAGCGGGAGGGGAGGAATGAAGCGGGGGAAATCGGAGGGGTGGACGAACCATGAGAGATGATGGACTCTGAAAAACAAACTGAGGGTTCTAGAGGGGAGGGGGGTGGGAGGATGGGTTGGCCTGGTGGTGGGTATTGAGGAGGGCACGTTCTGCATGGAGCACTGGGTGTTGTGCATGAACAATGAATCATGGAACACTTCATCTAGAACTAATGACGTAATGTATGGGGATTAACATAAGAATAAAAAAAAATAATAAAAAAAAATGCCATAGGATATATAAGATTCTATAACATTGTGTAAGTTGGTATAGCCACTGTGGAAAACAGTATGGAGATTCCTCAAAAAATTAAAAATAGAAGTACCACATGATCCAATAATTCTACTACTGGATATTTACTCAAATAAAATGAAATACTAATTTGAAAAGAAAAAAAAATTGGTAAACTCATGATGAGATTGATGAAGACAATATGAGAGAAGGCAAAAATGAATAATATCAGACATGAAAATAGGGAACATCACTACAAATCCTACAGACATTAAATCCACCATGAGAGAATATTATGAAACAAACTTAGATGAAATGTAAAAATTTCTAGGGAAGATAAATACTTAACCAAAATTGAACTATAAGATATAGCCTATTGAATTGTTCTTAACTCATAAATATGTTGCTTATGTAATTAAAATTATGCCCCCAGTGAAATTCTAGGATCAGATAGCTTCACTAGTGTGTTCTGCTAAGTATTTAAGAATGAAATAATACTAATCTTACACAAACTCTTCTAGAAAAAAGGAATAAATACTCCCCAACTTATGTTATGAAGCTAGCATAACCTTGATTTTAAAACCTAACAAGGACATTAGAGAAAACAAAAATAATAAGGCAATCAAATTCATGAACCAAATCCTGCAGCATACAAAAATTCCAGTATATCACAACAAATTTAGATTTATTCCAGTAATTCAGCATACAAAAATTCCAGTATATCACAACAAATTTAGATTTATTCCAGTAATGATTAAATGCACTATATCACAACAAATTTAGATTTATTCCAGTAATGCAACATTTAAGAATCAATCAATGTTATTCACCAAATTAACACAATAAAAGTTAGAAATAATATATTCATTTCAATGGATATCCCAAAATAGCATTTGATAAAATTTAGCATCCATTTATGCTTAAAAATTAATAATTCTTACCATAGCAAAAACACCAAGAATAAAAAGAAAGTTTATTAACCTGATAAATAATATTTACAAAATACTTAAAGCAAATATCACATTTAATGGTGAAATATTGAAAGCTTTCTCTCAGATTAGGCACATGACTTGTATTTAACAAAATATTGGCACTCCTAGCTAGTTCAGTTAACTAATAAAAAGAAATAAAGATATAGTATTTAAAAAGAGAGATTAAATATGCCATTATTTGCATTTGATCTGACTGCATAGTTAGAAAAGTAAAAAAATATCTATATGTGAATCCTTAAAATAATAAGTGACTTTGGCAAGGTTGATGTGTAAAAGTCAATATACAAAAATGAATTGTTTCTATATACCAGCAAGAATCTCTAAGAAAAGAAAAATCAAAGAGCATGCAAGTCTTGATCTGAGGGTTGTGATTTCAAGCCCCACGTTGGGTGTAGAGATTACTTAAACAAATAAATAAACTTAAAAAATAGCTTTATAATAACCAAAAATATTAACTATTTAGTAATAAGTCTAACTAAAAATGTGAAAGATCACCTACACACACATGGGTGCGTGTAGAGATAAATTTAAGGAGAATTAAACGATGTGAAGATATATCATGTTTATGGATTAAAAGACTCAATAGAGGGGTGCCTGGGTGGCTCAGTCGTTAAGCGTCTGCCTTCGGCTCAGGTCATGATCCCAGGGTCCTGGGATGGAGCCCTGCATCGGGCTCCCTGCTCCGTGGGAAGCCTGCTTCTCCCTCTCCCACTCCCTCTGCTTGTGTTCCCTCTCTCGCTGTGTTTCTCTCTGTCAAATAAATAAAATCTTAAAAAAAGACTCAATAGAGAATCCAGAAAGGGAAAAATGCTTATACAGACACTTGATCTATGTTAAAAGTGATACATAGGCTAATGGTGAAGAATTGACTTTTCAAAAAATGATATTAGTTTAAGTAGATATTTTTACCAAAATACTAAACAAATAAATAATAAGGAAAAAAGAAATCCTATCTCAAACCATATAAAAAAATTAATTCCAGGTTCATTATAGATTTCAATATGAAACTCAAACTAATACAGCTTATATAGGATAGTAAAGGAAATCATTTAATGTTCTTGGGATAGGGAGAGATTTTTGAAGAGGACACAAAATGCACCAACTGAAAGGGAAATAATCAATACATTTGACTATAATAAAAATGATAATTTCTGTTCATCAAAAGGCATAATTACTAAATAGCAAGATATGGGGCGCCTGGGTGGCTCAGTCATTAAGTGTCTGCCTTTGGCTCAGGTCATGGTCCCAGGGTCCTGGGATCGAGCCCCGCATTGGACTCCCTTCTTGGCGGGAAGCCTGCTTCTCCCTCTCCCACTCCCCCTGCTTGTTTTCCCTCTCTCGCTGTCTCTCTCTCTCTCTATCAAATAAATAAAATCTTAAAAAAAATAAAAAATAAATAAATAGCAAGATACACAGTGAGAGGAAGTACTTGCAATCCAAGTAATAGCAAAGTATTTATATTCAGGCTATTTAAAAACCCCTTCAAATGAATAGAACCATGGGCAAGAATCTTGGATAGATACTTAGAAGATAGATAAATGGCTGATAAACAATCCCATCAGTAATAAGGAAAATGCAAATAAAAATTACAGTGAATAATGTCCAACAACTTGGTCAATGGATAAACAGATTAGAATACATTCCCACACTGCCTTTAGCTCAGGTCATGATCCCAGGGTCCTGGGATCGAGTCCAGCATCGGGCTCCCTGCTCAGCGGGGAGCCTGCTTCTCCCTCTCCCTCTGCCTGCCTCTCTGCCTACTTGTGCTCTCTATCTCTCTGTCAAATAAATAAATAAAATCTTTAAAAAAAAAAAAGAATACATTCCCACAATGAACTACAACGTAGCAATAAAAAGGAATAAACTACCAACACATGCAACAACATGGATGAATTTTGAAAGCATTATGCTAGGTGAAATATGACAGACAAAAAGATTGCATACTCTATGGTTCTATTTATGTAAAATTCTAGAAAGCAAAACTGTGGTGACCGCAGATAAATAGTTGTCCAGGACTGTGTCGGGGGGAGGTAGGGTGGGGTGGGTTTGACTGCAAACTGGGGGATGTTAGAAGTTTTCTATGTCTGGTCAATGGTGGATACATGACTTTATTTTTATTAAAACTCATTGAACTTTTATAAGTAATGAAAATGAATGAATCATTGCACTACCATGGATGAATTTCAAAATATAATGTTGAGAAATAATAATAATAAAAGAATTAATATGATCACCTTATAAACACAGGCAAATCTAAATCACAGTGTCCTAAAGTCAGAATAGTAGTCACCTTTGGTAAGGGAGTAGTGATTGGGAGAGGACATGAGTTGGGGGAGGGTCTCATGAGAGCTGGCAATGTTTACGTAGTTCTTCACCTGGGTAGTGGGTTCATGGGTGTTCACTTTGTGATGAGTTACTGAACTGTGTATTGATGTTTTGGGCACTTTTATGATGATTATGATAAATGTCTGACTGTTAGGTGGGAAGTGGGAATATGATTAAATGTATGGTTTTGTTTTATTTTTGTGTGTTTGGTTTTTTTTTTACTTTGAGTTGGAAGATACTTGAGAAATACCACTTTTTTATGAAAGTGATCCATAGAAAAAAATGGAAGACAGTTAGTTTGAAGGGCTAATTAATAGTGTGAAATTTCTAAGAGAGGATTTAGAGTCTAGCTAAAAGGATTGGCCTTATATTAATCAGAGGGAAGAGGAGAGAACATGTGCACATGTGGGGTTGTGGGTGGGGAGTAGAAGGATTTTCCATCTGATTGCTTCTATTCTCTCTAGAAGAATTAGAAATGAGGTAGCTTCTTGAGGAGAGAGATGAGCATATTTGCAGTTTGAGCAATGTAGAGAAATTTGAAATATTAATTGCAGAGAGGGAAAGGTCAGATTGACCTGGAATTCACTGTAGGAGTGCTTGTCAGTGTTTGGGGCCTGAAACAGCTTGGTGAATTGACTATATAGTTTGTGTCCTTGTGAGAAAAACCTCTATTCTGGACTCAAACCATAGCAGTTTGTAGCTGGCCTCTGTAACAAGCTCACTGTGGCCAAATTCCAGATCTCAAGGGGCAAATAGATTAAGCATGAAATCACTGTTGCTCTAAATAAGTAACCCCAACTTGTCCTAGGAGTAGGTCATAGAGATGGAGTCATGAGTGAGACCTGTACCTAGTATGGGCAAGGAGGCTAAAAAGAGGAACATTTGCCAGTAATCACAGGTACCATGACAATGGGGTATTCTTCTTCAGATTCAATGATGCATAAAATTAGAGCAAACATCCTTATACCTGAATTATTTGTCTAGGTCATAGGATTCAAAGACAAAGAGCCATAAAAGTAAGTGATTATTAGAAATGACTAGAAATGGATCTTATTTTGCCAAATGCTGATTTCAAATCCAAAAGTAAAATTAGTAATAAATAAATAAATAAATAAATAAAGTAAAATTAGTGAGAAAGTATGAATGAATCAGTATGAATCTGTTTCTACTCTTTGAAAGTAATTCGAATAAGTTGTCATAGAATTGGCCAGTAGTATTATTTTTGTGTGTGTAATCATGTAATATTGTTTTTAATAACATTTAAGCTAATCTTGTATATTGCAAAGGATATAGTTCCTTTGAGGGCAATTATAGTTACTTTGTCAAAATAAAGTGATACCCAGTTCAGACTATTAAATGTCAATAAAAGAGATGAAAGTTTATTATACTCCATTAAAAATAAGTAAGAGCAAACAAAAAATTTTAAGTAGCATTCTGGCATTGAAACTTTGTTATTATGTCTATATTTTGTTTTATTTTTAAAAGCATATGCACATTTTCTTGGGAAAGAAATTAAAAAGTAGTCAGAAGGAAAATATATTACCACATTCTTCTTAGTTTTTCTTATGCAAGTTGAGAAATATAGATATGGGAGAAAAGGAGGCTTTAGAGAGATTTAAAAATGAAAGATTTACCTCCAGGCTCAGATGGGAAGCAAAGACCCCCTTGAAAGAGTCTTGATACCAACTAAAGATTTGGGGTCAATTATAAAAAGAAAGATTATAATCAAAGTTTGTGTATATAATTAATGACTATACAGTTAATAGCTACAGTTAAAGGACCTTGGGAATCTTTGAGTTCATTTTGTCAACCAGATTTGTTCATTGCAATAATATATTATTATTTTTTAAGTTAAACAGTAAAAACATATAAATGAGAAGTTAATATTCTCAACTCTCCTTGTTACTTAAGCTACCTAATGTTAATTGTGTCTTTATTTTCAGACATTTCTGTGTTTGTTTGATCATATACAAACAGGTTTGTTTTTTCTGTGTGTGTGTGTGTGTCTGTGTGTGTATCTGTGTTTGAAAACAGTCATGGGATCTAGCTAAACAGATTACAGTAGTCTGCAGTTTGCTTTTATCATTAAACAATATCATGGTCCAGTAAGTAGTATAGTATAATTATACTCATTAATAGTTACAGAATATTATATAATATGTATATGCACCATCAACTACTACATTCTACTACTAATATACATTCAAGTTATTTTCATTTTTTGCCACTACAAAAAATAATTTCAATGCATACCCTTTTATACATACTCTTACATGCAGTTGTTTTGTTTTTGGATGTGGATACAGCGTTCCTATATTCCAAGAAGTTTGTAGCAATCCATACTCCCATCAGCAAAGCATAAGCATGTCCTTTCCCCTTTACCATTATTTGTACTGGCTGTTTCCAATCTTTTTGTTCATTTAATGAATGAAAAATAGTATCTCATTCTTGAAGGATATAGTGAAAAATGTATTCTTTGGCCTTAAGTTAGAGTAAGCCTTTGGGTTTCTTAGGCTATCATTTTGTTAAATTTCACCTTACTAAATAAGATCATAGTGCATCTAACAGGAATTATATATATATATAATTTATGGAGAAGAAATCAAACCCCAAAGAGTAATCAATTTAAAAAACAAATTCCAGTGACATTTTTCAAAGTGCTAGAACAAACAATCTTAAAATTTGTATGGAATCAGAAAAGACCCCAAATCGCCAAGGAAATATTGAAAAAGAAAAACAAAGCTGGGAGCAACATGTTGCCCTATTTCAAGCTATATTACAAAGCAGTGATCACCAAGACAGCATGTTACTGGCACAAAAACAGACATATAGACCAGTGAAACAGAATAGAGAGCCCAGATATGGACCCTCAACTCTACAGTCAAATTATCTTCGACAAAGCAGGAAAAAATATGCAATGGAAAAAAGACAGCCTCTTCAATAAATGGTGCTGGGAAAATTGGACAGCCACATGCAGAAGAATGAAACTCAGCCATTCTGTAACACCATACACAAAGATAAACTCAAAATAGATGAAAGGCCTCAGTGTGAGACAGGAACCATCAAAATCCTAGAGGAGAACATAGGTAGTAACCTCTTTGACATCGGCCACAGCAACTTCTTTCAAGATCCATCTCCAAAGACTAGTGAAACAAAAGCAAAAATGAACTTTTGGGACTTCGTCAAGATAAAAAGCTCCTGCACAGCAAAGGAAACAGTCAACAAAACAAAGAGGCAACCCACAGAATGGGAGAAGATATTTGCAAATGACACTACAGATAAAGGGCTGGTATCCAAGATCTATAAAGAACTTCTCAAACTCAATACCCAAAAAACAAATAAAGTAAAAAAATGGGCAGAAGACATGAACAGACACTTCTCCAAAGAAGACATACAAATGGCTAACAGACTCATGAAAAAAATGTTCATCATCATTAGCCATCAGGGAAATTCAAATCAAAACCACATTGAGATACCACCTTACACCAGTTAGCATGGCAAAAATTGACAAAGCAAAGAAACAACAAATGTTGGAGAGGTTGTGGAGAAAGGGGAACCCTCTTACACTGTTGGTGGGAATGTAAGTTGGTACAGCCACTTTGGAAAACAGTGTGGAGGTGCCTCAGAAA
>NC_138371.1:73064865-73114680 GCF_054177405.1 Leptonychotes weddellii | reverse complement strand
AACAGATGAATGGATAAAGAAGACGTGGTCCATATATACAATGGAATATTACTCAGCCAACAGAAAGGATGAATACCCAACCTATACATCAACATGGATGGGACTGGAGGAGATTATGCTAAATGAAATAAGTCAAGCAGAGAAAGTCAATTATCATATGGTTTCACTTATTTGTGGCACATAAGGAATAGCATGGAGGACATTAGGAGAAGGAAGGGAAGAATGAAGTGGGGGGAATTGGAGGGAGAGATGAACCATGAGAGACTATGGACTCTGAGAAACAAACTGAGGGGTTTTTTTTGGGGGGGGGATGGGTTAGCCCGGTGATGGGTATTAAGGAGGGCACATACTGCATGGAGTACTGATGTTATACGAAAACAATGAATCGTGGATCACTACATCAAAAACTAATGATATATTGTATGGTGACTAACATAACATAATAAAATAAAAATTTTAAAAAATCATACAGGTAATAAATGGCTGAGATGAAATTTCAGTCTGTCTCTATTTTAATCCAAAGATCATGCTTTTTTTTTTTCCTAATCACAAGTCACATCAGAATCCTAATGTGATCAATATTACATCTGAGCATCAGATAAAACCATAGCCTCATCCCACCCAAAATATAAATATGCAAAAACATAATTTTTTTGCAAATGATTGAAGCTACTTCCTTCCCCACCAGAAGCCCTTCTGTTCACCATCCATAGATCCCAGGTTAAGAATCACTGGTTCTTAGTAAACCCATGGAAGTGTGGAGCTGCTGTGGGGCATTCTTCTCAATAACTGCAGCTTGACATAGGGGTGGATTGACTCTTTGTTAGTTTGTTAGTTGTTAGCCTAGTTGATCACTGAAGAAACAAAGTAACTGCTGTGTAAAGTCATTCAATGATTCTTGCCTCCCATTTTTGCCTGATCAGAAAGAAGGGGGAACATGAGTCCCCTTGTTTTTAGGTGGCTAATACAATGTAGACATATATTTTCCTATGGTGGCCACCTGCCAGAATTGGAGTTAAATTATTTTGTAAAATTACAAAGTTTGAAAATCTTAACAAACAAGACTTGAGGATATTGGTGTCAAACAAAATGAAGCAGTCAGCCATGAACAGCCTCAATTATAGGCAGGATATACTGCTGCATGGGGCATAATGCAAAGAGAACTGGACCAGAATTTGGGATGCCTGAATTCTTTGCAAAAATTTATCATGAAATGTTTAATATATTAAAATATTTTATGCATATAGATGGTCTAAAAATAATATAATTCAATATAGAGAATAAAGAAGAATATGTTAAATATATATCAGGTATACATCACCCAGCCATCACTCAAGTCCCCAGTGTGTTATCCTTCTTGTTCAATCCCCCTCCCTTCTCACTAGAGGTAACTGTTATCCTCAATTGTGTGTTCATTATTCCCTGGAATTTCTTTATAATTTCCAACATATGTGTACATCATATTTTTATAATTTTACATGTTTTTGAAATCTCTACATAAAATGCCACACTATATGTGTTAGGATTCTCCAGAGAAACAGAATAAATAGAATATTTATGTATATATTAAGGAGATTTATTTTAAGGGATTGACTCATGTGATTGTTGGGCTTGCTAATCTGAAATCTTTAAGACAGGCTGACAGGCTGGAGACCCAGTGAAGAGTTGATGGTGCAGCTCAAGTCCAATGGCAGTCTTGAGGCAAAATTCCTTATTTCCTGAGGGACCCCAGGTTTTTCTCTTAAGCCCTTCAACTGATTGGATGAAGCCCACCCACATTATGTACTTTATTCAAAGTCTACCAACTTAAATATTAATCACATCAAATATCAATTCACAGCAACATCTAGACTGGTGTTTGACCAAAAACTGGGTACTAGAGCCTAGCCAAGTTGATACATAAGATCAACTATCAAACTTTGTATATTCCTCTGGGATTTGCTTTTTTCATTCAATGTATTGTTTTTGAGATTTTTCCAGACTGTAGTTCTAGTTTATTCAATATTCCATTGTATGAATGTATCACAATTTATTTATCCATTTGTTCCTGTTGAAGAACATTTGAGTTACTCTCTTTTTTACCTGTTATAAACACTGTTGCCTTGAACATTTTAGATTATACTCTTAGTGTTCAAGTGCAAGGTTTTCTTCCTATTATATACCTAAAGCTAAACTTAGTGGGTCATAGAATATGCACACATTCAATTTGCATGATAATGCCAGATTGTTCAAAATGCTGTGCCAATTCATACTCCTACGAAGAGTAGGTAAGAGTTGTGCTATTGTGTTCTATCTTGGTCTTGCCAGACTTGTTAATGTTTGCCTGTGTTTTAGTCAAAAATAGGAATCCTGGATTCTCTCATGAGGTCTGTTAAATACTAGGTGTTGGACAATTGTCACAAAACTATAAGGCACCTGCCAGTCTTAAATTCTACTGCTCTCAGACTCTACTGATATAGATACTGTTAGAACTAACAAATCAAATTTACACCAGCTTACTGTGCACCAGTACTGAAGACATTTAATTTAATTTGGTTCAGGATGTTCACTGGGTTTTGAGTTTGATAAGTTCTTTATAACCCTTTATCAGATATGTCATTTGAAATATCTTCTCCCATTATACAGTTTGCCTTTTAGTTTTGTTGATTGTTTACTTCACTGTGCAGAAGCTATTTATCTTGATGAAATCTCAATCATTCATTTTTGCTTTTGTTTCCCTTGCCTCTGGAGACACGTCTAATAAGAATTTGCTACAGCTGATGTCAAAGTGGTTGTTGCCTATGTGCTTCTTTAGGATTTTGATAGTTTCCTGTCTCACATTTAGGTCTTTCATCCATTTTGAATTTATGTGTGGGTATGGTGTAAGAAAGTGGTCTAGTTTCATTCTTCTGCATGTTGCTGTGTAGTTTTCCCAATACCATTTGTTGAAGAGACTGTCTTTTTCCCATTGGATATTCTTTCCTGCTTTATCCAAATTAGTTGACCATATAATTGTGGGTCCATTTCTGGGTTTTCTATTCTGTTCCGTTGATCTATGTGTCTCTTTTTCTGTCTTGATGAAACTCAGCATCCAAAATAAATAATTCAGTTAAGAAATGGGCAGAAAACATGAATAGACATTTTTATAAAGAAGATATACAGATGGCTGACAGACACATGAAAAGATGCTCAATATCACTCATCGTCAGGGAAATACAAATCAAAACTATGATAAGATACCATCTCATGCCTGTCAGAATGGCTAAAATGAACAACAAAGGAAATAATAGATGCTTATAAGGATGTGGAGAAGAGTAACCCTCTTACACTGTTGATGGGAATGCAAACTGGTGCAACCACCCTGGAAAACTGTATGAAGGTTCCTCAAAAATCTAAAAGTAGAACTACCCTATGACCCAACAATTACATTACTAGCTATTTATCCAAAAGATACAAAAATACTGATTCAAAGGTGAATATGCACCCCAATGTTTATAGCACCATTACGAACAATAGCCAAATTATGGAAAGAGCCCAAATGTCCATTGACTGATGGATAGATGAAGAAGACATGGTATATAATAGCCAAATTATGGAAAGAGCCCAAATGTCCATCAACTGATGGATAGATGAAGAAGACATGGTATATATGTATATATGTGTGTGTGTATATATATTTATATATATTTATATAAATGGAGTATTACTCGGTCATAAAAAAGAATGAAATCTTGCCATTTGCAATGATGTGGGTAGAGCTAGAGTTCATTATGCTAAGTGAAATAAATCAGAGAAAGACAATAACATATGATCTCACTCATGTGGAATTTAAGAAACAAAACAGATTAACATAGGGGAAGGGGAAAAAAAGAGAGGGAGGCAAACCATAAGAGACTCTTAACTATAGAAAACAAACTGAGGGTTGCTGGAGGGAGGTGGGTGGGGGGTGGGCTAAATGGGTGATGGGTATTAAGGAGGGCACTTGTGATAAGTACTGGGTGTTATATGTAAGTGATGAATCACTAAATTCCACTCCTAAAACCAATATTACACTACATGTTAATTAACTAGAATTTAAATAAAAACTTAAAACAGAAAAAAAAAGGATGTTCACTGGGTTGATGAGCCAGAATGTAAATCAAGCAGTTGGGTGTCAGTTTCTGAGTAAGGAACCTAACCTGTATAGCTATTTTCACAAAGGACAGTTGAGTAGGAATGGAATTACACTTTGCCTAGAGCAGTAGGATGATTGCAACTGAGTTTTTCAAGTTAAACAGATGTTACAAAGTCACTTGAAATGGCACAGTCCACTATGGCATCTTACTATTTAACATATTTTCTTTTAGAGGGCTATGAATTTGGTGGATCCAAGGGCAGTTGGATGGAGCTTAAAAAGTTAAGAGCTTTGCTTTATCAAGTGTTGGTTTAAAGAAGCTTTTTCTGAATTTTTAAAAATCAATTTTCTCCTCAGACTATTATTATTTCAAAGAGGGCTTAATTTAATAATCTGTTTTTTTAAAATGGAAGACTGTGCTATTCAAGCACATAAAAATACCTACTGTGAAAGCAACATTAGGCCTAATTTTTGGACTTCAAGAAGAATTAATAAGCCCATTTCTATCTCTTATTAGCAGCAAAAGAATTTGGATTGAAAGGCATCCATGTAAGTAGTAACTATATGCATAGATATCAAGAACTTGGTGTAAAAGTTGCCTAAAAGAAGTCTGCTACTCTCTTCAGTTCTGTTTAGAGATAGACCAGAGTTGACACATTTCTCTCTAAAGGGCCAGGTAGTAAGTATTTTAGACTTTGTTGGCCATACAGTCTGTTGCATTTACTTAAGTCTGATATTATAGCATGACAACAGCCATAAACAACACATAAACAAATGGTTGAGGCTATGTTCAAATTAAAGTTGACTCAAAAAACAAGTGGTGGACTAGACTTAGCTTGCAGGTTGTGATTTGCCAATCCAGTTTAAATTGTGTCAAGTTCTTAGCATAATGTACAAAACATTTGTTATCATACTCTTCCTCCTCTTGCCCATGAAGTCTCTGGCATTCTAATATGAGACAATCCTTGCCATCCCTCCTTATTATCATTTTTTTTCAGAGGATAATTGCACTGGGCTTTTTGTTGAGCTGTTAGTACTGCATTTAAAAAGGTTAATGTATTCTTTCTAAGGACATGGTTCGTTTCACGGGACTGTTTACAGGCAAGTTTTGACTGATTGAATCTGTTTATTTATTGTCCTGTCAGGTGGGAGAAAGGGCTGCTCAGCGAGGGTAGTTAAAGCTACAAATTTGTCAGGTGTTTAAGCTTTTAAGCCAAGGGCCCATGGGGAGTGGCTGAGCCTTTCCCTTTGCACCTGTGGCCTGCTGGCAGTCAACATTCCTCCCACTAGCTACCATGTGCCAGCTCCAGGTGGCAAAGTGCACATGTTGTGACATATCACAAGATGTTCTTCTCCTGCCTTTTACAGAGCACCTGAACACAGCATGGACATGGGGTGTGAACTTAAACCAGCAAGTTCTTCTTATACCTAATAATCATGAGGAATGATCTTGGACTTCCATGGGTATCATACACCAGCCCGTGGCTGTATTCAGGTGGACCATGATAGGTGTGCCCGGGATAGGGTCTGGAAGGAGGGTAATGCTCCCTTTTATTTCTCGGGAGCCCATTATCTCCTCTCTGTCTCCATAGCACTACTCTAGTGTGAGTCTCCACCTTTTCCAAAATCCTTTCCCTGAGTCTTCACTCTTTTCACCACACAGCAGCCAGAGTGACCTTTTAAAAATGGAGTTCTCATCATGCCACTGCATGATTTAAATTCCTTTTTTGGTTTCACACTGCTCTTAGGAAAAAGCCAAAAATCATTATCATGACTTTCCCTCAATACTATGCATGCTCTGGCCCCAGTTTACCTCTGCAACCTCACCTAACTTCACTCTCTCCCATGCTCTTGTATTTCAGTCACACTTGCATTGTTTAGTTCCTTGAACTAACTCTCCAAACTGGCTCCCACCTCAGAGCCCTTAGTCCTTTATACATGCTATTGTCCTATTGATTTTCTGTTTATAGTTTTAATTTCTTAAATGAAGAAGAGAACATAATACATTATAATCTGTTGTATGATAAGTCACATTTTTGTAGAGTCTCAACTTATTTCTACCAATTACTGAAAGTCTGATATGTTTCTTATTAAATCTAGTAATTGTTGTTTTGGGCAGTAATCTAGAGATGTAAAGAAGAAATTCAATAATTCCAATCAATAAGGTACATATATTTAGTCTAATGAAATACTAGAAATGAGTCCTTGAAGCAAGTGTTGCCAATGGGCAATGACTTCCAAAATTTGGCAAATCTGGAAATTTCCCAGGTAAATTGGGCTGGAAAAAAAATCAACTTTCATGTAAAATATATAGAAAATTGAGTCACATGTAGTTTTACGTTGGTTATGATTTCTTTTTTACATGGCTTAATTCCCTTATCCAGTCATCAAATATGTTACTCAAGCTCTCCCAATCCCTTAATGTAGGGTTCTAGCTGCCTTGTAGCAGCTCTTTAAGTTCTCCATAAGCTTTTATGAAGAAAGTACAGAGATTTCAGCCAACATAGTTTCCTGGACATTTTACTTTTAGTACGTGAAGTCACAGATATCTCTAATGTGACTTTGAAATAATGATGTCTTCCCATCACCACCACTTCCACAAAAAGGTTTCCTGGGGAAGCAATGAGGAATGAAGTGAGCTCTTCTCAGTCACTTATACAGAGGGTAAGAGGCTAACCTTCATCAGGAGGGACTCCCTGTGTATCAGTTGATATTATTCATCCATTGTCATGATAGCAATTTATTCAATTAGAAAAACAAGACATAAATAAATATGCTTCTGTATTAGGTTTTTTTACCCTAAAATGAATGTGGTAATAAAATAATGGATTTGTGAAAGTCAAAACTGACATTGCTTTTTAAAAAATATAGTGATAGCAACTTCCAAAGTTACCAAGATTACAAGGGCAGAAGGGAGTTATCAACATATGATGGGAAATAATAATGCTCCATTTATTCTCTCATTCAACAGCTGTTTTTTTAAGCACTAAAATGTCACTCTTACCAATGGGGAATTTTTAGTCTTAAGAACTTGAATTTCTTGGGCGCCTGGGTGGCTCAGTTGGTTAAGCGACTGCCTTCAGCTCAGGTCATGATCCCGGGGTCCTGGGATCGAGTCCCACATCGGGCTCCCTGCTCGGCGGGAAGCCTGCTTCTCCCTCTCCCACTCCCCCTGCTTGTGTTCCCTCTCTCGCTGTGTCTCTCTCTGTCAAATAAATAAATAAAATCTTTAAAAAAAATTTAAAAAAAGAACTTGAATTTCTTACATCACATTATTTTGGTTTACAACCCTCCTAGTATTATGACTGTAATATGGGGCAGAGTGAAAAGAACTCTGGCCGTGTTTGTTGTCAGAGCACTATTTTCAACTCATGACTTTTATATCTCTTGCTGTCCTCTAAAAGCACAATTAACTTCTTCCAGACTCATTTTCTCTATCAGTAGAATTGGGACAAACACACCAATCTCAGAGAGTGATTTATGGATTAAAGGAGCTAATGCACAAAAAGATTTTTTGGAAATTATAAAGTACAACAAACTGTCACCTCAAAAGAAGTAGAAATAAATGCTAGCCTTTTTTTTTTTCTGAGAGCTTATCAGACTTGAAAAGGTCAAAATACTAATCTAAGGAAGTTTGATTGATAACATAAGAGAGATAACTCAAGCTTTCCTAACATCTGTAAAACCTTCCAACATCACGGGTTGACTCTAAACTAATCAACCCTTAATATCCACACTGTTTGAGCTACCACTGAACATCATGATGGTCTTGAATCACAAGTTTTTTATTATTCTACAAATCTGTTTAAATAAAGAAGAGAACCAAAAAAAATTGTATTGCTGTATAACCTCTAACATGTTTGCCCAATATGTGAGTTTATGTACAGCATATCAAATGTTAGGTCATACTATTTACCTTCCTCTTCATATTTAGAAGACCAGTCCTACACAAATCGATTGAGATCTGATGTTTACTACTGTTTTGTAATTTACTTGTTCACATTTGACATAATACATAGTGTTTTTCTTTTAAAAACACAGCAATAAATTTAAAGAAAAGACATGTGTTCTTTGACAATATAATTTGAACAGTGAAGAAAGATACAGGAAAGATATAAAGGAAATTCAATGTTTATGTTATGAAGCTACCAATGGTAGATGAGGAAAGTCATACAACTTTCCAAAAGTATTGTGAATCTCTTTAGAATAGTTGAAATCTTACAGCATTTTTAAAAATGCATGCTTTATTAATTGTTTAAATAAATATTTAGAGTGCCAGATATGTTCCCAGAACTGTACTAGACACTGAAGATACAGTAGAGAAAAAATTCTTTAAGAGATTTATTTTTAGTGGAGACAGTAATAAACAAAATAAATAAGATATTAAGTATGTCAACGAGTGGTAAATATTATGTAAAAATTAAAGTCAGGAGGATAGGGAGTGCTACTCTGCAAGAACAGTTTACATCATAAATAGGTCAGGGTAATTCCTGCTGAGAAAATATTAAGAGGAAATGAGGGAATGTTCACAGCAGAGAAAATAGTTATACAAATCACCTGTGGCAGGAGGATTTCTTGCTTGCTCAAGAAAAGAGAAGTCAGTAAGCACGGGCAGTGAGCACAGCAGAAAATATTAAGAGCTGAAGAGAAGTAATGAGGACTCAAATCAAAGCAGACCATGTGGGCCACTCTAGCAACTTCGGCTTTTACTCTGAGTGTGATGGAGAATGTGGCAAGTGTTGAACTGTGAGTGACATGACTTCACATGTTTTTAGAGGATCTTGTAGCTCTGTTGCACATTGGTTGAAAGGGAGTCACACGTGGAAGCAGAAAGACCAGTTGTGGGCTGTTGCAATAATCCCAATGAGAGATGATGGTGACTCATAGAGTGATGAGAAAGGAATGTTTTAGAGCTATTTTTGAGGGAAAACCAGCAGGATTTTTAAAATAAGTTGAATGTGGAATACAAGGAAAAGAAGAGTCAGAAAAGACTCCAGAGTTTTGGGCTTAAGCAACTATAGTTTCCATTAAGTGAGGTGGGAGGTATTATTATTTTACAGATAGCGTGATTGTATGTGCAGAAAATCCAAAAGAATCTATAGATAAAGTATTAGAATTAATACATAAGTTTAACAAATTGTCAGGTCCAAGTCAATATACAAAAATCCATTTAATTTCTATATACTAAAAACAAAGTAAAAATTTAAAACTACCATGGTAATTACATTAATAGCTGGGACTAAATCCAGAGTGATATAAGCAAGATGGTCAAGTAAGATGTCCCCCATGCTTATCCTCCTCAACAGCAATAATTTGACAGCTGTCCATAGACAAAAGTGCCTTTGTAGGAGCAATGGGATCTAGGTAGGAGACTGTGAATTTTAACACTGAAGAGAGCTGTTTTAAGAAGGAAGGCTTGCACCTACGCAGCTGACTTTCCAACAGTGGTCCCAGCTACTGACCTGGAAATAGCTCTGTATCCTGAGGTTTCGGCTACCATCCTGCTTGGTACTGTCACTAACACTATATGTCTAGGAACCTGGGAAGAGTCATGCACACTCATGCATCATGTAACAGAAATACAGACCTCAGTTCCAACTGTGGACCCTAAAGTGGCCTGTGAACCTGTTCCAGCCCCTCTCAGCTACAGTCCAGGTGTACCTGGAGGTAAGCTTGACAAACTCAGACTGTAGATTCTGAAAGGGTCCTATAACTTGGCTCCAGCCCATTATAGCCACAGTCTACCAGAAATCCTGTAGGCACAGGGACCTGGCAGGAAATACTCCTGTCTATACCCCCAGAGATCCTAAAAAGGCTCTGCACTTGCCTCCAGCCTTCATAGCCACAGTCTGCCAGCAGTCCTAAGGATCCAGGGTCCCAGTAGGAGACACTCCTATCTGTACTCATAGAAATCCTAAAACGGGGCCCTAAACTTGACTGCAGCCCACCCACAGACCACACCCACCACAGACCACAATGAGACCTGGTAGCACAAGGACCTGGCAGGAGACACTCCTGTCTGAGCCCCTAGAGATTCCGAAGGGGTCCTGTACTCAGCTTCAGCCTCTCCAGTTGCAGTCAGGGAGCAGCCCAGCCTGCCCAGGGACCTAGAGGGAGACACGTCCATCTGTGCCTCCAGAGCCAAATCTTCAGACCTGTCTTGGCTGCAAACCTGACAGTACTGAGGCTTAGTTCCAAGTCCTCTCAGCCACAGTCCAGGGCCAGTTCTGCCTGCCCAGGGACCCATCCAGTGGTTAAACAGGGGCTTTCTCAGGGACCTGGCTAAAGCCACACCTATCTGCAACCTGGTAATAGGCCCACTAAGGACACAGCTTTGGACCATTGTCCCAGCACCACCCAATCTCATCCACCAGGTATCAGGCAGGATCCATGCCTCCCTGAATCCCTGGTAACAAGTCCACCAACTGCAGATCCCACTGCAAACCCCAAGACAGCCTCCTAATTGGCTCTAGCCCATATGTCTGCATTCTGGTAATCCCATTAATCTGGGAAACCAACAAGAAAGGGTTTTTACCTTCTGAAACCAGTCTATAAAGATTGGAAGAGGTGTTTGCTCCTTCAAAGGCACAGACACCAATACAGAACAAAACACCACTTCTAATAGCCCAATTTAAAAATGGGCTAAACACTTGAATAGACATTTCTTCAAGAAGACACACAAATGACCAACAAATATATGAAAAGATATTCAATATTATTAATTGTCAGGGAAATGCAAATCAAAACCACAATGAGATATTGCCTCACGGGGTAGGATGGCTATTATAAAAAAGACAAGAAATAATAAGTGTTGGTGAGGTCGTGGAGAAATTAGAGCTCTTTTATGTTGTTCATAGGAATGTAAATTGGTACAGCTACTAGGGAAAGCAGTATGGAGGTTAAAAAGTTAAAAATAGAGCTACCATATGATCCAGCAATTTCACTTCTGGGAATATATCTGAAGGAAATGAAATCACTATCTCTAAGAGATATTTGCACTCTCGTGTTCATTGCAGCATTATTTACAATAACCAAGACATGGAAACAACTAAGTATATATACACACATCAGTCATATATATATGATGACTGGAAAGGGGAGTTGTTGGCCAAAGCATACAAACTTTTAGTTACAAGATGAGTGAGTTCTGGGGATCTAATATATAGCATAGTGGCTATAGTTAACAATACTATATTATATACTCGAAGTTTGCTAAGGAAGTAGGTCTTAAATGTTCTCACTACACATGCAAAAATAGTAATTATATTAGGTTATATAGATGTGTTAATCTTATTGTGGTAATCATTTCACAGTATATTCTTGTATCAAGTTATATTGTGCACCATAAGCATAAAATGTTACATGTAAATTGTATCTCAGTAAAGCTGGAAAAAAATAAAAATTAAAAAATCTAAATTAAATAACCTAAACTGCTAGGTTTAAATCTATATAAAATAACTTGGATATAATTGCATTAAACCTAACAGTTTTAAGACCTCTTCAGAGATAAATTTAAACATCATTGGAAAAAATTAAAGATGACCTAAATAGACAAAGGCATATAATAATATTTTATATAGATAAATTCTGTACCAAATCTATCTATAAATTCAACAAAACCCAAATGAAAATTTAAGTGTAATTATTTCATGAAAATTGATAAACTAATTCTAAAATTGATCTGGAAAATAGAGAACCAAGAACAGCAAAGATAATCTTAAAGAAAAGGACCAGAAACAGGGACTTACAAATAAATATGCAGACTTATTATAAATTATAATAATTAAACAAATGGAGTGTTAATGCAAGGATAAAGACCTAAAGGAACAGAATTGAGACGATGAAAATTCACCCATGAATGTATGAACACTTGGTTCATGACTAAAGTGGCTCTTCATAGCAATGAAGACAAGAAAGTATTCTCAATAAATATAATTTGGATATTCATATGGAAAAAAATAAAACCATGAACAAAGTTCCAACTGGATTATAGATCTAATAAACAAAGGTAAAAACAATAAAATCTTATAAAAGATAACTTAGGATGATATCTTTACATTGTTGGAGTAAAAAAAAAAAAAAGGATCCCAAGGTAATAACTATCAAGGGAAGATTGATATTTTGTCAGCTTATTAAAATTAGAAATCTCCACTTATCAAAAGACACCATTAAAAAAGTGAGAAGGTAAGTCAAAGAGAGGGAGAGGATATTTGCAACATGTATGATCTATAAAAGGGCTCTTTTCAGAATATATAAAGAATTTCTTCAAATCAAGAAGATAGGCAACCCAATATAAAAAGGACAAGAAACGTGAATATCCTAAACAGGATATCCAAATGGCCAATAAGCAGATGTAAACCCCCTCAACTTCGTTAGTCATCTGGGACACACAAATTTAAACCTCCATGATTGTATTTATAACTACATTCCTGCCAGAATGTCTAAACATTAAACAGGTTTATCTTACCAAGTGTTGGTTAACAAGTGGAGCAGTAAGAATTCTAGTTTATTGCTGATGGGAATGTAATTTGGTACATCTACTTGGGAAGATTTTTTTCATCATTTGACATCAAATGCCATCATTCATGAATGTTAAATATGTTCATAGTCTGTGAACAGCACTTTTGGAATGTCTTCTACAGAAATCCTTGCACATTTGTGTCAGAAACATGTACAAGAATATCCATAGCAAAATTACCTGTGTAATAGCCCCAAACTGTAAATAATCCAAATGCCCATCAATAGTAATGTGATTAAAATTTTTTCATTTATAAAGTTGATTAGTTTTCAGCAATGAAACTAAATGAACTAGAGATATATATGTATGCTTTTCATAAGCTATACTGTTGAACAATAGAAGCCAGGCACAGAGTCCTCTATACTATATGATTCAGTCTATATAAAGTTCACAGAGTGGCAAAATTAATCTAAGGTGTTAGAAACCCATCCCTATGACCTTTGAAGAAGGAGGAGAAATTACTGACTCGGGGCAGATAGAAGGCTTCTAGGTGCTGATAGTGTTCTATATCTGATATATCCACTTTGTTCACTTTATGATATGATACTTCTTCAAGTTGCATACTTATAAAATGTTCTCCTTTTAATATTCAGTTAAACTGAAACTAACATCTGAGTCCTAGGTTTTCATATTTTCTATAATGGATGTCTAATTGTGTATTAGGTAGACAGAAGTAATTGATTGACCTTGACTGATGCTCAGTGAAATGATGGCACATTCCCTGACATTTGTGTTTGAAGGTTAAATTTGAATTGAGATCTGCATCATAAGCTCAAAACACTGAGTGTGTGCAGGTTTTCAATGTTTTTCTATTATTTATGCCATTTCACTACTTTTCTATTTCCTTTAATCAATAATTTTATGAAATGATTGACACAAAGACCTAGAAAATCTTCATGTAAACTGAATTGATGATTCTTTTCTTGCTGTAATAGAGGACATCATTCTTTTTTTATAATGCTAAATGCCAGTCAAAGACAAGAATATTTATACTTTTGAGCACAGCGGTTGGTGCTGTTATAGGTTCAGATTATTCCTCTCATCTCTTAAAGGTTATGGTCCGGACACGGAGCTCTTTTTCAAGTAATACATCTTCGTTGAATGTCTGAAGCAAGTGCTAAATCATATCATCATTTTCCAGCAAATGCTCTGAAGCCTTAAAGAAAAACATTCCCATTATTGTTAAGACAGTTATAATTTTAATTATAAATCTAGACCTGAATTAAAAGATAAACCCACTCCTACACATCTGAAGTTTCCAGGGGAAAATTATCCTTTATAGTGATTGATTCCTGGTGGAGTATGTTATCTGGATTGAACTAAGTTTCTTCTGTTGCAATGCATCTTTGTCAAATTTATATTTAATATAAGCATCATGTACCCTGTGAACAACTAATAAAATATGCACTGACTGATTGAACGTTAACATATTAGAACTGTATTTCCTGCATTGTTCTATTATCTCTGGCAGTCTTCAAAGTTTTCAAAAATAAATACACTTGATAATTTCTTCACATGTGGTACTTTAGAAGTGTTTGGGGCTTGTAAACATAGGTAGGTTGTAGGTAAAGGAAGCAGTGGCCATGTAGTGTTATTTAAAGAGTGTGGGGAAAAGTTCTCCTACCAATATAAACCCCAGACAAGTTGTTATTACTTTAAGTTAAAACAAAATGTACACAAAGAAGGTAACTGTTAAAATGAAAATTTTATTTCTTAGATGGTTAACATATTTATTTGTTTTCCTTTTAATATAAATCCAGTTTACAGATGAGAATAAGATTGAAATTAAGCCAAGGTGAGGACACTTGTTCTGCTCATGCGTTGGACTGCCACCTTGTGACTCTCCCGTGCCCCTTGAACTCATACCGCTCACTTTGAGGCACACAGGAGATGCTGCTATCCAGGATGGGTGCAGGACATGTGGATGCTTTCCTTATTCTCTGCTTTTTTGGACTTACGGAATGTCAACCATTGACAGGAGGGGGAACATATAAATAAGTAACATTAGAATGTGGAGAATGAGCCTGAGAAATGACAATATCCCATGGCTTTAACACAGATGACTTTGGTGTTGGGCATTTTAGCACATTTGACTAAAATGTCTTTGTTAGTCTCAGTCAGTACTTATCTACCCCTATCCTGAATAATTATTAAAATAGTAGCTGACATTTGTCAGATGTGTTTGATGTGCCAAGCACAGTGCTAAGCTCTTTATTTTGTTCTATTTAGTTCTTTAAAAATTTGGGGGACTGTTATCTCCACTTAACAGATTTTGGAAATCGAGGATCCAAACAGTTAAGGAACTTGACGAAGGTTCTATAGCAAGCAAATGGTGGAGCAGGAAATTGAACCTGGTCTTCCTCATCCAGAATCCCAGCCCCATCATATGCTACTGTCTCTCCTATTGTGTTCCTCAACCACACTGAACCCTTTGAATGCAGGTTCTGTGCTTTCTTTTTCTTTATACACCTTACACCTCACTCAGTGACTAAAACATCTTATGATTGATGAAATGGAATCTCTGTGGAAGCTCTCTGTGAGAAACTGCTTGGTTATCAGTATAGGTTATAGGTTATCAGTATAGGTATAGGTTATCTGTCACATTCTATGTTTGCTGAGGCTGCCTTACTCTCGGAAACACTTGGTTTATGCAATCTTCCATTGGCCAAGATTGGCAAATGCCTTCAAGCACGAACCCAATACTGCCCCATTTCCCATTTAGCACCAACAGATGGCATGGAGGTCTCCAGGTGGAAGGGATCCAGGAGCTTTCCTTCCTCATGTACTTGGATTGAAGGTAGAGGGGAAAGAGGTAAAATAATGGGATGATGGGCAAACTCAGAGGGCTGGTTGACCTTCGCTTTTTGGGCTGGAGAAAAGAGCCCATTTCATAGGGCCAGACAGCAGAGATTCTCCTGGAAACAGTTGGATTGCTGGGGCTGAGTAGCAGGTATTTAAACAGTCAGTAGTTACTTAAGTTCCCAGTGATCTGGTTGCAGCCCATTGATGGCTTTTCCACTTGCATGCATTCTCAAGCTGTGGTTCTCAGAAAAGAGAATTCAAGAGTAATTATATGTTAGAAATACCTGGCTTCACAGTGGGGTGTGATCGAACCTGTGAACGGCACCTTAATCCATTTAACCTCCTTTTTCTCTTGGTTGCATGAAACCATGCTCACTAGCAGAGCCTTTTAAACTATTCCCTTTTATCCCCTCACCTTACCATCCTCAAACTCTAGTAATCCTCCTTTCAATCACCTGTGCCTCTCACTACCTCAAAAGGGAATATTTACTCCACACTCAATCTTTCAGAATTGCTCTTGAGCAAATACAAGTTTAGACTCTCTATAGCACAGCTATTATAGGATATTAATGAGAGAGGTTTAATGGGATCCAGTAGAGAAATCCATTGAAATATATACCGGAGATATTTTATTTTATTTTATTTTCCACATTGGAGATATTTTAACCTATGTGATTTAAGTCTGTCTTAGAATCTCTCCATGTAACAATCCTTTATGTATAGAATCCAGCTAACTTATAACTCCAAGAAACTGAGTGGTGATTTGTTACCAAGTACAACTGGTGGGCTTATTATCCTAAGTATGATTTTTTTAAAAAATCATTTCTTAGAAGAAGGAAGGACGCACACTTATGCCTGTAGAAACCTGAGTCTAAAGTTAACTCCTGGGGTAATTCTAGTCCTAGGACATGAAGAAAAGCCTTACAGAATAATGTGATGGTAGGGAAGAAGTTTCATAATCTGGATAGTGCTTTAGATAAGAGCCATGATTGAAACAAGGTTTAGAGGCTCCCTCTCCTTCCCTGTTAAACTCAGTTTGTTCCGTAGATATTTTTTCAGTTTATACTCCCCAAAAGTGAATGTATACCTTTCTTAGAGTCTTCAGAAAACAACTTTGTGATGAAGATAGGCATGCAGACATTTTACTGGAAAGAACTCAGAGCAATAGCACCTGTAGGGAAGTGAGGGCCATAGGATTAGGCAGAGGGAGTTGAACTGTGATGTAGTTGTACAGAGGCTTCAGGCTAATGCCTCAGGGAGTGCTGGACTGAGACAATCCTTCAAAGTTGTTCTGACATGATGCAAGAGGCTCCTAGTGAGGGGTATAAACAGGGAAGAGATTCAGCTATGAGCCCTCAGTAGGCAGCACCCCTAACAGCCACAGTAATGTTCCTTGGGCTTTACAGAGGGGATCAGGATAAGGCAACTTGGTGTCTGCTTAGTCCATCCCTGTGCTGCTGGGATCCACTTGCATTACATGATCATTTCTCCCTATCCAAGAACAGTCCCTCCACTATTTCATATTAGGAGAAGTTTAGTGAGACAAAACAAAGTGCCTGTCACAGTAGCTGGTCTTGGGGCCGTAACTGACACTCAACATTATTGCCTATTTTTAGATTTTTTAGTTGATTCTTAGGCAACACCCCTGCTGTCCAAGTGTCTTATCTGGTGGACTGTTCCAAGTTGTCATCTCTGAGGGGTCTGACCTGATCACCATGCCCTTCTTAGGCTGTAGCTGCTATACTTGTTTTTACTTTCAAATAGGGTGGAGAAGAAGCAAGAAATGCCAAACATTTCTGAGGCCAGTTCTTTTTCCAAACTAAGTGGATGGTCAGATGTTCCCCCTACCCTAGGCTATGTCAGTGAAATGGCTTTCTCTCCCTGCTGTCAGTTCAGCCCACCCCTGAGCAGTCCTTTCTCACCTTGTATCTAGATACTGAGACAACCCACTTATTAATCAAGCTTAGCTTTTTTTCTTCTTCCATCAATTAGTCATAAGGGAATCCCCTATGCAGTCACAGGTGTGAGCTGAAGGAGAGGAATCAGAGGCAGATTACATGGGAGTCTAAGTATCTTGCTCCTATAATTTACTTGTATCTTCTAGTTATGCCTGTGTCAATCCCAGATAAATAATTTCCATTTTAATGATGAATTATTGCTGGGCTCATCTGACTCTATGATTCGCTGGCTCTAATGGAACCCAGCTCATGCTCAGCAGTTCTGGCCAAACGGTCACTTTTCCATTTTAGGTCTGGTAACATCCCAGAGCTGTTTTTTGTATGGTGTACAATTCTGTTCTGTAGATGGAATGGCTTTACTCTGGAGTGCTAGGAGAATACTCATGATTCTCCCCCTGGGCCTTGTCATAAATATGGTGTTTTTTATACCATAAATAACTCTAATGTCTTGGGTTCTGTGGGATTGTATGTCCCAGACTGTTTGTACTGGAGCCTGGACTTATTGCAGGGCTCTTTCCTGCTCTGTGTCGTACTGAAAGGTTGCAGTCTTCCATGCCACTGAGTAAACAGGGAGAAGATTTTCAAGTATGGACTGTTCTGCCTTCAGAAGTCAAAGTGACCTACCAGATATGGTGCTTCCTTCTTAGTGATGGAAGAAATGAGATGAAATACTTTGCATCGTATGTTGGATTGGGTATACTAGCATGACCCAGACCACTGGACCTAAAATACTTTTCTGATATGTTGGGCCCATGAATCTTTGTAGGATTTATGTTCTGCTTTCTGTAGCACATGTGTTTTACCAAAGACTTCAATATATTTGTCACTTCTTGTTCATCTAGTACAATTAACATGATCTCATAGATATAGTGGAACAGTGTGATAGTCTGTGGAATGTGCAGGTGATTTAGATCACTTCAGATTATATTATGATAAAGAATGGGAGAACTAATATAGGCCTGGAACAAGATTGCAAATCTTGTGAATACATACTGTTTCTGGTCTTCCTTCTTGACAGAAATGGGAAGAGTACATTGCTCAGATCAATGTCCATATACCATATTTCAGAGATTGTGTTAATCTGCTTTAATAAAGATACCACTTATAGCGCAGCAACTGTAATTGAGAATTCTACTTAAATGAGTTTGTGGCAGGCCTCCAGTATCATTTTTTTAGGGGCCATACTGGTGAGTTAAATGAAGATGTTATGGGTACCACTCCCCTTGTTTCCTTTCGGTTCCTAAAAGATATTACTAAATTCCACTAGTGTGTGTGTGTGTGTGTGCATGTGTGTGTGTGTGCACGCACATGCATGTGTGTATTTTAATGACTGGGGTGACAGGAAGGTAGTTTCTGAGGTTTCCCCTTGACCACTCCATGGCAATAGATCTGAATCCTTCAGATCAAAAAAAAAAAACAATGTGGGGATAATGCCACCGCCAAGTTCATTCCAATTATGCATTGAGGGAACTGAGAAATGACCACTGAGGATGGGAGTGAGGTCAGTGGACACAGTAAACTGCTGTGAGTTGGAATTAATTCAGGACTCTACTTATTATTTAGTTCCTGTATGCCCCCATTTTCATAAGAGGGCCATTATGATATTTCTGGTCTCTAGGTATCAAAGTCAGCTAACAGTAGCTATCCAATGGTCCTTGGAATGTCTGAGTATTCCCTTGCCCCTAGTGAATGCTTACCCAAACAAGTAGCCATAGGTCTCTTGAGGAAGGATTGGGGATGCCATGGTGATTCAGGCATCTTCTACTTAGGGCCTTAGCCTCTCCCTCAGTCAGTATATTCTAGGTCTGAAAACTGGTTCAGATTCAAATACTGAATGAGGAATCATGGCTTTTTATCGGGCTGACTGCCCTCAGTTTCTTGCTTATCAATACTTAATTTCTTTTGAGTGTGCAAGTAGTACCCTTGTTGACTGTGCATGCATCTTGCCCCTAGGAATGCCTTGTTCTACTAACAATATCCATAGCTCTGTCTGGTTCAGGCCTTCTTGGATACTACTCTGTCCTTGCTGCTCATTATGATAATTGTACTCATCTTGATTCTGATGGTTATGCACTGGCCCTTGGCCTCTATTATTTAATATCCTATAATCCAATTGTTCCCAAATTCTGCTGCATGTTAGAATCACCTGGTAAGCTTTTAAAACTGCTGATGCCTCATTTTAACTATACCAATTAAATCACAATGTCTGGGGTGGGAGCCAGGCATCAATAATTTTTAAAGATTCTCAGGAGCAGCAATAGAAATTCATGCTATAATCCATGTTGCTATCATGGAACCTAATTCTATAACAGCACCTCCTACAACAGTCAACTTCTCAAGATGCTAGTATCCTTCCTACAAACACTGTAATACAGTGAAGGTATTGTGAATAAGTGAGGAGACAACAGGGTTTGGCAGAAGTTAAACTAAGACACAGTTGCAAGAAAGGCTTCAGCTCTTCCCACTGCAAGCTTTGGAGCTAAGCTAGGCCTTTAGGATTGTCTTGAACTGACGTAAGGTCAGAGTTTATACCCTCACATTGGCCAGTCTTTAGAATTAGGACACCCCAGGGAGAGGCACTTTCCTTTGGCAGCAGGCCATCCTGGGGTGGGGCTCACCTGACAACATTCCTGCAGCTGGAGGAAGGAGTAAGCCAACTTAAAAGTGGGGATCTGCCAGTACATCTTGGTCACGGTTTTGGCTGTTAAATAGATTGATCAAGTAGTAAGTGACTTTCAAGCCAAAAGAAACCTTAGGAACCATCTAGTGTTATCTCTTTTACTTTGTACCTTCTTAATTATGGACACATCCAGAGCAAATGCAGGATTCTTGATTTATAATCCAGGGCTCTTTGTTATTTTTACCTCATGTGCTTATGTTATAAGAAGGTATGTTGTATACCATGAATACAGGGAAGTAGGGGTAAATGACATCATTATTCAATGTTACATTGAAACAAATATGTAAAGATATTTTAGTTTTTGCCATTGCCAAGCAATGGACATGCTAACTTAAGCAATGGACATATTTCTAAAACATCTAAACAAGAATCACATCCTGAAAAACCATGTCTTCTATCCAAAGAGTTGCTGTCTCTCCTAAGGGAATCAAAGTAAAACAAACAAACAAATACTGGATGTTTTTAATATGTATCAACTTTATTCCAGGGACAGAATCCCAGGCATTCAGGACTCATTCATTTTCTCTATTCTACTCTCCTCTTCCTCCTCTTTTCTGGAAAACATCTCCTTCTACATTCTTGATTTTTTTTTTCAATTTGTGTTCTAATTTGAAATTCCACCACATTGAAATGTGTTTGAAGTATTTCAATATTATTCTAAAATGAAAAATACTCATTGGAAGGATAATATTAGCATTCATTCCTTACAGTGAATTAACTGATGTGGATAGTTATTCTTGACACTTGGATGAGGCTGATTGCATTGAGAGAATGGGATCTTGAGTACAGGAAGGAAAAGACCTGCACTTTGGCAGAAGTTGGAATCTAAGAAGACAGATGGCCCATGGGAAATTCCAGGCTGTGGTGGCTATGGAATATTAGGACCATGATGTCTAAAATTTAAGTTTCTTATCTTTTCCCTCAGTTACATTCGGCCCTCACTAAAAGGTGTACAGTAGGCTTGTACTTTTTTGGGGGGGAAAGGCCAGTGGAAGGACAGCAGTTGTGGGAGATGAGTCAGGAGAATAAAAACTCCTCAGAAGTTCTTTTAAAAATATTGAAGTACTGGCCTTCCAATAGCAGGTGGTATAAGGTCTTGAACCATTTTCTTTAGGGAATTAAAGGAAATTATAGTCCCGGGAGGCTGGAAGACTTGGAAAGAATTATACTCGTAAATTTTATTTTCATGTATTGAGTTGTCAGCATTAAAAAGTTGCACTTTGATTATATAGCCCGTATTTCCCCATTAATTTCCTTTGGTACCGCCTCTCTAGAAGAGATTTTTCTGACTTCCATGGCTTCTAAAATCCAGGCTGAATGGATTATTTCTCTGCCGTGAGCTTGGGGATAGGGGTTTGCTTGGCATTTGTGTGTCCCTCCCACCATATGGTGAGGTCCTGTGTGTCTATGTATTCAATTCTACAATCAGCACTTCATGCTGTGCAGGTACACTGTGCTGGGAGACAGCCCAAGCCAGTGGTAAACAAACAACCCAAGTCCCTTATAACCTGAGTCCACTTACAAACTGCAATCCTGGGCAATTTACCTGACCTCTCTGTGCTTCAGTGTCCCTATCTATAAAAGCAGGATCATAATAACCCTGCAGCTTAGAGTTGTGAAGATTAGATGAGTAAAACAGAAAACAGTTAGAAGAAGAATGTCTGACATATAGTAAATATCAGCCAATTATCATCACAAAACAGAAGTTTTATGGAAGTAATTTTGAATGGGTAAGAAAAGGAGCAATTGCCGAATTCTGAGGATTAATTTCTGCGTCTATGAAAACTAAGGCTGTTCATATAGGTAGATCCACAGATATGTTAATTGGATTGAGAGATCCCTGAAGTTGGGAATTGTACCTCCCAATCTGTTCTTATAGGACCCGCGTTGCTGTGCACAGATGATGAAAGTAGCTGCACTGCACAACGATGAAAATAGCTAGGCTCCAGCCAGTTTGGTTTTGATCTTGTGGAATGTGCAAAGAAATTCCATTTATCACAATCTAGAACTCCAGAGAAGTATGAAGGAGAATAATATCATCTTTAGATAGTAAAAAGGCCACATTTTTAATTACTGTTTTTGTATTTGTGGGAAACACGTACTAGTAGGCCAAATTCAGGACAATCAAAACTTGAGGGAACATAGAGTATAAAGGCATGGACATTGCAAAATGATAGACCTGGATTCAAATTACTGTTCTGCTACTTACTAATTTAGTGTCTTTGTGTATATCCAGCCATCCATCACCTCATTCAGAAGTGATTTACAAGCAACTTACAAAGTAGTATTTAAAAGGAAAAGTCAAGATCAAAGACAAAGGACAAACTGAGACAGATAGTCGTGACATACATGACACACAAAGAGCTAATATTGACAAATAGCACTCCAACAAATTAATTAGAGAATGAACAACCACAGGAGAAAATAGGCAAAGAACATGAATAATCAATAAAAGAAGAAATAACATGAAATGATAGCCAATCTCAATAATAACCAAAGAAATGCAAATTAAAGCAAAAATTAAATTGAATTTTCCCTACTTAATTAGCACTGAATTAAAAAAAGTGAGAAAAACTAATGCCATTCCCAGTTATACTGTGGGTGGGAATAAAAACTTGCAACTTTTCTGAAATATTTGGCAATATTTATCAAAAGTCTTGAAAATGTGCATATCATTTGACCCTGGAATCCCACTCCTAAAAATTACTTCTAAAGAAATAATAGGACTAATATGCAAAGTAAATTATACCAGAATGTTCATTGCAGCATTGTTTAATTAAATATTGTAAATAATAAATGCACATCACTGGGAGATTGAGTAAATAAATTATGGTATGTTCATGCAAATTTGAAACCATGGTATATATATTTGATATAGCAAGAAGGCCATACTGTGTTACTATGTTTAATGAAAAATAATTAGTTTAAAAAGCTATATGTACAGTTCTGCCCAATTTTTTCTAAACACATGTGCCCATGCACAAAAAAGTGAAAAAAATATAGTGCTTCTGTTACTAATGCTTATTTTTTAGTAATAATATTATAGGTAGTTTTTTTTTTGTTTTTTGCTTAAATTGAATTTTTGTAAGAAGCATGGATTACTTTAATAATCAGGAAACGTAAAACTATTTTTATTTTGATAAACAAAGCAAAAAAAAAGCAACTAATAACCCAACACTCGTTAATAAAACTTCACATTGCTAACTTACTTAAAATCCACATCAGCAATAACCAGTGGCTGAGTCTGTCTTTTGAATACCTCACGCTGGTCAGGATGCTCCAGTCTAGAAGGAAGACAGCCACCTTTCCTTTGAGATCACTCTGAACTCTGCAATGAAGAAACTGCTTCTCAATTATACAGAAACACTTTCTTGGTCTGTCTTCAGTAACAGATTATTGTCCTTCCCTTCTGCCATATTTTTTCTCTATATTTCGTAAGGTGGAGAATAATCCACCAAAAAAACAACAATTTCATGTCTGTAATTAGGTCCTGTGTGATTCAGCTCATTTAAATAAAACAGGGTGGGGGAAAGAGAATCTTTAAAACTAAAATGAAAGCCTTCTTCTTGCTGGAATTTTAATCCTCTCAGCAGGGCATTAGTACACAGACTTGCTAGAGTCTAGTGGCATTTGACCTAATTGGGTGGGAGTCCTGAGCTCAGGGACCCAAGATACTCAGAAATGCTGCCCAGGCCTTGTGTGTCTTATTTATGGGGTCTACAAATGGGAAAGTATAGTGCTCTAAACATAGATTCAGAAACTGTATACTGAATTTTTAAATGCTTAGATGAGGTGATTATCATTTTATTTATTTGAAAAGTAAGAAAGACTCTTCGCATTTTACAGCTCAGAAGTCCTCAGTATACTGGATTTATAGCTGAGTAGTTTGTAGAGAAGGAAAAGCTGACACTGAAGGAATAAATTCAGTAGTTTTCAGGAGAACTATTTAGTGCAGGCAGTATTATTGATGATTTAATTTTTCAAGGTGATGCCTTATCTGTGCCATGAAAGAATTTAATAAAGGGAAGCCTTAAAATAGCATGGCTTTAAAAAAACCTACTAAAAAATTGTTTCTAGGATATTGATTATTAACTACATACTAAAAGGAATTTTCTCTTCATGAAAACATGAATTTTGTATACAACACATCTTTGCCAGCATTTATGTAAAAAGTAGCTTAGAGTCAATTATATATATCTATGTAAACTTAAATTAATTTTTAGTTACAAATAGTAAAAGAATTAGCTGAATTCCAATTATTTTTAATGTAGCCATGCTCCCCTAATGCACGATTTCTTTAAAAAAAGAAAGAAAGAAAGAAATCCAAGCATTTTCATGAAATCCTGCAGGATAGAAAACATTTGCCAATTTAAATGTGAATAACAACATCTGTAGCTATTTGGAATATAAGGGAGATGCTAAACACTACTTCCAAGAAAACCTTGAGTAGTACTACTTTCCAGACACAAAACTATTCTTTAACTAAACCCTATGCCAGTTGATGCAACAGATTTGGAACACAAAGCTTGCTTGCATTTAACTTAAAAAACGTGTGTGAGCCAAATTTATTATTTCCATATTAAAATCAATATTTACTCTTAAGAAGTTTTTTCCATATTTGTTGAATTGAGATAGGTCAGTAGATGGAAATTTCTTCTGTAAATTCTATACATTTTAAAACTTTATTTTTTTCCTACCTTATGGATTAATTATGGCTACAAAGCTTTAAGTTAAAACAAATTTGTTTTCTAAAATTTTACTAGTTCTGCGAAATCTATAAATTTGAAAGAACTTTTCCTCCTATGTTTAAAATGTATGGCAACTTCGTACAGCTTTTTTTATTTCTACACTGACCTCTAATCTTCTGGGATTTGTTTGTTTATTTGTGGCAAGTGAAGCTTCCTTGCTTAGAAGATAGAAGTTCATAATGATTTGTGAGGAATACATGTAGGTTTCTAGATCATGCCACAGGGATATCTCAGTGGATACAGATAACTTAAATTTTTGTTTAAAAAGGAAGGAAAGACTACGCAGGAGAGAATATTTTGGACTTTCCTGACACACATATAATTCTTAACAAATGATTAATAATATCTGATAAGTTCCAAATATAGCATGACTTGTTTATTCCTTGATTCAGTACACGTTTCCATTAGGTATGTAATCCACGGGTTGTTTTTCTTTTGCCTTTTCCTTATTTGTGTGTTACCATCAGAAATTTTATTAAGATAGCCTTGAGATGAGGTTAACAACGGAGTGTCTTCTCTAAATCAACTGACTTTGTCTCAACAGGACACCTCCATTTTCGAATTGTATACATCAGGGTTATGGTTTTGCAAACTGGGCAAAATGTCTATTCTGCTCTTGGCACTTTTAGAAACCCCATCTCTTAAAATGTAATTACTCTGGGTGAGTGCATGTGCTAATTGATTGGGCAAAATGGGAAAATCTTGGAGTGAGCCTACGGGGAGATCAGTGCCATTTATTTTTGAAATGTGTTTACAGCCTGGAAGATGGGCACATTTCCAAACCACCAGGCAGAAATTATTGGACAGCACCTCCATGACTGGTAACTTCTTTTGTGGAGCCATCATGAGGTGACGTAGAAGCTTAGCTTACTGCTGCTTTCCCTCCTCAACTCTTGGGGAAATGTACTCTGTGTACAAAGTGAATGCAAAGTTTTTTCCTAGATAATTACAAAACAGAAATGATGTAATTGTTTCCTCTATAAGTTCATAAATATACTTCTCTAGATTTAACTTTTCTTTACAAGTAAGGATCTGATGAAACTGTCTAGTTTGTATCTCTCTAGGTCCTTTATTTCAGACAATAAACATCTATTAGATATCTACTGTATATAAGACACCATAGGCAGATTTAAAGACAATTAAACTATGGTCTCTGTCCTAGAAAGAAACCATAATCTAAACAGGGAGATAAGAGACACTGTGGCAGGGGTCCCTAAACCACTTCCAGATTTAGTGATTTGTTAGGAATATTCACAGGACACAGTATATAGTCATAACAGCAATGATTTATTACAGCAAGGGAATACTGAGGAAAATTAGCAAAAGGAAAAGGCATAGTACAAAGTCAAGAGGAAACCAGGATTAAGCTTCCAAGAGTTCATTCTTGTGAAATCACCCAGGACGTGCTAAATTCCTCCAGTAATGACTGTGACAACATGTGTGAAATCTCTACCAGGGAAGCTCATTAGAGACTCAGTGCCCAAGATTTTCACTGGGGATTGGTGAAATAGGGACCATCTGCCTAGCACCTACCAAAATTCCAAACTTCAGAAGGAAATCAGGTGTTTAGCATAACTTTACTTGTTTACACAGTTTATAGAGAATCATTTTTATGTGTAAGGAGTGGTGGAAACACTCCTGAATTCCAAGTTCCCAGATGCCAACCAAGGGCCAGCCTGGCAGCATGTTTTTCTTTCTTTCTTTTTTTTCCCCAAAGATTTTATTTATTTATTTGACAGAAAGAGAGCACACAAGCAGGGGGAGGGGCTGAGGGAGAGGGAGAAGCCGGCTCCCTGTGCAGGGAGCACGATGTGGGGCTTGATCCCAGGACCCTGAGATCATGACCTGAGTGGAAGACAGATGCTTAACTGACTGAGCCACCCAGGCACCCCAGCAGCATGTTTTTCTAAGGAGAGCAGTGTCAAGCCTGGTATATTACCTCTTTTCTGCACAGAAACATAGTAAAAAACAAACAAAAACCAAAAAACAATCCAAGCACTAAATTAAAAATAAACACATAAGGGAATTTTGGCACAGCAGAGACATATAGATGAATGTAACAGAATAACAAGTCTAGAAATAGAGAAGAAATATGTGGTCAACTGATTTGGGACAGAGATTCCAAGGTAATTCAATTGGGAAAAGAATGGTCTTTCTAGTACATGGTACTGGATTAATAGGACATTTATACATTAAAATTATGAATCCCTCTTCTTGCCTGATACCATACATGAAAATAAATTCAAAATGTATCATAGACATCAATGTAAGAATTAAAACTATAAAATTTCCTGAAGAAAACACAGGAGAAAATCTCTGTGACCTTAGATTAGGCAAACATTTTTTAGAACCAATAACATGAACTACTAAAGAAAAAAGATAAATTGGACTTCATCAAAATTAAAACTTATACTCTTTGAAAGTTATCGTAAGGGAAGTTGAAAAGGCAAATGACTAGACTGGGATAAAATATTTGCAAATACATATTTATTATTATGTGTATATTGTACAGGACAAATTTTAAGAATTTATAACTCAATAATAATAAGATGATGCAATTAAAAATGTGCAAAAGATTTGGCTTCACAGAAGATATAATATCAGTAACCATATGAAAAGTTAGTATCATTAGGAATTAAAGAAATATAAATTAAAACTAAAGGGGGTTATTAATTCACATTTTACTAGACTGGTTAAAATTAAGCAGGTTGACATTACTGAATACTGACAAGGATGTAGAGTAACTGGAAGTCTTATAAAGTGCTGGTGAGATTATACAAGGGTACAACTGCTTTGAAAACACCTGGCAGTTTCTAATAGTTAAACACTGCATGCCATACAGTCTAGGAATCCCACTCCTAAGTATTTATCCAAAAGAAATGAAAACATATATCCACACAAAGCCTGTATGTAAATGTTTATGGGCGCTTTATTTGTAATAAATAATAATAATAATAAACAAAAACAAAAATAGAAGAACTCAGATGTCCATCAATTTGGTGAATGGATTTTTAAAATATGGTTCATTTACATAATGAAATATTACTCAGTAATGCAAAGGAATTGTAGAAAGACAAAATAACATGGATGAATCTCAAAAGAATTAGAATGAATCAAAGAATCCAGACACAAAAGACTTCATATTATATGATTCCATCTATATGACTTTGTGAAAGAGACAGAATTCAGAAATAAGATTAGTTGTTGCTTGTGGCCATGGTGAAGAGAGATTGATTGAAATGGGGCATGACAGGACTTTTTGAGGTCATGGAAATATTCTATACCTTGATTATGGTGGTGGTTACATGAATATATATATCTCAAATATAAATATATATATATACTTATCAAACTACTTTATATTACATAAATTTGTATTATACAAATATTTTTTTACATGTAAATATCTCCTGTACCAGACAGGTGGTAAAATGTGCATTGTTACATTGCAGCATATTGTTAATTTACGAATTAGTTACATGGGCTCTTAGGGCTTGAAGAGTTCACAGCAGAGAAGGATCACTATAGACCCTCTAGTAGAGGGGATTTTACTGTAGAAAATGAACTTGAATTCTACTCTGAGGAGTGTGAATGACTCAGAGAGACAAAGCAGGAGAGAGGTCATTCCTCCTCATCTTCTTCCAAATATTCTTCATACTTCTAGAGAGATCTTTCTGTCTCTAACAATCCCAGAAACTTGGGCCTCTCACTCACCTGTTTTCAGATCTTCAGTTGTTTCCCATCACCTGGAGAATCCAATACAAACTCCTCAGTGCTAATGACCTGACTCCTGCCCATCTTGATTCCCACTGGCTTATAAGGTTTCCTTTGTCTACTGAATTATAGATAAGTGAATATTCCCAGCCAGGCCCTGGTTAGAGCAGCAGTATGCCAGCCTTCAGGCTATGGAGTTTGAGAAGGCAGAGAGGCAAAAAAAGACCTAGTCAGAATTTCTGCTGGAGAGCGAGACAAATTTGTAGGGAAGAATTCATAATCAATCAAAGAGACATGAATTTTACCTCTTAGACCTCTAGAGGGAATTCTGGCTCAGAGGCTTGTTGGCAGGAACCCCTTTAATAAAACAAAGGTACTGGAGAAGGGTGGAACTGTGAGCTCAGAGGTGAGTGCTGAAGCTTCGAGTAGGTCAGCATAGCAGAGATGTTCAAACCCCCAGGAGGCAGCATAGCATAGTCACTATGAGCACAGTCCCCAAGCCTCTGACCTCTGCCTTTGCACCTTAATAGCTGTGCTACTTTGGGCAAGTAGCATAGCTACCTGAACCCTCAAAGTCTCATTTTTCTTATCTGTATGGAGTTTAAATATGCTAATGCAATAAGAGTATTAACACAATGACTGATGCATAACAATTCCTGAGTAAATGGAATCTCTAACAGTTAAGAAGAGGCAGTGAATCAGCAACACCCAAATTATGGAAAGAGCCCAAATGTCCATCAACTGATGAATGGATAAAGAAGGTGTGGTATACACACACACACAGGAATATTACTCAGCCATAAAAAAGAATGAAATCTTGCCATTTGCAACAACATGGATGGAGCTAGAGAGTGTAATGCTAAGCAAAATAAGTCAGTCAGAGAAAGACAAATACCATATGATTTCACCCATATGTGGAATTTAAGAAGCAAAATAAATTTAAGAGGCAAACCAAGAAATAATTTCTTAACTATAGAGAACAAACTGATGGTTACTGGAGGGGAGGTGGGCAGGGGGATGGATTAAATGGCTGATGGGTATTAAGGAGGGCACTTTCTGTGATGAGCACCAGGTGTTGTATGTAAGTGATGAATCACTAAATTCTACGCCTGAGACTAATATGGCACTCTGTTAATTAACTAGCCGGAATTTAAATAAAAACTCTAAAAAATGGAAGAAGAAGTGAAGCAACTCAAGTCCTTCCTTACTCTTATAGAAGTATTTGACAGAGTCCCTAAATCTGCCTGTGAAGAGTAGGAGGATGTAGCATTCTGATGACTTAAAGGTTACATCTACACCTTTTTTGTAAAGCTTGAAACAAGGACAAGGAACAATGGCTACAAAAACTTAGATAAATCACTTTGCCTCTTTGGACCTCAGTTTTCTTACCTATAAATTTGGATTTGATGATATTTTACAAACCTTCCAGTTCTAACATGTTATGACTCTATAAAATGGGATGGATTGTTGAATTATGACAAAAGTACTCTTTCATTTTATATGACCTTAGAAAAGAATGATGCCCTCAGATGATCTGACATTTTCCAGCTCTAACCTGCCCATTGATTCAGGATTGAAGCAATAACAGATGGGATTGACAGTGAAATTGAAATTAGCACATAAATTATATAGAAAACTATTAATTTAGTATAGCAAACCCATGGTTGTTCACAAAGTTTGGGATAATAGTTCTGTTGGCGAAGGTTTCTTTATTGGTTAAAAGTACACGAATCAGTTTGGTTTAAACCAGTTCTTTCTTAATGAAATTCAAACTAAGTGAGGAGTTTTCTGTAATTATTAAAGACTTCATTCAGTCCTAACACACGGAATAGGAACACAGTAAATGTGAGTCCCTGTGATTCCCTCTTTTCTTTCCTTTCTCATTCCGTAATAGCTCCCAGCCTGGTGGCATTGGAGTCTACAGAACACATTAATTTACATGACCTGTTGCTTTGCTGAGCATTTCTGTAAAAGGAAGAGAAGTCTCAGGAATGAGCTAAAGTTAGCAAAAGGCCCTTCCCAGGATTCAGCTGGGATCTGGAACCATCAGAACTCCACAGTGAGGGCTGTGAGCTAAAGAATAGTAAATCCAACTTCCCTAAACTTTGCAAGAAATGATCTGCCAAGACCTCAAATTCAGTTACACTTTTATTACTTAGGGAATCAGTCAGTTGCCTTTAGCTGTTTTCACAAACATTAGATACCTATGCAGTTCTGAACAGCCAAGGGAATTTACTGAGAGCATGGAACATAGCAAAGAAAACTTGATATGAAGAAATTTTAAAACCCATGGTTTCTCTGTTTCAAGAGTGTCTGTTACAAATAACAGACTCAAAATCCAAAAGAAAAAAAGTTTGAACTTTCTTTCAACTGAACCTTTTTGTCACTGTGTTTACAGAAAGTTGGCTGAAGAAAGCCTTTTATAGGTATGTGGTTCTGTGTAGCAAAACAATGTTGGATATAACATAATTACATAGTAACATCATTGTGCTATTAATTAGCAGTAGGCCATAATGATGGTTATTAATGATACATGGGAGCACAGAACAAGCTTAACCTCAGAAAGAAAAGAAAGGGGGCACCTGGGTGGCTCAGCTGCTAAGCGTCTGCCTTTGGCTCAGGTCATGATCCCAGAGTCCTGGGATCGAGCCCCACATCGGGCTCCCTGCTCCGCGGGAAGCCTGCTTCTCCCTCTCCCACTCCCCCTGCCTGTGTTCCCTCTCTAGCTGTCTCTCTCTGTCAAATAAATTAAATAAATAAATAAATAAATAAGAAAGAAAAGAAAGGGATTCCAAGTACCTCTTCCATTAGTTGCATGGAAAGACAGAGAATGTACCTGGTAGAGAGATGGAAAATTTAAGTGAGAAAAATGTCTGTTGGACCAAGTAAAATGACCAAAACTCTCCCAAACATCAATAAGAAAACCCCAGGAAGTCCATATTTGTATAAGCATGATGGAAAGAAACGAAACCTTCCAAAAGAGAACACTTAGAGTGAGTTTCGAGCACTTACAGGTGCAAAGATTAAGGACTGTGTAAATAGTACCAGAGACCTGAAATGTAGAAACAACCCATCACAAAATGAAGAACTGCAGACCTGTAGGTTTCACAAAGAAGAATCTGCAACAGGGGAAACAAAATAACATGGGGTGTGGATGTTCTCAAGCAAGTGGAGGTTAGTACAATGCATTGAATGGTATTTTCCATCATGGTGATTATGATGAAGTTAATAAGTAATAAGATGGAGAGCTGGTCAGAGATCTGACAAGGGAAGGAGACCAGGTACTTGGATGTGAATGAGATTTCTAAAAATGTATTCTAAAGAAACATCTGTAATTAGTGGCAGGAAGTCTTGAGTAAGCCCCTTGCAGCTTTTCTTTGTAGGTGAGACACCCCTATGAGCATGGCTGTGTAATAACATATGCTCTAAAAAATGCTCTTCTCTCTAGTTTTGTAAAATGTGATATAGAAATTTAGAGCAGAGATAAATTGCAGAGGAAACAAAGAAGGTACCATCAGTGCTTTTCCTTCTCTACTCTGCCTTCATGCTTTGACTCTAAATAAAATACCCAACAAACGCTTTTAAGATATCTGTTTGAAGTTGAACCAAAGTATTAGTCTGTCTGAGGTGCCCATGTGTCTCTGTCTAGCCCACGTGAAATGCAAACAGCTCTCAGTTCAACACATGGCTTGACTCACTCTCAACAAACACTTGGTCATCTTCACGAAGATCCCTATGTTAAAGATCCCCTAGAGATGCTGTCATAGATCCCCTCCAATTTGGCCAGGGAGCAGTCTCCCTGATTAGTAGAGTCAGAGTTCTGGGACCCCCAAAAAGGCAACTCAGATAGAAAGCACACAGACTATTTTCTTCTAAATAAACTACAGTTTCTATTTGTGTTTCATTAATTTTTTTCCACTTACCTTACTCTCAAAACATCAAACATGCTACAACTAATCTCATCTGTGAGAGTCCCTTTAAAAAAATGGTTCATAAATTGATAATATCTTACCTAGAAGAGGCAATTCCGTCTGTTTCCAATATCTAGTTAAACAAAGAAGTCAGTAATAAAATATTTGTTCCTACAAATACAGAGATTATAGTAAATATACTGCTATGGACCTTTACATGTATATGTGTATAGAAGTGTAGGACTCTACCTTAGGAGAGAACAGAAGCTTGGATACAGGAATACATGTTACAGAGCAATGTCCTGAACAATTGAAAACAATACAGTAATTTTTATTATACTTGATAATATATTTCACGTTACTTAAATCTTCATAGGCCATCCCTTTGCATAAAGCCAACAACACACCCACTTACTCTCATGTATGTGTAGCACCCCACCCAGGATGACCAGTAGGTGGCCTATGGCCAGAGATGGCCATCTCTATGACCATCCTGTTCAGATAAGTTAGGAAGTTCCTGCTATGCCCATGTATGAGACTGTCCCAAAATCTCCAAAAAGGAGAAAGAGTAAATCCTGGCTAAAGTGTGACCAGCATAGACACCTAGATACTCCATGGAGTAAGGACCAAGGAAAACAGAAATGTAAACTTTGATCTCCACAAGTGACCAGTGGGAGGCTTACTCCTTTCTCTGGTCCCATGCTCATAACCCACAAACACACTCTTAGAAATGCTCTAGCTTTCCCTACCCAACCCGCATTTCCTGAATATCAAGTCATCTCCAAGTTACTTTCTTCCATGGGAGACATGTGGTTTAGTTTCACCTACTTAATGGATTTCTGAAAATGAGAAAAATAATTCCAGTCTCTGTTTATACAGTTTTAAAAGTTCATTCAATTAGATAACCCCTCCACCCCCCTCAAAAAAAGAAAGTCTATACCCATCTGAGATGAGGAAGCAGGAAAGTAGTTGAGTTCTGTTTTGTGCTTCATTCAGCTCTGAGGCACTGGGTCTCAGATGACTATTTCTGCTAAGGGAGTTTCAAATCATAGGTTTGAGGAGGAAATTTATCATCTCATGGGAGGAAGCAAACTGGAGTGGTTTAAGAGAACACTCTGAAATTAGATTTGACCAGATTCAAATCCAATCCCTACTACTTCCTAGTTCTCTGACCTTGAACACTCACTTAACCTCAATTTCCTCACCTCTAAACTGTGCATGCTCTGAGTACCTGCCTTTTAGAGTTAATATGGGAATTAAATAAAATAGTCCATGTAAAATGTTTAACATAGTACTGGGGACATAGGAAAAAGTCAGTATGCATTAGCTGCTATTGTAACTGTTTTCAGTTTGCCAATGGGTTTTTTTTTTCCCCCCAGTTATGTGCTTTCTAAGATTATTACTTTTTTGCAGAAGAAAAGACTCACCATTGTTTGGTGACTCTGCTGTCAAGTAATGTTTTTTTGTTTGTTTGATTATGTTATGTTAATCACCATATATTACATCATTAGTTTTTGATGTAGTGTTCCATGATTCATTGTTAGCGTATAACACCCAGTGCTCCATTCAGTACGTGCCCTCTTTAATACCCATCACCAGGCTAACCCATCCCCCACCCCCCTCCCCTCTAGAACCCTCAGTTTGTTTCTCAGAGTCCATAGTCTCTCCTGGTTTGTCTCCTCCTCCTATTCTCCCCCTCATTTTTCCCTTCCTGCTATCTTCTTCTTCTTCTTTTTTTTTTTTTTAACATATAATGTATTATTTGTTTCAGAGGTACATCTGTGATTCAACAGTCTTACACAATTCACAACACTCACCATAGCACAAACCCTCCCCAATGTCTATCACCCAGCTGGCCCATCCCTCCCATCCCCCACCACTCCAGCAACCCTCAGTTTGTTTCCTGAGATTAAGAATTCCTCATATCAGTGAGATCATGTGATACATGTCTTTCTCTGATTGACTCATTTCGCTCAGCATAATATCCTCCAGTTCCATGCACGTCGTTGCAAATGGCAAGATTTCATTCCTTTTGATGGCGGCATAATATTCCATTGTATATATATACACCACATCTTCTTTATCCATTCATCTGTCGATGGACATCTTGGCTCTTTCCATAGTTTGGCTATTGTGGACATTGCTGCTATAAACATCGGGGTGCACATACCCCTTCAGATCCCTACATTTGTATCTTTGGGGTAAATACCCAATAGTGCAGTTGCTGGGCCATATGGTAGCTCTATTTTCAACTTTTTGAGGAACCTCCATACTGTTTCCCAGAGTGGCTGCACCAGCTTGCATTCCCACCAACAGTGTAGGAGGGTTCCCCTTTCTCTGCATCCCCGCCAACATCTGTTGTTTCCTGACTTGTTAAAATTAACAAGTTGCCAGTGGGTTTTTTGTTTTTATGTGCAGGTTCCAACTGGTGATTTACAAATCTCCTTGCCTCTCTCTCCCAGTCACTTTCCTTGTTTTTGAATATGGAAAGCCAGAGTCATGGAATGGTCTCAGGGAGAATGGTGCTATGGGGACTTAGAGTTTGAGCCCCCATGAGGTACAGAAGAAAAGGAAGCCAAGAGTTAGAAATAGGAGCATTTCTCTATGGGTCAGAATTAAGCCACAGGACCCAAGGTGGTCCTGGGAGTGGGGATTGTCCTGTTGTCTGTGAAGCCCCTTGTTCCTTTGATTCCTCTTTCTTCTCTAACCTCAAGTCAAGGGTGCCTCCCTTTCTTTAAAAACGAAGGCCAAATATCGGAATGTCCATGAATTTTAAGAATATAAGGTGCGGGTATTGAGGAAAGTAATGGCAAGAAGCACACACTCTTTTTGGAGACTGATGTTTTCATATAAATAAAGGAACATGACATTAAATGACAAACTTTGTTTCTGTTGCAGAATTACACCTTGCCAATAAGGTGATAATGTATAGAGGAATGAGGAAATGCAATAAATTCTGTGTTATTGTGATTCTAGTTATCTGTGTTAGTTATGTTATATAAAGTTACCACAAACACTGAATTAGCAAATACTGAAATAATGCTCCCAGGGCAAATTCAAGGTTAGGTTCCTGTGAACTTCTGGTCACATTTTCATCAACCTATCAAAATATAATCCTGTTTTCCATGTATTTCTATTTAAAGACACCTAATTTAACATATACTGTTGATTCATTAATATTGAACCCATGGTCAGCAGCACCATAGGTCATGTCTGAAGCAAGCTTGCCTAACACATTTTTTTTCCAGAAGGCCCATCACAGCCTCTTTGCACCTAGGAACACTAGACAACACTTTGGCACTGTCCTCGAGGGCCATGTTAAAAAGCAAAATCACCCAAAAAGGGGCACACAAATATGAAAAACATGGCATTAAATAGACAGTACAAAGGACACTTATTTGCAGTGAGAGCTGAAACAAGGCAGAACATTACCTTGTCCCCTCCCAGCTGGAAGTGTGTGCATTAGGTAGCTCAATTTTTTCCCGTTCTGTGCATGTCCACAAATGACTGCAGAAGCACTGTAAGTATCTATTTGGGGGTTGCAAATAGGCAAATTCACAGAGTCTGTGAGTAATGAGGACTGACTGTACTAAACCAGCTACCAATGTACCTTTTTCTTCCAACAATACATGTAAGTTCCTGTGCTCTACATTCTCACAGCACTTGATGACTTCAGACTTTAATTTCTACACTTTGGTGAAGGAATAATAGTTTTATCTGCGTTTACCTCATTTTGGTCCTCAATATCTTGAACATATATGATACAAAGTAGTCACTTGATATGCTCAATGAATTAATACACTGCTAGCCCACAGAATCAAATTAAATTACTTGCAAATTAAGATACTTTTCATAAAGGTTTTTTTTTTTTCCAGGATCTATCAGAACACTATGGTATCTTTCTTGTATGTCATAAGTGAATAGGTCCAAGAGATATTTACACAGATGTTTAAGAACTCATGAAATTGTGAGATTTCCTCCCACTCTTGTTAAGCAGGTCAGTCACCACTGTCAAATTCACAAAAAGGAAAAAGTACTACAAATATATTTACATTATTATTTTGTGAATTTTTTTCTCTTCGCTCAATTAAAAACATTTCTACTTATTGCACACAGAAAAAGGAAATGCCATGGTATAGAAATATTATTGCCTCTATCCAGTACCTTCTGGGGATTAAGAACAAAACCCCTAAACCTGAAATCAAGTTTAGGACTGCACCAATCTTCACCAGGAGGAATGAGGTCCAATACATAGCACATGCTTATTTTATACTATCTTATTTAACATAGATTTTTGACCTTTCTGAGTATAACAAATGATTCATTCATTTTCATTCATGAATGTTTACTTTCTTTTTAAATGTTCTTTAGATCTTTAAGTCCTCAGTGTAGTTTGGATGTTTCTTCCCAGAACATACTCTATTTCACATAGCATTCCCTTTTCAAGCCTCACATGAGACACCAACCTTATTTGTTTAATTATTTGGAATATTTCATTGTCCTATAATGTTTAACTTGACAATTTCATATAAGAGCATAGAAAAGAAAACTGCTTTAAGTGTTACTATAATGTGCAAAGACAAGTCATGCATTCAGCAGTTTTTCATAGCCTTGTTTAAAATGGCTTATTTACATTACTATTGCCTATGGGACAAAGCAGGAAATTACCAAGACTTTAAAATGCTTTTGTTTCTAAAAAAGAGGAGATTAATAGATTAGTTAAGATATAACTAATTATCTTATTTGCATATACTATTGATAAAGAAAAAGCATAGTAAAGTTGCAAAAGGCAGCATCTAGGAAGTGTCAAGACTCAAGGGATGCTCTCCTGTTGGACCTCTCTCTCTCTGAGCAGATCCTACATCATTGCCTGTAGAAGATGCTGGGGAAATGATTATTGTTATGTATTGGCTAACTTACCATCTTAGTCTGTTTGGGCTACTATAACAAACTACCCTAAACTGGATGCCTTTAACAACCAACATTTATTTCTCACATTTTCAGAGGTTGAGAAGTCTGAGATCAAGGCACAGGATGATTTAGTATCTGCTGAGGCCCAGCTTCCTAAATCTGGAATAGGAACCCTTCACCACCTTAGACTGGCTCTACCTCATTCCCTTCTGATCTTGATAGTGATGCTTTTTTCTCATTTGTCAATTGCCTAAACCCCTTCATCTCATTCTCATTCTGCATGCTCTTTTTCTTACACCCATTGTCATTTTAAGCATTTAACAGAATTTATCTTCAAGATCCTTAAGAGGCACTCCTGTGTTCCCCCAGCCCCCATAATACACACAAAAATTCCTTTTTCTTTACAATTCTGGCAGCTGTTACCACTAACTCACTTCTATGACTTGGAATATAACCTCTCTATGTAAAGAAATATTGCCCTTATCCCCATGTTCACCATTGAAATATAATTTATATCTTCTAGATTTTTAAACATTCCTAGGTTCAAATAGGCTGACAACCTCCAACTCTACCTAAAGCCCTTTAAAATATTAGGACAAAGAACATTTATTTTCATCACAAAATATGGATGATAATTTTCTTCCCCAAAGAACTTCTAAAATATTTTTTATAATACTATCAGCTCCACTAACAATTCACTAATATTATGAATGTATCTTATTTGAACAAAATTTCATCCTCACTATTTCCAGATTGAAGAGTTAATTTTTCCTCATTTGTTTAATTATTATATATGCTCTTCCAACTGTAGCTTTCTTCATTGATTTTATTTATATTTACTAAAACAAATGTAGAGTCAAGGATTGGCCCAACATTGCCTCACAAACTCAGGGAAAATATTCATATCTCTGCATGAAAACCTGAGGTCTGAAAACAAGTTACTTTCAAACAACTGGGATTTCCAGTTAAAGATGAGGGATTAAAGACACTAAAATGATAAATGATTGAGAAATAAAAATATCCTAAGTGTACAAATGCAAAGAGAACAGGAGAGAAGACATCAGTGGCATGGAGATTTCAATATATCCTTGGAAGACTGAAAGTTGATGGAGAAGTAGTAATTGGTCATATAAAACAAAGGAAGCCAAAGCTTAAAGGGTGTGCAGAGGGGGGAAGAAAATTTGAAGCAATAAGAGTATTCTTCAACAGTGGAATGATTAAATAAATTATTACATATCCACATTTTGGAATATTGTATAGCCATTAGAAAAATATAGTAGACCTGTAGCAGTTGACTGAGTGTTTTTCATGAATTATTGCTAAGTGGCCAAAACAATAGAGAAAAGATAGAATAAAACAATCTCTATTTGTAAAATAAATAATAACAAAAAATTTATTACATACATATAGATGATTATATAAGTATGGAAAAGGTGGTGAAAGATACATGCCAGGTTCTTAACATGAGTTACTTGGTGGCCTTGAGGGGATACTGATACTGATGGACAGGACAGCTGTGTATGGCTACACAGGTTATGCACTGTATGATTCCAGGGGCATCATTCATGTAGATTGTGGTGGACAGATTTTTAAGTGGTCCCTAATGATTTATGCTTCCCTAGTGTTCATGGCCTTTTTGAGTCCCTCTTATTGGTAGGAAAAATCTGTGATTTGCTTCTAATATAATACAGCAAAGGTAATTACATGTATGTGATTATGTCACTTAAGACTGTAGTGCCCATCTTCTTGGAATCTCTTTTACCCTTGTTGGCTGTGAGGAAGACAAGGAACTGCAGGTGAATTGCTGAGGATGGCCTCTGGCCAACAACCAATAGAAAATGGAAGTTCTCAGTCCTACAGCCATAAGGAATTGAAAGCTGCCAACAACTATGCAATCAGGGGGGCAGATAATTCTCCAGGCAAGACTCCAGATGAAACTGCAGGCCCAGATAACACCTTGATTCTGGCTTCTAAGATCCTAAGCAGAGGGTCCAACTGAGCCATGCACAGACTCCTAACCCACAGAAACTGTGAGATAAGAAAGTTGTATTGTTTTAAGCTGCCAAGTTGTGGTAATTTTGTTATGTAGCAATGGATAATTAATGCATAGATCTCAATCTGATTTGATGTTTACAGTTAGCAATTCATACAACCATACATGGTAGCCCTGGTTGGAGAGGAAGAGGAGGAGAAGGAAAGGGACATAGGCAAAAAAGAAAAGACTGCTCAGACAAAAATATATATTTTTATATTGTCCCATCTGTGTTCAAATTACATGAGTAGGCATTAGTAATTAGAAAAAATAATACATTGTAAGTGAAAAGCAGGCTGCCGTAGTAATGAATATGTACAATGGTTCATTTTCACTTAAAAAATCAAATTAAAAAGCAAGCACAGCACAATTTTTATATGGGTAAATGCATTTATGGGTTACTATGAGCCCTTTGGCTCCATGATTTTTAGCTCTTTACAGCACAGGTGTTCTGCCTTTGCAAAAGTTTCATGTATAATGAGGATTTTCTGGGAAGCACTTGCTACATATCTGGAAGTCAGTGGTTTAAGTGTCATACACATTATGGATCCACTATTCTCAATTTTCTTTGATAAGATGTGCTCTATCAAATATCATTTTTCTCTTATTTGCTCAAAACGGTCCTCTACTTATTACCCTCATGCTTTCCCTGTCATTAATGACACCTGTAATTTAAGACAGATGCCATTCAAATAGGCTGTCAGTTGCTTTTGTTTTTCAAAGTGTGATGGTGATTAAATTGTGGGGGTTTTGCTTAATTTTAATTCCTCAGATTTAGAGAAGTTAATGATTCATTTTGATAACCTGTGTTCTTTATTTCTTATTTATTACCCTTGAAAACACTTCATGAATAGATTGTTCACTTAATTCTTCTTTTACGAAAGAATTAGTATTTTTTTGTTCTCCTTTATAAATGATCTTGACATTTTATATCAAAGCAATTTTAGGAAAATCATAACAGGAAAAAAAAAGAAAGGGTCTCAATAAAATGGAAATACTTTCTGTAATGGATATGTTTCTAGCTTTGAGTTCACAGATCACTAGGTTTGCAATCATGACTTTTCTCTGGAAAGGAGAAAGTTTATATGTTCTTTTTTAACGAACATGGGAAAAGTAATTTAATAATTTTTCAATAACATTGAAATGATATTTGTGCTACTCAAAATATAGCCTCATATCATTCATTAGTTTATCTACCCACTAAATTTACCACACCTTTACAATCATATATGTATGAAATAATATAATAAATGTATAAATGACTTGCAACCAAGGCATATGTGAATGTAAGATGTTTGCTGGATTTAGGTTTGTAGGTGTCATTTATTTATTCATTTATTCAATAAATGTTAGGCAACACTTCATTAGTTGAAAACTATGCAATATTAAATAATAAAAATGACATATATCTTAATCCCATGGAGCTCACTATATAGAAGAGGAGAATTTTATGAGACTCATACAAATCAGTAAACTGTAATGAATGTTGAAAGTGCGATTAAGGAGATCTATCCCTTGCTATAAGTCTCTATGACATAATGAGACAAACTTAGGAAGATGGGAAAGGGGTACCCTGAAGAAGTGAGGAGTGAGCTAGATCTGAAGGCAGGGCAGGCGTGACCCTGCTGAAAGGGTATGAGAGCATTCCAGGATGGAGGTACACGTGCAAAGCCTGGAGCAGAAAGGAGTATGGCATGTTCGAGGTGCAGAAGATCTGTGCAGCAGGAGCACTAGAATGAAGGGGTGCTAGGAAGGGGTGTGGCTGGAAAGGCCACAAGGGCAAGATCAGGACTTCTGAACACTCTGCTTGGGAGTCACTAGGGGAACTGGGGACAGCCCCCAACCCTTCAAGGAGAACCACTGGAGCAGGGCCCGTGCAGCAGTACAAAGTTCCCCAGGGATTCTTATGTCCAGCCAGTGTTCAGAGATGCTTGACTAAGCCTTAAGTTAGGGCCTTAAGCCATGTTAGGATTTCAGGTATTTTCCCAAAAGTGGTGTGTTTTAATGAGAAGGTAACAAGGTCCGATTTGGAGGTTGTGAGTACTATTTAAGCTACTTGTAGGGAATATATTGATGGGTCACATGACATGGTGGATGCAGTAGGTAAGCTATTGCAATAGTCCCCAAATGGAGTGGAGGATATGGCTGGAGTACTGACAAAATAAAGTAAAATGAAAAAATAATTTAAGTAATTCCTATTAGATTTATCAGGAAGATATTACTCCATTGTCTTTATGCATCCAGTGTTGCTACTGAAAAGTCTAACGTTAGTCAGATCATTGTTCATATTTAGGTGATTCTCCTTTCCTCTCCAGAAACTGTCAGAATGTTCTCTTTGTTTTATATGTTTCAAATCTTACTATAATATACTCAGTTGAGGTTTTAAATTTTTAAAATTTATATTCTTTTCTCCGTATTCATCCTTTTTGGCACACTATACATTTGTTCAGCCAAAGGTCTAATCTATCTTTCTTTAATTCTAGGAAATTCTGGTTCATTATTTTTTCAACTGTTTGAATTTATTATATATATATATGATTATTTATGACATTTTCCTCATTCTCTCTATCATTTTATCTCTTGTTGATGTATTCTGGGAGAGTGCTTTAACTTGACTGTCTAGCTAATAACTCATTTTTCAGTGTTTTCAGTGTTCTTCTATTCAGCCCATGCACTGAGTTCTCTATTTCAATAACAATAGGTTTCATCCTAATATCTCCAATAGGATCCTCTCCAAAACTGCTTGTTGTTACATCATGTATGCAATATCCCTTTTGGAGTATCTGTTCTGTGCGTTCCATTAGTTAATTTCCTTCTGTGTCATTCCATTTGTAGTGTGGCTTTTTTTCCCCCCACTATTGTCAGGCTTCACAATTGCGTTGGGTGATAATATTGCTTTGGCAAGGAGATAGAAAAGGGCAAAAGTTTAGGTCTCGCTTTGTACTTCTAAAAAGGGTCTGGATGTGTGTGGGGGTGAGCACCCCAAATCTATAATATTGCAGTAAGTGCTACCATTCACTGTCCTCTCCTGCAGCCCAGTCTTCCCCCAGATCTCCTCCATGTACTCCAGCCCCACTCTTGCTGGAGCAGCTGCATATAATAGTCAAGGAGTGGAGTTGCTCAGAGGCCAGCCAGGCAATAAGGATTCCTCATTCATGGCTCCCAACTTAAGCTCAGTAATGCCACTATTTTGATGTTACCTATCACTCTCGACTGCTGCTATTGCTTTCTTGTCCAGAACTGAATAGATGGGAATAATGTGGGACTTTGGGTTCTGAGGCACTGGTGTAGGCCTAGCTGGATAGAGACATGGATGCAACCACAATGCTCTTCTTTTGCCCAACTCATGCTGGGACCAGGCCACAGTTTCCTACCAACCAACACTGTTCCTACCACTAAGAACCTACTCCTTCAGTCTTCTCAATATTCCTCTTGCTTTCTTTATTTTCTTGATTACTTACTTACTGAGTAGGGTTTTGAGACCCCACCAACGTCTTCTTCCTGCTCTAGAATCTCCACTGTAGTTAGATGAATTCAAACAACAGCCATCCCAGTTTTTCATTTCCTTCTTTATTAAGACATTTCTAGTAATTTAGAATCTATCTTTGTCTTTTAATAAGGCCTCCTATAAACTCTATAAGAGTACTTTGCCCATAAATTCCTCTAATAATTAGTTTTTAATGCTCAGAAAACTCCCTCGTTTCTCTGGATTATTTCTAAATACCTTCTCCCAGATAGCTTTACTTCCAGCAGAATGTAAATCCCTATGATAGTTTTTCCAGGCATAAGAGGCATTAAATTCTTTATAAAATTATGCTGCTGTCAATTCTTCTTGTAGTTCTAGGTTTCCTTTCATATATTTAGATTCCCTGACATGTTTTGCATAAATGTTTATGGCTTTATGTTTTTCTTTATATTACCTTTTTATATTATACATATAAAAGTACTCACCTTGAACTTAATGTTGTGACTATATTTGTAGTAATATTTGTCTAATAAATCTCCTATTTGCTTTTATGTTCAAAGTTTCTATTTCATTTTTAAGATATCTCCCAGGTATGAATTAATTTTTTTTAAAGATTTTATGTATTTATTCCAGAGAAAGAAAGAGAGAGAGAGGAGGAGGTGCAGAGCAGGACAAGCAGACTCTGTGCTGATCAGGGAGCCTGACTCAGGCCTTGATCCTGGGACCCTGAGATCATGACCTGAGCTGAAACCAAGAGTCAGACACGACCAACTGAGCCACCCATGTGCCCCATGAATTAAATATTTTTAAAGCAATTACATAATCTTTCACTTTTGTGGAGAGTGAATATCATCTGTGTTTACTAACGTGATATGCTTAGTTTTACTCTTGCCATCTTTTTTCTTGGTTTTTGGTTTATATTTTATTGTCATTTTGTTTTCTGTCTTTTGCCATATGAATTTTTTCTTTGCTAGTTATCCAGTAATTTAAAAATATATATTATACTTTTAATTAATCATGAATTTTAAATAATATTTGTATTAAATTAAAAAGAAATCCACAAGATGAGGAACTTAGCGTATCATTATACCTCCCAGACCATAATTTCCCAGTATTTTTAATATAATATAGACTTTCAGACTGTTATTACATGTTACTTGCCACATATTCTCCTTTAACAGCAATTTTTGACATTGGTATTCATTTGGATCCAAAATTACAATAATTACTTGATCGTAAGTCAGTTTTTAGCCATTGTCAGTGCTGATCACCAATTGTTTTATGCCACAGTTTTTCTATTCTTGATGTTCTTATTAAAATGGAATTTCATTTTAAGTTTTAGGGATATTATAAATAGTAGATTTTGCATATAAAGTATGAATAGTGCTTGGCACAGGAGTAATGATTTAATAAAAATAGTAATTTTATTTTATTTACTTTCTTATTATTTGGGGGACATGAAGAGACATTTTCTTTTATTTATTTATTTATTTTTTAAAAAGATTTTATTTATTTATTTGACAGAGAGAGACACAGCGAGAGAGGGGACACAAGCAGGGGGAGTGGGAGAGGGAGAAGCAGGCTTCCCGCGGAGCTGGGAGCCCAATGTGGGGCTCGACCCCAGGACCCTGAGATCATGACAGGAGCCGAAGGCAGACGCTTAACGACTGAGCCACCCAGGTGCCCCGAAGAGACATTTTAAATTGGTAAAATAGTAGCCACTTAAAAACTCTTAATGGCATTATGTTTAATTTATCACATCAAAAATATATCTTTATCTAAGTTTTTCCCCCGAAATGGAGAGAATGATTCCCATATTTTTGCATATATAAAATATTTTTTCTATCATCTCAATGTACAACTTGGTTTTATACAGTTTTGTGGCATATATGTATTTTTTTACTTTTCACATTTTAATCTTGAATTTGTTTCTGCATTTAGTTTTTCAGAAGAAAAATATGAAGCCACCTAAATTTTTGACCATTATAGTAGGTTTTCTCCTCTCTACCTCCTCCCTCTGCCCCTCTTCCTTCTTCTTCATTCTCATCCTCTTCCACCATCTGGTTGCTTATAGATTTTTTTCCTTTGCATAGTCTACGCTTTCATCTAGGTGTAAATATATTTCTATTCATTGTGTCTGCAATATGATTGGTCCATTCTGGTACTACCTGTATCCATGGGCTACTTCTGCATTAACAAACCACCCCAAAACTTACAGGCTTAAAATAATGAGCATTTAATGATTGCTCAGGCATCTACAGGTCAGCTGGGTGGTTCTGATGATGGGAGCTAAGGTTGGCTGCTCTTCTTTAGAATTGCTCAGGTGATGGAGATCAGCTAGCATGTTCACTGACAGCTGACCTCAGGTAGGATGATTTTTCTGATGCACATCTTTCAGTAGGCTAGCTCAAGCTTGTTCACATGGTAGTGATGAAGTATCAGGAAAGAGAATAGAAGGTCACAAGGTCTCCCGACACCTGGCACATGGTCATTACACTACATTCTTTTGGTCAAAGTAAGTTACAGGGTCATCTCATATTCAGGGGTGGGGAAATAGAATCCACCTATTGATGAGAGGGGTTGCAAAGAACATAAATTTGAGGAGGATGGAGAATTGGAGACATTGTACAACTAATCTATCATGATACCCTAGTTGGAAATTTTCTTCAATTTTTTCTTTGATCATAATTTATTTTCAATTACCTTTTGTTGTTATTGTTCCAAATTCAGAGAACATACTGTTAGTTTAAATTCTTAATCTCCATTCTTCATTATCAATCATCTTTTTTTCTAGTCATGTCCCTCACTTTTCTTCTTGTTTTGCATGCTAGGAAAAATTTTCAAAACTGTTTCTGGTCACAGCTTAGATGTTCTGCGTTACAGTACTGTTCTTTAATGTATCCAAATAGTTATTCAATTTTTTGAATCGCATTTTGTATGTCTTTGCAATTCTTTCTTTGCTAACTCATTTTTATCTCATTCTATGTCTTTCTCCCCACTTCTCTCATCAATTTCCTTTTTTTCCCCAAGTCACAGGTCTTGAATTTTAATGCAGTTGCCAGCAGGTAAAAATTAGGACATTTATTAGAAATCCTGAATTTCAGCTTCTTTTGAATTAAAAGGTCTGGCAACAGTATATCTCAGATCCTACTTGCAAAACAGGCTGTCATTTTCCCTTTTAGATGGAACATTTTCTCTCCAGTTTGCTATAAACTCCACCACTTCCTAACACTGAGACTAAGTTTCAGTTGTAGTTTATCACTATAATTCTGATTTTTTTTTCATACTGTTCTAGGCACATATTTTTGTTGAAAGGAGAGGAGGCTAAAAGACAGTGAGAGAGTTGCTTGTTTTTTTTTTTTTAAAGATTTTATTTATTTATTTGACAGAGAGAGACACAGTGAGAGAGGGGACACAAGCAGGGGGAGTGGGAGAGGGAGAAGCAGGCTTCCCGCAGAGCAGGGAGCCCGATGCGGGGCTCGATCGCAGGACCCTGGGATCATGACCCAAGCCGAAGGCAGACACTTAATGACTGAGCCACCCAGGCGTCCCGAGAGTTGTTTGTTTAAGGAAAATATTATAGTGTATGCTTTTCCTGTGGATGGGAAGAATACTCCTTCATGCATCATATGAAAACAAAGACAATATGTGCTGAAAGAGTAACTTAAATTATATTTATAAAACAAATCATAAAGAGAACTAAGTAGAAAATTAAAAAAAGAAACAAACTAAAACCTTGACAAAGTACAAAATATTTTAAAAATGGTATTAGCATTTCAACATGTCACAGGGTTTATTTCTGGAACACTTTGGATGATAAAATTGCCCCCAAATTAAAAACTTATCACAATAGCATGTTCATTCTTTTTAAAAGGCATTGAATACAGTAAGAATTATGTTTTTTAAACAGGAACAAACATTCACATTTATAAATATAGCTAAACCACTATTTCTTGGATTATTTAAGCTATGGCTTAGAAATTATAGGAAGTATTAAAGAAGAAAATGTGAATCAGTTCTAGCATTTCTCGTGTTGTAATTGGTGACAATATAGATAAAAAATGCCACTTAGCTACCTCAGCAGTCTTAATGAAAATTTTGATTTGACCAACAAATTTTGGAGATTAAGCTATGATAGGCAAAATTTCAGAAAATGACTTATTTTTGTGTGTTGAAAAAACTTTAATGTGGTCTTAGCAAAATCAATAAGCTTATCTACAAAGAATATTCCCTAAGATGGCTAAAGTTGATGTTGGATTTGTTTGAAAATTTACACCCAAAGTTGCATACCTGGTAGGAATAAGGAACTTCAAGTTAAAAATTGCACTATTTATTGGGATAGGTTTGGGCTTAAATATTTGAAAATAGGCTACACAATGGACATAGTAATTAGCATTGTAAACTGAATTCATTCCCATAGTTTGATCTGTCCTTGAACTGGATGCCCAATATGGAGATTGCTGTACTACACTGAAGGTCATAATGAGGGGGATGAAAGTATTTTTTAAACCATTGGAAAAGAAATTAATTTGTTCATGTCTTCAAAAAAAATTCCTGTGGAGGCTCCTCAATGGAAGAATAGATCAAAATTTCCTTTTCAGGTTTAAAATCTTTTTTAAAAAATATTTTATTTATTTATTTGACAGAGAGAAACACAGTGAGAGAGGGAACACAAACAGGGGGAGTGGGAGAGGGAGAGGCAAGCTTCCCACTGAGTGGGGAGCCCTATGCTGGGCTCGATCCCAGGACCCTGGGATCATGACCTGAGCCGAAGGTAGATGCTTAATGACTGAGCCACCCAGGTGTCCCTTTCAGGTTTAAATAATAACCTGACAAGAGTTCTTTGAATATTTCTCTACAAGGGAATTCATATTAATTACAAATGTTTATGATTTGATTTTCTCATTCATTTCTACTGAAAGCATGTTGTATTAGTTTCTGGTGGTGCTGTAACAAATTACCACAAACTTGATGACTTAATCAATAGAAAATGTATTCTGTCATAGTTCTGGAGGTCAGAATTCCAAAATCAGTATTAGTAGGCTGAAACCAAGATATCAGCAGGGCCATGTTCCCTCAGAAGGCTCTAGGAGACAATCTGTTCCTTATCTCTTCCAGCTTCTGGTGGCCTCCAGATTGGCTGCATCATGCCAGTCTCTGCCTATGTGGTCAGATGTCTCCTCCTCTTCTGTGTCTTTAATTTTCCTCTGCCTCTCTTATAAGGGTACATGTGAAGGCATTTAGGATCCAGCCAGACAATCCAAAATAATCTCCCCATCTTAAGATCCTTAACTTAACTACAACTGCAGAGACACTTTTTCCAAATATGTTGATCTTGACAGCTTCCAAGGGTTAGGTCTTGTTACCTTTGGAGCCACAATTTAGCCCACTACACTTGTCTTTGGGAAATTCCCTTGGCAAAGAAAACTCTGGCTCATTTTCCTATGCTGAAATCAGTTTCAAGGAATAAAAATAATTTTCTGAATTACATTTCTGATATTATGAAGAAGAAAATCGAATTTCAAAAAAGGTTATATAGTTGCAGACCTTATGAAAATGAGGTAAAATTAATTAGCTTTCTTTCTCAATCAATACTGATAGTATGAATGAATAAATACAACTGAAAATTGCTGAACTGTAGGGCAAGATTGTACTGAAAACTAAATCAGTAACTGTTGGAATACCAGGTTTCTGAAATGTCTTGGGAGTAATTATCCTGAACATAAAAGGGACCATTCATGGATTCTTCCCATGTTTAAAGTATGTATCTTTGAAAACAGATGTTTTACATTATAAGACAGAATAAAAATAAATCTCATTCTCAGTTAACATTTTCAAGGATGAATTATTTATTGCATATCATAACTTGAATATTAGATCTAAATGAATATCTTGGTGTAGAAGGAAATATATAAAGTTTCCAGTTAAAAATCAATGTAATAACAATGAGGAAAGAAAAATAATTAGAAGTTACTAGAATAATAATTTGATGTCTATTTTCACTTTATGTATTTACATTTTTTTAATTTAAAATATACTCTAGTAAAATGCATGATTGAATTATCTTGCATGCTTATATAGGACAGTTTAACTAAAATATAGCAATCTTTATTATATGTGTACTAATTGATATTTTCATATATTTTGCCTTTTCTTATTCTGTTACACTATCTGCCCATGTAAACTCTGTGATTTTGAGTTTGCAGTCCCTGGCTTGTATCTTCTTCCTCATAGATGAGATAGATTTTTTTTTTTTTGAGATAGATTGTTTTAAAACACCTTTATTGGGGAGTCTAGGTGGCTCAGTCGGTTAGGCATCCAACTCTTGATTTCAGCTCAGGTCATGATCTTGGGATCGTGAGATTGAGCCCTGCTCTTGGGCTTCCCACTGGGTATGGAGCCTCCTTGAGATTCTCTCTCTCTCCCTCTCCCTCAGACCCTCCCCCGATTCTCTCTCTCCATCTCCTTTACAAAACAAAACTATACAGTGTCATTTGCAAATATCTTCTCCCATTCTGTGGGTTGCCTCTTTGTTTTGTTGACTGTTTCCTTTGCTGTGCAGAAGCTTTTTATCTTGATGAAGTCCCAAAAGTTCATTTTTGCTTTTGTTTCACTAGTCTTTGAAGTTGCTGTGGCCGATGTCGAAGCAGTTACTGCCTATGTTCTCCTCTAGGATTTTGATGCATTCCTGTCTCACATTGAGGTCTTTCATCCATTTTGAGTTTATCTTTGTGTATGGTATTAGAGAATGGTCGAGTTTCATTCTCCTGTATATAGCTGTTCAATTTTCCCAGCACCATTTTCCATTGCATATTTTTTCCTGCTTTGTCGAAGATTATTTGACCATGGAGTTGAGGGTCCATATCTGGGCTCTCTATTCTGTTCCATTGGTCTATATATCTGTTTTTGTGCCAGTACCATAGAAAAATGACACTACAGACAAAGCTCTGATTTCCAAGATCTATAAAGAACTTCTCAAACT
>NC_138371.1:73039632-73064365 GCF_054177405.1 Leptonychotes weddellii | reverse complement strand
AGGGTGGGGGCTGTTTTTTGTGCTGTCTCTTTATGAGTGGGGACTCAGTTTCCTCTCACCCTCCTGGCTATCCCAGAGCCCAGCAGGCTAATTTTCAAAATTCTAGGTTATAAACTCTGTTGATTGTGAACTTTGTCCCCTCTGGTTTTCAAAGCCAAATGTTATGGGGATTCATGTTCCTTATGTGGATTCCCTTGTGCCTGGGCTGCTTAGTGTGAGGGTCTCTTTCTTTACCTTCTGTGCCCATGGCATCCCTCCCTCCTCCAGGTAGTCCCACAGGTCTTTTTAGTTCCAGACCCATCTCTGCCCTTCCTACCCACTTCCATGTGGCCTCTTCCCTACATTTAGCTATGGAGAGCCAATCTTTGGGTCCTTTTCTGGGTTTTTGACACTGATGAGGTGTTATATATCTGTATCCATGGGATGAGGTGAGCTTTGGGTCTTCCTACTTTTCCATCTTCTTCAGAAATCCAGTTCTTCTTCTTTTTTTTTAAAGACTTATTTATTTATTTTAGATAGAGAAAACTGGGGGGAGAGGCAGAGGGAGAGAGAGAATCTCAAGCAGACTCCATGCTAAATGCAGAACCTGACACAGGGCTCGATCCCATGACCCTGAGATCATGACCTGAGCTGAAACCAAGAGTCAGATGTTTAACCAACTTCACCACCCAGGTGCCCCAGATATCCAGTTCTTAAGAATAACTTTGCAGGGCTTTTTCTTCCTCACTTTTACTCTAGTCCTGTGTTATTAAGGCAATGCTAACTGCTGCATAACTCCCCATCCCTTAGTGATTTAACAAAATAGAAATGTGCCTTAGTCACATAAACAAAATGGATATTTCTGTTTTTATTTTTATTTTTATTTTTTATTTTTATTTTATTATGATAAAAATAAAAAATAAAAATAAAAATAAAAAAGAACAACTAAGAAAACTGCATATAATGTGGACTACAGTAAATAATAATGTATCAATACTGGTTCAGCAATTGTAACAAATGCACCATGCTAATGTAAGATGCTACTAATGGGGGAGATCAGTGAGGGGTATAAGACAACCCTCTGTAGTATCTTCGAAATTTTTCTGTTGATCTAGAAGTATTCTAAAATAAAAGGTTTATTTTTAAAAAGAAAAAAAAATGGATATTTCTGATGGGTGAGTGTCTTCCCTACAAGGAGTGATACAGGGACCATTTCCATCCATCTTTTAGCTCCACTGTCTTCAAAACATAGCTTCCCACATTGCTGCAGAATAAGAAAGAGCATGGAGGATGATGATGATGATGACGGAGGTTTTCTAGGCCAGTCCTGGAAAGTGATGACCCTCATTTTCTCTGACATTTTACTTTCTGGAACTCAGTCACATGACCATCCTTAAATGCAAGGAAATGTGAAAATGTTCATCTGGCTATCCTCCAGTAAGGAGAAGAAATGGATTGGTGAATAATCAGCTGTCCCTCCACAACATTTTCCTCATCTAAGAACAACTAGAATGGAACAAACAGGAAAAAAAAAAAACAACTAGAAATAAAAACAGTAGCTCAATCTTCAATGAAATAAGAAAGTGATCAAATCCTAAGTTATAAATTTTATATCATATCTGATCAATGACAACACAGAAACCCAAACTGGTAAGAATGGTAAGAACTGATACATACTTTTAAGGTCTTGGTTGGGCCTCATGCTTTCCTGAAAGAAGTAGTCACACTACCTAAAAGCATAGAATAGAGTGACAAAATTTGGAATCAAGAATTGACATTGAAGAAAATGTCTTTGTAGAAAACCTGTTCGTTCTGCCTGAAAGCAAGAGAGGAGCAGCCACGGGAGGATCCTCATTGATAAACTATTTTTATTGCTAACCATGCCTACCTTATGGAAACCATAGGAAATGAAGCAAATGTTTTTTGAAAGTAAGGAAACTCATAAATAAAAGGTAATGCAAATACGTATTACAAGAATAGAGGAGTTTCCCAAAGAAAAAGAAGGGTTCAAAGAGATAATTCTCACTTTCCTCAAACAAATTATAGGCAACATGATTGCTTTTTTTCTAAGTTTTTAGGGATTAAAAGTTATGTTTTGGAGAACATAGTAATGATTTCTGTGGAACATTTGCCTTAAAATATGTGTTTATTAAACACTAACCTCAACAGGATAATACATTTTCTTTGAAGCCTTCGCATTTAAAAGGTGAGTAAAACTGACACTTTGTTAATATTTTCAATTCATTATGTTATCAAAACTAACTCTTTTTTCTCTTTTGCTTTTATTGAGGTATGTTTGACACAGAACACTGCATAAGCTTAAGGTGTACAGCATAATGACTTGATGTATATATATTGTGAAGTGATTGCCACAATAAATTAGTTCAAAGCTATCATCTCATACAGACTTTTTTTAAAAAGTTTTTTTCCTTGTGATGAGAACTCAGGATTTACTCTCTTAGCAACTTTAAAATATACTATACAGCAATGTTAGCTATAGTCATCACATTGTACATGATATACCTAGTACTTATTTATCTTATAACTGGAACTTTGTACCTTTTCACCACCTTCATCCACTTACCCTCCCTCAACTCCCTACCTCTGGTAACCACAAGTCTGATCTTTTTTCTATGAGTTTTTTTTTTTTTTTAAGATTGCACACATATAAGAGAGATCACATAGTATTTGTCTTTCTTCGACATATTTCCCTTAGTATAATACCCTCAAGTCTATTCATTTTGCTGCAAATGACAGGATTTCCTTCTTTTTTATCACTCAATGGTATTCCATCATGTATGTGTATCTACATTTAGCTATATAGGTACAGATATATCACTTTTTCTGATTACTTTTTAAAGGAGAACTTTAAGAGCGTGTTAAAAGGTTCTGGGAAGAGGTTATACAACAACAGAAAAATATGAAAAATGAACTGGTAGGACTTAGCAAAGAAATGAAAGAATACAATGGGATGGAATGGAATACAGTGGGAGCATACAAGATAAAAACAGTCCAGATATTAAAGTCATACTTAAAGTAACAAAAATAGCATAAACATGACTGAAAACACCATGGACATGGTAAGAGATGAGGTCCTAAAGATGAAAGCAAAAGTAATGGGAGAGAAAAAAGTAATCCAAGTTATAGTATAAGAAAATTCTACTGAAATAAGGACAGAGAAGAATCTCTAAATAAATATTAAAGGCTAAGCCTGCCATCCAAAAAGAATTCATTGTAAATTATTGAATTTAATGATTTTTTTAAAAGTTGTGTAGGAATCTAAGCAGAAAAAGAAAATAATGCACAAGGAAGAAATGGAGGTCATCCTCAGACTTCTTACACAGCCACACTCTCAACCAGAAGATAGGTATCAATGTCTAAAAATTATGGGAGAAAGCATGACCCAGTAAATTCATACCTCACCTAATTTTATAAAGGCAACAGGAAGACATTCTCAAGCATGGCTAAAGTTGGGGAATAAGATAACTGTGAAGATTTCTTGAAAAAAAATAAAAGATAGTAAAATCCAACTTATCAAGAGATACATTAAAATTAAGAACTCGAAAAGATGTGGTTTAAAGACTGGTATTGTATTAATGTTGAATAATTAATGTATTAATGTATTAATTAGATTTGCTGTAGTAATAAACAGTATTTAAATGTCAGGGGCTTAACCAAACAAAGGTTACTTTTTCCCCATGTAATATGTCTTTGAAGGTGAGCATGAGCATCATCAGTAGATAGGGAGTGGTGACAGAAGCTCCATCAGCTCATAGCTGCACCATCTGGAATATGCAGCCTCCTCAGTTGTTGAGGGATGAGACAAGAGACAGGAATTGAACATAGTCTTGTCATTGCCTCAGCCCAGGATTGACATGTGTCACTTTGCTCATAGTTCTTGGACAGAAATTGTCAATAAACCCCTGCAAGGATGGTGGGAAATGGAGGCACAGAAATGAAATATTTGATGCCATTACAGTCTCTTCCACAGTTGGTGAGCACAGAATTTACTTAAAAATACATCTAAGAATCAATAACTAGGAATTATGGCAAGAGAACAGAATACAAATCTTGTAGCAATAACACATGGCAATGGAGAGATAAGGGAATGGAATTAGGGGGATGTGGAAATGTGCTGATATCTTTATCAGGATAAAATAGTGGTTAAAGTTGGAATATATAAAACTGTGAAGAACTGTAGCTGTTTAATTTTGTCATATATATACTTTTTTTTTTTAATTTTAGAGATATTTTAGGAACCAATACTTGTAACAGTGAAAAAGCATTTATCAGAATGTGAACATTTCTTTCAGTGCCACTTGCTTCTTTTTTGTTTTTAAATTCTAGGAAAATTAAGGATAATAAATTAATTGAAAATATTTATCTTATCTCATTAAAAATTATTTCTGTATATACACTTATCCACTTCTCCTTCTATTTGAACATACTTCAAAGGAAAATGTTTGGTTTGATCTTCAAAGTTAACAATGGCTGTTTTCAGGTCATGGAATTTAAGGTTTTTTTTCTTTTTAGTCCTTTTCAGTTTCTTGGAATTAATTTTTAAAATGAGAGTGTATCATTTTTACTTCAAAATGTGAGGTCACCATTTTTGCAGAAATGTTAGTGTGGATTTATAGTTTTTAACTTATAAATTTGAAAAGAGTGTACAACACGTATATAGGGATGTATGTATCTATAGAATAGCTATACATAGATACAGATACAGATATATAGTAAATGTAGAGGTTGTTTACTGATTTTTGGAGCATATAAGCAAAATATAGAACAGCAGATACAGTATGATCTATTTGGGGATTTGTGTGTGTGTGTTTGTGTGTGTGTGTGTGTTTATGTGTATATAGAGGCATTAAAGCTATTTGGCAGACTATCAAAATGTTGAGTGGCTCTCTCTGGGTGTTAAGGTTATGCACGAATAGTATTTCTTCTCATGTGTTTTTCCAAATTTTTCAAATTAACATGGATTACTTGTGTAATTAAAATATTTTTTGAAAAAAAAGTATCAATTTATTGATACTTCCTGGAGAGGTTGAAAAAATATCTATAGTTTTTAAGAAGTGTTCAGTTTCCTACCTACTTTGTACATAAAAACTTGCAAAAGTAAATTGGGTAAATTTACTTGGTTCCCTGGTGTTGTAGATAATTAATGCTTTTAGACAGGGTGAAGCAAAAAAATGCATAACAAATAAACCTATTGGAGCTCTCCACAGAAAGTTTCCATTTTCTTTATGCTTTTCTTAATAGGCAATGTTTTAGCTGATATGAATAGGAAAGGGAAGTTTCGCAGCTTTTCAACGCCAAAAATTTTATGAAATCTTATCAGGCCAACCTCTTTGTTCTCCTTTTCACTTCTATTGCACTATGGTTTGCATTATTATTTACTAACTAGATTACAGTCTGCTGCTCTCTTCCACTATTTTCCAGCTTTTCTTCATGGGAGGATTTCTTTTTTTGTCAAATGCGAGTAATTCATTCATTTGATTTCTGTGTGAAAAATGAATAGCTACATAGCAATCTCAAAGCCATGGGAGAATGTCAAAGGTGTTTCTTAATCTGTTTTACAAATGATTATAACAGCTGACAAATAAGTCAAGGACAGGAAATCACCTTCTCCAACTAGGAATTTATTTTCTATTTAGTTCTAAGAAAAATCCTAGGCCAGTAGGGATGATTACATTTTCTTTCATTTTATGTTTAAAAGACTTAAATGAGACACGCAAAAAAGAAGTGCTGAGAGTATTGTATGAATGTTTCTGGTTCAGACAACTGGGGTTTTCAGTGGAATACTGCTGTAGGAAGACCTATAAAGATATATACATGGAAATAACCAGATAAATTCTATTTAGGATTTGAGGGGTTTTTTTTCCCCCTTGAAAGGCTTTATTTGTATGTTTATTATTTAATGATATATTTAAGATGATATTATGTGGCATCAGATGGGGCCTTTACTTTCCACACATGTGAGAAGAAGCAATAAGATGATAAATGCATAAAAGAGATATGGGAAAGAACATTTTATTTTTATAAGACTGCTTTTCATGGATGAAAAATACTCTTAGAATATGACATATATTTAAATATAAACATATATATAAATCATCTGCCTTTTAAATTCCAAAAATTGGTAATTTTAGGAACTCTGGGCTAAGTTTTTGTGGTTTTTTTCCATAAAAGGAAATAGGGTTTGTGTGTTTCCCTTCAAATCCTCTCAACCCTACTTTGGCTCGGGCCATTGCTGCCCCAACCAGTTCTTCACCTGCTTTGACCAGCTTTGCACGGCTATAACCCGCAGGATCTCTCTTGGACCTACACAATGTACCGACCTAGCACCTGCCCCAGGGCTTCTCCAACACAGCGATATGGGATACCTGTAGGAATTCACTGGGCATTCAGACACGTACAACAGGCTGTTCATGCCCAACAGTCACCCTTGATCAGCAGAAGACAGAATCCAAAGGGTAAATGTGTTTCCCTTTCTTCTCTCAAAGGACAGTTCAGAGACTCATCGAATAATGCTCCCCAAAGTGTCTGCTTGGCCCTTTGCAGTGGTGTCCAGTACAACTGACCTACGGTTCTTTCCTTTTCACTTTCCTTTTCCCTTACTCTTGCCCTCCGAGATCACTTTCTAACTAAAGTCACTACATTCAAGACTTTGACTCAGGCTCTGTATTTGAAGTAGCCCAGGTTACAACAGAGATACAACGAGCAGCCCCAGAAAGCTATCAGGATGGGATTTTGGAACTGGCAGTAAGGACCAATTGCTGGCTGTAAGTGACATAGGCTTAACCTCTTAAGAGTTTTTCACATATTTAATGACAATTCTTTAAAAAAAACACTATATATTATGAATAAACTATATAACAATAAGATACATTTCTAATCTATCATTAATAAAAATGTATCTGCTATGCTAGAATAGAACATTGAATTCTTTCTATTTTGTCTGTAGAAGATTTTACAGAATTATCATATGAAGAAGCAATCCAAGAATATGCAGCCATAAAAAGTGAGATTAATAGTAGGATTATAGAGGTGTGGTTGGGCATAAATATTATTTTTTTCTGTTATTTTGTGATGTTATTTCAGGGGTTGATAAGTGTCCTGAGCTGGTCTAGTTTGAATCTTGGATCCTATGATGGTGATAGGTCATTTTTGCTGGATTCAAAGTTGGAAAAATATTGCTCTTGCTATTGTCTTTCAACCATGTGGGGGTTAGATAAATAGAGCCAATACCAAACAGGTAGTGCCTAAAAATTAAGAGAGAGAAGTTATATGAACACTGAAATAAGTCATACCTGAAACTACTATTCCATTACATGAGGCAATAAATTTCTCCTTTTTTTTTTTTAAAGATTTATTTATTTATTTGAGAGAGAGTACATGAGAGGGGGGAGGGTCAGAGGGAGAAGCAGGCTCCTTGCCGAGCAGGGAGCCCGATGCGGGACTCGATCCCGGGACTCCAGGATCATGACCTGAGCCGAAGGCAGTTGCTTAACCAACTGAGCCACCCAGGCGCCCAAATTTCTCCTTTTTTAAAACAAGTTTGAGTTGGGTTTTCCATCACTCACAACAGAGAGCAAAGATACACGGGCATCACTTTCCTCTTGAATACAATGGATGACAGCCTTTGGCTTTCCAATATAAAAACCTTATCTAATAATTTCCAGTGTTATTTTAAACATGGTCCATGAGATCCTGAATGGATCTTACTTATTCTTCCTTTCTCAGCTTTCTCATCATTACCTCAGGGAAAACTTTTCTGGTTTCCCTGATTTGCATTCTCATCGCACCCTGTATTTCTTTTTCATATTTAGATAGATAGATGATAGATAGATAGATAGATAGATAGATAGATAGATAGATAGATGATAGATAGATAGATGATAAATAGATAGATGATAGATAGATAGATAATTTGTTTTTCAATCTTCCTCACAAGACTTTAGGCTCAATGAAGGAGATTTGGTGTCTACTAGCACCGAGCTCAGTGTCTAATACAGAAAGAATATTACTTAACTGAGAAAATAGTGTCTGATGGAATGATGGAGTGATTTAAATCATATAAACATGAAAAGCCAAAATCTTAGAATTGCTCTCTAAATAAGTACATGACTACATACATACACATATATATTTACATATGTATATGTGGGTTTATATACGTATTTGTGTATGAGTGTGTGTACATACATATATATATATATATACAGGTGTGTGCATGCACACACACACATTTGAGAATGTAGAGGGCAGATCTATATAGAACTGACTCCTGTGTAATAGCCACAGGGCTAAAGATCCCTTCCAAACCCATTTAATCTTAGAGTGGAGTCATTAGTGGAATAGATAACAGAAAAAGAAGAATATATGCTCCAAATGCAATCACCCAATGTCTATTTTATTTTGTTGAAGTATTTTGTTTCTATACAAATTACATAGGAAAATGTGTATTCTAGGTTGGTTTAATATGTGTGATGAAGATAGCTAAACATTTGAGATAAGAATAAGTCACTAAAGTTCCAAGGGTAAAAGAATTCAGAATGACATAGAAGTGACCTCCTTGGTGATTGTGGGTATCATGGGATAGAATTCCACAGAAAAAGAGATTAACTGCCTGTAAAGATAAACTAATTACAACCCGGAGAAGTGGGAACCCACCCCATTTCTACTGTAGTCAAAATTCCTGTGATTCTCCAGAATTGCTTTTTTCCCAAAAAAGGTTCTATCCTGATGAAACCATAGGAGTTAAGAAAATTTACCCTGAACTCAAATAAGACAAAAGAGAGTACAGCATATTTTTTTAGTGACATACTCACACATTTTTGTTAACAAATCCTCCCTTGGATTATTTGATTCTTTTGTTGAGTATAACTCTGAAGCTACATATTACTTGGAGATTTTCCCCCCCACAGGAAAGATCACCCCAAAGCGTCCTTCTGGACCTGAACAAGCTTTGAATCTTACCTAAACAACTAATGTTCATGTTTTAAAATATCTATTTAACTGGTTCTTCAAAAGTTCTTTGAATCAGCTTTACTATCCTACTAGTCATATAATTAATGAGTTAACAATCTTTTGTATAAAAGACATGTCTTTAAGTTTTTGAAAATTTTCCTTTGACAGAATCTGTGCTCATTCCTGTTCATTTAGCACAACAGTTTTGAGAAATATTTAAGCTGTCAATACATACATTTTGGAATTCTCTTTTCTTCCACTGACTCCTTGAGAAAAAAGTTTATTTTTGTTTTTTAAATCACTAGAGCCTTTTATTTTTAGGATGAGTGGACTTTATAAACTTGTTCTTCCATGTAACAAAGCTGCTCTCTTCTCACTGAGACTGGTTAAACTTCACAAGCAGTGCCTACACATTCCACCCTTACATAATAGATTTTGACACATCATATGATCCTAATAGCCCTCAGGCACAAGCTGTAGATGTTGGCAACTTCAAGTGTTTGGATACTCTCAGTCTTTCTTTCCCCCACTTTGGTATTCTTTTTCAACTTTTGTAAGATCAGAAACCAGTAGGCAGCTCAAGGAAATGACTTAGTAAGTGTTTGGAACCACTTATTTCTAGAAATTATGAAAGCAGTGTGAGATGTGACGGGCCGCCAACATGGGTGAGTTGTTACTGTGGCGGGAGGCCCAAGGGGGTGGTATTAACAATGTCTTCTAAAGCCATCTTTTTGGCGCCTCTGTCCCTGTGAAGCCAGTATACCATCTGGCAGTTAGGCATGGTGCCATTTTAACAGATGGGACCAAGTATAGGAGGCTCTGAGACCATGTATTACTATCAACCATGGTACTGGACAGGGTTTTCAGTAGAAATACTCAACCAACTTTTTTTTCACCTCATCTTTTAGTTCCTCAATAAAAGGAGATGCCATTTCTTCCTTTAAGTGAGGAAAGGACAAGAAATGGTTTTCTCCTGGGAGTCTGGTGCTATCAGAGTATGAGTTGGTGTCAAATCTTACACATGCTACATTATTCACACAGCTTTAGCAAACTGACTCTTTTTTAATAGTTCCCTTTCAAAACAGTTTACAACAGCCTAGTTTTTAGCCTCATAATTTGGTGCTTATATGGAATCTTTTGAATGTGATTTAGAAACGAAACAAATTGAGTCACATTTTTTCCCCTTTTGATGTCCTAAAAAGTACTTGAATTGAGAGAGTAAAAGCTATCAGTCATTAGCCACTCGGAAAAGTTTTAGTGGGCACTTAGTTTAGGCATAATGGTATTATAATTCAAAGGAGTAAACTATATAATTTTTGCCCTCAAGAAACTTATCAGTTTATTGGGGAGATAAAACACATATCTAAAATGACAACATTTCTTTCTTCATTATCAAAGTTATTAATAATGGAACAGAACATTTGGAAAATACAGACATATGGAAGAAAAGTAAAAATCATTCATAGCCTATCTTATCACACAGAAATAATTCTTGCTAATACTTTGGGGTATTCATACCCAGTGTTTTATTTTTTTCTTTTTCAATGCATACTCTTTATTTGGTTTATGTATTTATGGTCATATTATATATATCCAGCTTTTGATACTGCTCTTTTTTAATATGCTGTATCATAATAATAAGCTAATATTATAATGTGATAATAAGTACTTTGTAAACATCATTTTTAAAGATTATATATCAAGTGAATGCACCAGAGTTTACAATATAATTTCTCTCTTTTGGGGGCTTCTAGTTCTTTCCAATTTTTTGGTTAATAGAAATAGCACTTCAATAAACATCTTTATAAATGAACTTGTTTCTACTTTTAGAATTATATTCCTAGGAAATATCTCCAGAAGTAGACTTTCTGGGTCAAAGAGAATATATATTTATTAATGACTCTGCATACATGATCAGTATATATTATTTAATAGTTACTGAATATACATTTTGTTTTAGGCATTATATGAGACATTTGTAGTCACAGATTTTTCCTTGACATTAATAACCACCATCCTGGGTAGATATATTAATGCTAGTTTAGTTGACAAAGCACTAAGATATATGTGTCATAATGCCAGTCATGAGTACAAATTCAAGGAATAAAAAGTTTGTCTTTTGCCTCTTAATCCAATTCTCAGTCCACCATACTACCCTGATTCCTTTAGACTGGAGATGTTCAAAGAAGAGTGAGCTTATTATTTACCTACTTCAAAAAGTCATTAGCCTAGTTTAGACAAACATTGACTTCCAGCAGATTTTGATGGTCTTCCTATGTCTGTGTGTGAACCCAGAGATCTTCTACCTCCCTAAAGGTATCTTTCTCTAGTTTTCCAAATCCTGTCCTTTGACCAGGAATAATCCTGACAGAGGGAAGGAAGGATTATCTCTGATGACAAGTAATTTCCTGTTTGGGGAGCTTACTTTGGTTAATCTATCTTCCCATCTGGTGGTTTTGAAACAAACTTAAGTGTGGGAAATCTACAATGATGAGAATTTTGAATGTTTCAACTCAAGTTGAGTTTATTATTTATTTATTTTTTTAAAAAGATTTTATTTATTTATTTGAGAGAGAGAGCATGAGCAGGGGGAAGAGACAGAGGGAGAGGGAGAAGCAGACTCCCTGGTGAGCAGGGAGCCCGATGCGGGACTCAATCCCAAGACCCTGAGATCGTGACCTGAGCCGAAGGCAGACGCTTAACCGACTGAGCCACCCAGGCATCCCTCAAGTTGAGTTTATTTTCTATATTTCAGGTTTTTAAAGAAAACACTCCAGAGGGATATATTTATCTATTAGTTTCATTATTTGTTATATTTTAATGTGTTTTATGATTCAGTTTCCTACCTCACTATAGGTTCCTTGAAGTTGCATGATTCATTTTCCTACCTCACTATAAGTTCTTTGAAGTTAAGAATTAGATCTCATACACAGTTCCTTATATATAAGAATCACTAAAAAAATGGCCATAAAATGGCATGAATTATTTATATGTTATAAATTATTTTTCTCTGGACAGAAAGACAGATAAAATGTTGTTCCACTAGAGTCTCTTTTAAAGTGTTCAGAATCAAAGACATTATTCTTGTCATGTTTGTAGTCCTAAAAAAAATTAGAATGCACAAATATTCAAATATATTTTCAAAATAAAGAAGTATTACAGATAATATATTTTCACAGTAATTCATAATTTTTCTACTTCATAGGATTTATATTGCCCTTGGACATCTCATAGCATTAGTCTGGTGTTTTGATAACACTCAGAGGGCCAGCTGTCATGAGTTTACTGCATTATTTTGTTTGGAGCCATTTTATGTATATTTATGATTTATTTCACAGACCAATCTGTTGAAAAGCATTATTGGTGCTAGAATATTACAGTACCAAAACCCACCATGGTAAAAGATAATTCTGCAAATAAATTACATATTTGGATCTTTTGTTTCAACTATAGAAATTATATGGACCAAGAAATATGTATGTAGGTATGTATTGATGGATCAGAAATTCCATTGTAAATAAAATGAAATTAAAAAATTATTCATTTCTCAAGTGGGATGACTTTATACTAGTCATTAGTCTTCCATGACAAAAATACCCAGAAGCTTCAACTTTTAATGGACTTGACAGAATAGCTCCCTATCATTCTGTTATTTTTAAATAACCAAATCTATAATTTGCTAGTTGGAGAGAAGATTTTTGTTCACATTCTTGTAACTGAAAGTAAAATTTGGAATATAGGTTTCATTCTAAATGATTCAGACTCTGAAAAAACAAAGCACAATAGGGTCTTCCTCAAGAAGAGACAAAGAAGCTAAGTGCTAGTAAAGAAGAACATGTACACATGCATTAATATATACACACTGTCTCTCCATCAATGTCACATTTGTTCTTAGTTGTACAGCGAGTATCACTGATGAGTGCAGAGAAGTTAAGCAAAATACTTGTTCAAACTGTAGCGCATGTTCTTTGTTATGATCCACTTGTCTAGTACCTGTTCCTATATATCTCATATAAGGATTTACTGAATAACATTTGTAACTGCTGTTGTTATTTTCTATGGTCGTTAGCAGAACTCTGAGCATATTCTTCAAATGTTACTCGAAATCACGGAGAAACTCTTGTACATGTGCACTGCATCACATGAATAAGAAGCTTTGCAGTTCATGATAGAAAAACAAGCAAGCAAACAAAAAAAGAAATTTTTAAGAATTCCAAACTGGGAATAACTGCAATATACATTTACAATAAAAAGAGATAAATACAAATTATGGTATTTCAAAGAAAACTATATAGCAGTGAATGTATGTCTAATACTTCTACAATAAGCAAAATTTTAAAGATTATTGATTAAAAGAAATTATAATGAATGGTTAAGTATAATATTGTTATTTAAAATAATAAAATATATAAAGATCTATAAATGATGAGAAATTCCCCAGAAAGCTAAACTTAGATGCAGATAACTCAGGTTGAAATTCCCCTGCTACCACTGACTATAACTTTGGGCAAATTTAAACTCATTCTTGTCAATTTTCTTGTTTTTAACCTAAGAATAATTCACAGCTATTGCTTTATGATAGACTTGTTGTCAAGTTCAGATGAGCTATTGAATGTAATGAGCCCACATACAGTTCAAATTCAGAGTTAAAAAATTAAATATATAAATTTTGAGTTATAATGAATTTTACAGTTAAATTCTATAATATTGGAAACAATGTTTGCTTGCATACTTTTGGATAAAGCTTCAAATATAAGTCACAGTATGCCATGAACTTTCATCCATTTGCATTTATTTATTTCTAAAATTCCTAAGTGTCAAATGTGAGTCTTTTTTGATTAATAAGAAATGGCTTTTTACCATAAGACTTCCACAATATTAATTATGAAACTCTTGGCAAAGCAAATATCCCAAATATTGATTAGAATTATAGCTAATCAATATACCCAATGGCTCTTTTGCTGGAAATCTATTTCTTATGAACTACTTCACTAAGTGATCAATTTTCAAAACACCAATTCAGCAAATTAATCAAATATTCCAATTTGCTAATGACTTTTGATAAATATTAATATTTTTCTTATATGGTTACATAAATGAACATTATAGCATTATTTTTTTATTTGAGTATGGTTAACACAGAACGTTACATTAGTTTAAGGTCTAGAACTTAGTGATTTGACAAATTTATACATTATGCTATATTCAACTCAATATAGCTACCATTACAGGTACCATTGGTATCATTACTTTGCTATTACAGTATCATTGTGTTTCTTATGCTCTGCTTCTTATTCCTATGACCTACTCATTTCGTACTGGAGGCCTGTATCTCCCTCTCTCCTTCACCCATTTTGCCCAACTCCCTTAACCCCTCCTCTCTGCCAAACATTAGCTTACTCTGTGTATTTATTGTTCTGATTCTCCTTTTTATTTGTTCATTTTTTAGATTGTATTTATGAGTGTAATTATATGGTATTTGTCTTTCTCAGTCTGACTTATTTTACTTAGTATAATACCCTCTAGATCCATCCATGTTGTCTCAAATGGCATGATCTCATCCTTGTTTATGACTATGTAATATTCCATTGTGTATATACCACCTTTTCCTTATTTATTTGTCTACTGATGGGCACTTAAGTTGCTTCCATGTGTTGGCTATTGTAAATAATGCTGCAGTAAACATAAGAGTGCATATATCTTTTCATTTCGTATTTTCCTTTTCTTTGGGTAAATACCTAATAATAGAATAATTGGATTGTATGGTATTTCTATTTTTAATTTTTTGAGGAACCCCCATACTGTTTTCCACAGTGGATGTACCAATTTACATTCCTACCAACAGTGCATGAAGGTCCCTTTTTCTATACATCCTTGCCAACATTTGTTGTTTCTTGTGTTCTTGACTTTAGCCATTCTAACAGGTATGAGGTGATATTTCATGATGGTTTTTGATTTGCATTTCTTGATGATTAGTGATGTTGAGCATCTTTTCATGTGTCTGTTGACCATCTGGATGTCTTCTTTGAAGAAACGTCTATTTAGGTTCTCTGCCGATTTTTCATTCAGATTGTTTGCTTTTTTGGTGTTGAGTTATATAAGTTCTTTATATATTTTGGATATTAACCCCTTATTGGATATATCATTTGCAAATATCTTCTCCCATTCAAGTAGGTTGTCTTTTTGTTGTTGCCAATGGTTTCCTTTGCTTTGCAAAAGCTTTTTATTTTGATGTAGCCTCAACAGTTTATTTTTGCTTTTGTTTCCCTTGCCTTAGGAGATAGATGTAGAAAAACATTACTATGGCTGATGTCAGGGAAATTACTGCCCATGCTCTTTTCTAAGATTTTTATGGTTACAGGTGTCACATTTAGATCTTTAATCTATTTTGAGTTTACTTTTGTGTATAGTGTTAGAAAGTACTCCAGTGTCAATCTTTTACATGTAGCTGTCTAGTTATACCAGCACCATTTGTTGAAAAGACTGTCTTTTCCCTATTCTATATTCTTTACTCCTTTGTCATAGATTAGTTGACCATATAAATGTGGGTTTATTTCTGGAGTCTCTATTCTCTATACATAGATCTATTATTATCGATCTCTGTATCTCTTTTTGTGTCAGTACCATACTGTTTTGATTTCTCCAGCTTTGTAGTATATATACTGAAATCTGGAACTGTGCTATCTCCATTTTTTGTTCTTGTTTTTCAGGATTGCTTTGTCAATTTGGGGAATTCTGTGATTCCAGAGAAATTTTAGTATTATTTGTCTGGTTTTGTGAAAAAAAAATGCTGTTTGTATTTTGTATTTTGATAGGGATTGCACTGACTGCTTTTGCTATGTCCCAGAGATTTTGGACCATTGTGTTTTCATTTTCATTTGTCTCCATGTATTTTTTTATTTCTTCTTTGATTTCTTCACTGACTCAGTTATTTAGTATCATGTTGTTTAGTCTTCATGTGTTTATGGTTTTTTTCCAGTTTTTTCCAGTTTTGTGATTTATTTCAAGTTTCATACTGTTGTGATCAGTAAAGATGCATGGGATGATTTCAGTCTTCTTAAATTTATTGAGGCTTGTTTTATGGACTAATATGTGATCTATGCTTGAGAATGCTTCAAGTGCACTTGAAAATAATGTGTATTCTGTTGCTTTTGGATGGAATGTTCTGTATATATCTGTTATATTCATCTGCTCCAATGTGTTATTCAGAGACATTGTTTCCTTATTGATTTTCTGTCTGGATGATTTATCCTTTGATGTTAAGTGGAGTGTTTAAGTCCCATACTGTTATTGTATTACTATCAGCTTCTCTCTTTATGTTCATTAATATTTGTTTTACATATTTAGGTGCTTGTATTGGGTGCATAGATATTTACAATTTATATCCTCTTGGTGGATTGATCCCTTTATCGTTATGTAATGCCCTTTTTGTCTCTTGTGACAATCCTTGTTTTAAAGTCTATTTTGTCTAATGTAAGTATTGCTACCTCATTTTTTTTTACACTTCCATTTGCAGGGTGAATGTTTTTCCATCCCTTCACTTTCAGTCTGTATGCATCTTTAGGTCTGAAGGTTAGTCTCTACAGGCAGCATATAGATGGGTCTTGTTTTTTTTTATTATTATTTGTTTGTTTGTTTTTTAAATCTATTATGCCACTCTGTGTCTTTTGATTGGAACATTTCAGCCATTTACATTTAAAGTAATTATTGGTAAGTATATACTTATTGCAATTTAAAAAATTTGTTTTCTTGTTGTTTGTGTAGTTCTTCTTGTCCCTTTCTTCTTCTCTTGCTTTCTTTCTTTGTGATAAATGAGTACCTATAGTGTTTTGTTTGGCTTTCTTTCTCTTTATTTTTTGTGTATCTGTCATAGGTTTTGGGTTTATGGTTACCAGGCAGGGCATATATAACATCCTAAGTAAATAGTAGTCCATATTAATTTGATGGTCATTTAAGTTCAAACACATTCAAGAGAAAGAAAGAGAGAAAGAAAGAAAGAAAAAGAAAGAAAGAAGTCTTTCTTTACTCCCTTCTCTTCCCTTTTTATTCCTTTCTCCACATTTCATGTATATATTGTCATATTTTATACCTTTTTTACTCATATTTTTCTTATGTCTCATTATGACCATTTCTTTTCCACTTAAAGAAATCCCTTTAACATTTCTTGTAAGGCTGGTTTAGGGTGATAAACTCCTTTATATTTGTTTTTCTCAGTAACTCTTTATCTCTCCTTAAAATCTGAATGATAACCTTGCCAGGTAGAGTATTCTTGATTGCAGGGTTTTTTTGTTTGTTTGTTTTTTGTTTTTTTTTTCCCTTTCAGCATTTTGAATATATCATGACACTGTCTTCTGGCCTGCAAAGTTTCTGCTGAAACATCAGCTGATAGCCTTAAAGGTTTTCCCTTGTAGGTAACTTTTTGTTTCTCTCTTGCTGCTTTTAGGATTATTTATCTTTAATCTTTGATATTTTAATTATTATGTGATGTGGTGTGGAACTCCTTGGGTTCATATTATTTGGAACTCTGTGCTTCTTGGCCTTGACTGTCTATTTTCTTCCCTAGGTTAGGGAAGTTTTCAGTTGTTACTTCTTCAAATAAGTTTTTTACACCTTTCTCTCTCTTCTTCTTCTTCTGGGATCCCTATAATGTGAATGTTTGCTCATTTGATGTTGCCCAAGAGATCTCTAAATCTTTCCTCATTTTTTAAAATTTATTTCTCTTTGTGCTGTTCAGTATGGGTTCTTTGCATTACCCTAACTTCCAGATCACTGATAAATTCTTCTGCATCCTCTAATCTACTGTTGATTCCCTCTAGTGCATTTTTTATTTCAGTTATTATATTCTTCAACTCTGATTGGTTCTTTTTAATATTTTCCATCTCTTTATTGAATGTCTGAGTTTTGCCATTCTTTTCTCCAGCCCAGTGAGTACCTCTATGATAATTACTTTAAATTCTTTATTAGGCATATTGCTTATCTCTGTTTCATTTAGTTCTTTTTCTGAGTGTTTTTCTTGTTTTTTCTTTTGGAACTATGCCTCTCTCTCCCCACTTATCTTGACTTTCTGTGTTTGTTTCTATGAATTAAGCAAAACAGCTACTTCACCTAAAGTTGAAGGAGTGGTTTCGTATATGGTGCCCCCTATGCAAATTGTGTGTGCTTGGTGACTTTTGCTGGCTGGTTGGAGGTGTACATGTTAGTTACTCTTTTAATAATGGCTTTTTACAGAAAGAATAAATAAAAAAAACAGAATAATAAGAGAAAAAAGAACATAATAAAAGAAGGAAAAAGGAAAAAGAAAAAAATGAAAAGAAGAAAAAAGAACACAAGAAAGAAAAGAACAAAAGCAAAAGAAAAAAATAAAACAAATTGTAAAAAGTAAAAATAAAACAAACAAACAAACTCACAAAACTGCAGCTTGTTTTCTGTGCCCCAGTACCACAGGGCAGCTGGTGTGGGCTTGTGGATCCTGGGTTTGTTGAGGCCACATGTTCACTGTGAGCCATACTCTGCTCTGGTCTGTGCTTTTAAGGTGGGGGTTGGGGGGGTGGGAATAAGAATGTTCCCACAGTTCCTCAGCCTTTTAAAACCATGGCTTTTTTCCTGTGTCTCAGCACGACCAGGGCTGTTGTGGGTTATGGACCCTGAGCTTACTGAAATTGCAAGTTCACTGAGATAACCAGACCCACCCTGTTATAGTGTCTGGACCTTTCTCCAGCTTAGGCTATTAAGGTGGGATGGGAATGTAAACCATGTGTTCTTTAATCCCTGTGACCTGGAGAGCATACCTACAGCTCCTTCACCGCTTGGCAGAGTTCTAGTGTTGTCTCTTTGATATGCTAGTTGCTCTTTTTAACTGTGGGTTTCTTTTTGTCCCCAAGGACAGCAGGATCTGTACAGTTCCGTCAGTACTATTCCTCCCTATTGCCATTGGCAGTGTAGGAGGTTAGGTTTCCCTTTGTTACTGTGTCTCTGTCTCTCTTGCTGTTTTTTGTGTTTTGTTTTGTTTTGTTTTGTTTTTGCCATTCTTTCTTTAGTTGTTCACTAGCTGTTTAGTCAGTTCTTCTTCGGGAGGAATTGTTCTATAAATAGGTGTAATTTGGTGTGTTCCATGGAGGAGGTGAGTTCAAGTTCAAGTGGTAGCACCATCTTGAACCAAAACTCCCATTATAGCACTATTTTAAGGAATGTTTAAATCATTGAAAATTAACATTAAGTGCTTTAATGTTCTCAAATTCTGGCATATTCATTTTCATAATAAATTTATTTTAAACTACAATGAGATATCACCTCACACCAGTCAAAATGGCTATTAGCAAAAAGACAAGAAATAACAAGTGCTGGCAAGGATGTGGAGAAATGGGAACCTCTGTGCTCTGTTGGTGGGAATGTAAACTGGTACAACCACTATGGAAAACAGTATGGAACTTCCTCAAAAAAAATTAAAAGTAGAAATACCATATGTGGGGCGCCTGGGTGGCTCAGCTGGTTAAGCGACTGCCTTCAGCTCAGGTCATGATCCTGGAGTCCCGGGATCGAGTCCCACATTGGGCTCCCTGCTCAGCGGGGAGTCTGCTTCTCCCTCTGACCCTCCTCCCTCTCATGCTCTCTGTCTCTCATTCTCTCTGTCTCAAATAAATAAATAAAATCTTTAAAACAACAAAAAAACAAAACAAACAAACAAAAAGAAATACCATATGATCCAGTAATTCCATTACTGGGTGTTTACCCAAAAAATGACAACACTAGTTTGAAAAGATATATGCAGGGCACCTGGGTGGCTCAGTTGGTTAAGCAACTGCCTTTGGCTCAGGTCATGATCCCGGAGTTCCGGGAACGAGTCCCACATCGGGCTCCCTGCTTGGCGGGGAGTCTGCTTCTCCCTCTGACCCTACCCCCTCTTGTGCTCTCTCTCTCTCACTCTCTCTCTCAAATAAATAAATAAAATCTATGGGAAAAAAAGAAGAAAAGATATATGCAGCCCTATATTCATTGCAGCATTATTTACAGTAGCCACGGTACTGAGACAACCTATGTGTCCACTGATAGATGAATGGATAAAGATGTGTGTATTTATGTAATATATATCATAAGATATATGTATATATATGATAATATATATTATGTCATATATGTTAATATATTATATATAATGTTACATATTATTACTATATATAATGGAATATTACTCAACCATAGGAAAATGAGATCTTGCCGTTTGTAACAACATGAGTGGACCTAGAGGGTATTATGCTAAGTGAAATAAGTCAGTCAGAGAAGGACAAATATCATATGATTTCAATTATATGTAGACTCTAAATAATAAAACAAAGGAACAAACAAACAAAAAACCTGAAACAGACTCATAAATACAAAGTATAGACTGATGGTTCCCAGAGGGATGAGGAGGGTAGGATGGGTGAAATAAGTGAAGGGAATCAAGAGGTACAAACTTTCAGTTATAAATAAAGAAATCATAGAGGTGAAAAGTACTACATTGGAATATAGCAAATAATAATGTTGTATGATGACCAATCATAACTACACTTACTGTGGTGAGCACTGGGTAATGTATAGAATTGTCAAATGACTATGTTGAACAGCTACAATGAATATAATATTGCATATCAAATATACTTAAATAAATGTATTTGAAATTATATAAACTATTCTTGAATATTCAATAGGTGGACATAATATTTATTCAATACAGTTAAAAACCATAATTTTTATAAATATTTCTGAAAATAAAGTGAATTAGGTCAATTTGATAAATTTGGCTAATTGGTTGTTTACTAAATTGATACTTTGGAGATTAATATTTTGGTGAATTAGCCTGCCTCTTTATGGCAGGACTGGAATGAATGCATTACATTTTATAGCAAGACAGAAAGACCTGGAAAGGAAATCAGTATCAAAGAAGGGAGCTATAGAATAAGAACATTAGGGAGGTTTAACTGAATGGATATTGAGCTAAGCCACAGGACTGGATTGTCAATCAGACTCACACAAATCAGACATTTTAGCCAATATCAAGCTTACTAATAATTTAGAGGATATAGGTGATCATACAAGCTCTAGATGAAGTAGAGAAAAGAATAAAACAACTTAGATGAGTCCCTAGGTCCTTCCTTTTGACATTGGTGATGCACAGCTGGCCTAGAATAATAGATTAAATCTCTAGGTGGAGTTTGTGGGTTGTTCACAAAGCAGAGAATGTTTAGGTTATGAAACATCTCTATTCTATATCCCATAGAGTTGATTTGTTTTTACAGCATCTCCAGGGAGCCATGCTTCAAAATCTGTGGAACCTGGGTTTATTTGCTGGTAATTCTTTGACCAGGGATGTCTTACAAAGGTCGTTCTATAAATTAAGACTTTTCCTCCTAACAAAACTCAATAGCCTTTTTACATTTAGGTCCAGTTGACAGGCCTCAGGTCAGATCATTGGCTTTCTTTCCTTTAGACTAAGAGTGTCCTACTGGAAAGGAAGTGATTATAGGATGGCTGTTTAACTCCCTCTCAGAAATTTGGGTGAATTTAAAGATACATTTAAAAAAATAAAAAAATAAAGATATTTTTTATAAATTGTGCAAAAGAAAAAGCAAACACAAAAAAGGAAAAAAGAAAAATGTAAAATAAAGACAATTAAAAAGTCAAGAAAGATACAAGAAAGGCAATGAAGTCATAGTGATTCATAGCTCTTCAGAGAATAATATTAATGCAATTATAAAAATTAAACATGTTTATAAATTGAAAATTTAGTCATAATTATAGAAAAGAATGTAAATGTATAAATACATATGATACAATTTTAGAATTGAAATAGTAGGTGAGCTAAAAGGAATAGTGTAGATGATAAAATGTTTATCTTATGAAATAAAGTCAAGCTACTCTCCATATTGTAGGACAAAAAAAATTAAACTAGTATATTATTTTAAGTTATACGATTAAAGTGATAAAATTCAGTTGAGAAGGCTGATTGTGTGGGAGAGAGAAGGAAAGGTGATATAAGTCAGGTCTTCATAAATCATAATAGTATGTCAAAAGGTAAATATCACACTAGGAAAATAGTTACAATTTATATAAAATGCATAGTATAATCTCCTTGATGTACATAGGGTATACACAAACCAATAAATACCAAAAGTTTTGCCTTTTTGGAAATGTCAAGTAGTTGGAATCATACAGTATAAAGCCTTTTCAGATTGGCTTCTTTCTTTTAGAAAAATGCATTTAAGATTCAACCATGTCTTCTTGTGATTTGATAGCTCATGTATTTTTGTCTTATGTACTACAGTTTGTTTATCCATTCACATAGTAAAAGATATCTTAACTGATACCAGTTTGGGTCAATTAAAAGTCAAATAAAAATGCTATAAACATTCACCTGCAGGTTTTTGTGTGGATATAAATTTATAAGTTTTCAAATTAGTTAGGTAAATGCCTAGGAACACAATTGTTGTATCACATGATGAGACTTTGTTTAGTTTTGTAAGAAACTGCCAAATTATCTTCCAAAGTGGCTATACCACTTTGCATTCCTTTAAGCAATGATTTAGAGTTCCTGCAGCTCTGCATCCTCAACAGCAATTGGTTCTTTTGTTTGTTTTCTCTCTCTTTTTTTTTTAGCCATTCCAATAGGTGTATAATGGTATATAGAAGATGATTCAAAATGTGAATACCATTTGTCACATAATGGTTTTATCTAAATGATAAGCTTGTAAGCAAATATAAAGATATTTTATAAGTGTGCTTATAGAGCAAGTTGTAGTACTCTATGCAGACTAGGGTTCTATTTGCATAAAAAAGGTAGATATGTTAATGCATAGGATGTATCTGTAAGGACATACAAGAAATCATTACCACTGATTTCCTCTGCAGTGAGAGATTGAGAGGATTTAAGTTGGAATTGTGGTGAGGAGAGTGGCAAGAAAAAGAGACCAGTTATTTATTACTTTATACCTTACTGTAGTGTTTCAATTTAATAATAATATAGTCCCCCCTTTTTTTTAAGACTTTATTTATTTATTTAACAGAGAGATAGTGAGAGCAGGAACACAAGCATGGGGAGTGGGAGAGGGAGAAGCAGGCTTCCTGCTGAGCAGGGAACCTGATGTGGGGCTGGACCCCAGGACCCTGGGATCATGACCTGAGCTGAAGGCAGACGCTTAACGACTGAGGCACCCAGGTGCCCCAATATAGTCCCTTTTTAATAAAAAAAAAAATCAAATGCTATACATTGGCTGTAACTTGTAAAAAGAAACTTCTTTCTATAATCTGAAAAATATAGACTGAGATGATTTCAGGCCAAAATATTCCATTTTTACATTTTAACAAAATTAAGTTGAATTGTGCTCAAAATTCTAACTGTGATTTTGAAAAAATCATGTTAAAATGATATATGGACAATATCCTTAAAAGTTATAGCATTGTTCTAGGGGTGCCTGGGTGGTTCAATCAGTTAAGTGTCTGCCTTTGGCTCAGGTCATGATCCCAGAGTCCTGGGATCAAGCTCCATGTCGGCTCCCTGCTCAGGGGGGAGTCAGCTTTTCCCTCTCCTTCTTCCCCTCCTTTTCCCCTCCCCCTCCCCCTGCTAATGTTCTCTCTGTCTCCCTCAAATAAATAAATAAGATAAACCCTACATTAAAAAAAAAAAACACAAAAACTTACAGCTTTGTTCTAGCTTCTGAGACTCTCCCACTTTTTTTTTCCAGAAGCTCCTTCCAATATCTGTGGCAATTCCGAAATCAAACTCAACATTTTTAGAGTTTAGAAAGCATTTGAAGATTGTTGGATGAATAGCTTAATAAACAGGTGAAAGATAAGCCTGACCCAGTATCTGCAAAGAATTCAGTATAAAGTACTTTGTAGTAAAAAAGATTTGGGACATCTCTTTACACAAACTTAAAAAAAAAAATGCAATCCATTAAGCAAACTTTAGACCATATTAATCAGTCATCTATTTGGCAAATTGATGTGTTCATGCATTTTTAATGAAAGTTAAATGTACAAGGATTCACTGATTTCCACTTTTCAGATGAGCTCTGGTTTCCTGTGTCTCTTCCATCCAGGCCAATTATAAGAGAAACCAGCCAAAGATGAGAGTTTAGGTTCATAGGGAATTAATGAGTTTCTTTTTTAAAAATCTTGGAATTTCAGTTATTAGTAAATACTAAAATAAAGTAAACATCTGAAAAGACTTCCAGTTGCAACCAGTAGCCCTTGCTGAGTTCTGGAAGTAGTTGACACAGATAGGAGTATTCAAATTATTCCTGCTAGAACCTACATACTGATTTTGATATAGCATACTTTATGTGCTACAGCACCCATAAAAAGTGGGACTTTGTATATGAAAGCAGTACAAACATCTTAAAAATAATAAGTAAATACAGTCATATAAATAAGCAACAATACTAATTTTTCTTTCTTTTCTTTTTGCTACTAATACTCAGAGAAATATAGCTTTTTTAGTTGCAGTAGCAACTAATAAGGCTGATGATATGAAAATATCACTGTTAATGAACTATCAGAAATGGAAATTAAGTAAACAATCCCATTTACAAGTGTATCAAAACATAAAATAAAATGAAGTAAAATAAAATAAAATAAAATAAAATACCTAAGGAATAAATTTAACCAAGGAGGTAAAAGACCTGTACACTGAAAATTATAAGACATTGATGAAAGAAATTAAGGAAGACACAAATAAATGGAAAAATATTCAGTGCAATCCCTATCAAAATTCTAATGGCTAACAGACACATGAAAAAATGTTCAT
>NC_138371.1:73014269-73039532 GCF_054177405.1 Leptonychotes weddellii | reverse complement strand
TGCTGGAGAGGTTGTGGAGAAAGGGGAATCCTCTTACACTGTTGGTGGGAATGCAAGTTGGTATAGCCACTTTGGAAAACAGCGTGGAGGTGCCTCAGAAAATTAAAAATAGAGCTACCCTGTGACCCAGCAATTGCACTCCTGGGTATTTACCCCAAAGACACAGATGTAGTGAAAAGAAGGACCATATGCACCCCAATGTTCATAGCAGCAATGTCCGCAATAGCCAAACTGTGGAAAGAGCTGAGATGCCCTTCAACAGATGAATGGGTAAAGAAGATGTGGTCCATATATACAATGGAATATTACTCAGCCATCAGAAAGGATGAATACCCAACTTTTACATCAACATGGTTGGGACTGGAGGAGATTATGCTAAGTGAAATAAGTCAAGCAGGGAAAGTCAATTATCATATGGTTTCACTTATTTGTGGAACATAAGGAATAGCATGGAGGACATTAGGAGAAGGAAGGGAAAAATGAAGGGAAATTGGAGGGAGAGATGAACCATGAGAGGCTATGGACTCTGGGAAACAAACTGAGGGTTTTAGAGGGGAGAGGGAGTGGGGGCATGGGTTAGCCCGGTGATGGGTATTAAGGAGGGCACGGACTGCATGGAGCACTGGGTGTTATACAAAAACAATGAATCATGGATCACTACATCAAAAACTAATGATGTATTGTATGGTGACTAACATAACATAATAAAATAAAATTTAAAAAAATTCTAATGCTGTTTTTCACAGAAATAGAACAAACAATCCTAAAGCTTCTATAGAACCACAAAAGATCCAGAATAGTCAAAGCAATCTTGAAAAAGAAGAACAAAGCTGGAGGCATCACACTTCCTGATTTCAAACTATATCACAAAGCTATAGTAATCAAAATAGCATGGTATTGGCATAAAAACAGACACATAGATCAATGGAACAGAATAGAGAGCCCAGAAGTAAACCCATGCATATGTGGTCAATTTCCTAAGACAAAGGAGCCAAGAATGTATAATGGTGAAAGGACAGTCTCTTCAAAAAATGATGTTGAGAAAACTGGACAGCTATATGCAAAAGAATGAACCAGACCACTGTCTTATAACATAAACAAAAATAACTCAAAATGGATTAAAGACTTGAATGTAAAATCTGAAGCATAGAACTTTTAGAAGAAAATATAGGCAGTGAGCTCCTTGACATTGGTCTTGGTGATGATTTTTTGGATTTGACACCAAAAGCAAAGGCAACAAAAGCAAATTAACAAGTAGGACTGCATCAAACTAAAAATCTTCTGCATAGTAAAGGAAACCATCACCAAAATGAAAAGGCAACATACCAAATCAGAAAAAATATTTGCAAATCATATATCTGATAAGGGGTTAATTTCCAAAATATATAAAGAACTCATACAGCTCAATAGCAAAAAGTTTAAAAATCCAATTTAGAATATGGGCAGGCGATCTGAATAGGTATTTTTCCCAAGAAGACGTACAGATGGCCAACAGATACATGAAAAGATACTCAACATCACTAGTCACCAGGGAAATGAAAATTAAAACCACAGTGAGATATCACCTCACACCTGTTACTTAGAAAGGCTATTATCAAGAAGACAAGAAATAGCAAGTGTTGGTGAGGATATGGAAAAAAGGGAACACTTGTGTTCTGTTGATAGGAATGTAAATTGGTATAGCCACTATGGAAAACAGTATGGAGGTTCCTCAAAAAATTAAAAATAGAGCCACCATATGATCTAGCAATTCCACTTCTGGGTAATTATCCAAAGAAAGTGAAAACACTAACTTGAAAAGATATATGCACCCCTGTGTTCATTGCAGCATGATTTATAATAGCCAAGATTTAGAAACAACCATCGATGGATGAATGGATCAAGAAAATGTGTAAGACTGATGAATCACAGACCTGTACCTCTGAAACAAATAATACATTATATGTTTAAAAGAAAGAAGAAGAAGATAGTAGGAAGGGAAAAATGAAGGGGGGGAATCGGAGAGGGAGATGAACCATGAGAGACTATGGACTCTGAGAGACAAATTGAGGGTTCTAGAGGGGAGGGAGGTGGGGGGATGGGTTAGCCTGATGATGGGTGTTAAAGAGGGCACGTACTGAATGGAGCTCTGGGTGTTACACGCAAACAATGAATCATGGAACACTACATCAAAAACTAATGATGTAATGTATGGTGATTAACATAACATAATAAAAAGAAAATGTGGTATAATATACCCAATGAAATATTGTTCAGTCATAAAAAAAGGATGATCTTGCCATTTCTGACAACATGGATGGACCTTGAGTGTATTATGCTAAGTGAAATAAATCAGACAAAGACAAATACGTATGTTGAAGCCCTTATCCCCAGTACCTCAGAATGAGACCCCTATAGGGCCTATAAAGAGGTAATTAAGTTAAAATGAGGTCCTCAGGGTAGGCCCTAATTCTATCTGACTAGTGTCCTTAAAAGAAGAACAGATTAGGACATACAGAGAGATACCGGGGGCACTTGTGAGTGTGTGTGTATGCACACAGCACACACACATACACAGACTGTGTGAGGACACAATGAGAAGGTGACCATTTACGAGGCAAGGAGAGAGGCCCCAGAATGAAACCAATGCTGCTGGAAGCTTCATTTTGGTCTTCTAGCCTCCAGGACTGTGAAAGATAAATTTTTCTTGTTTAAGTCACCCAGTCTGTGGTATTTTATTATGGCTGTCCTAGCAAACTCATACACTTACAAAGTCTAGGGTGCTCAAGAAGAATTCTACTTGAGGGTCACAAGGTAAGATGTATTTACTTGTAAAAGCCTAAGAACAAAATGCATTTTTGAAGAGGATTTTCAAGGCAGTATAGGTGATAAGCAAGCAAGCCTGACTTGTTACCCTGGGTGCTCCTGAGGGAAGAAGGAAGCAATTCATTATATGGGGTGAGGGATGAAGGGATGAGAACAGGGTCACCTCAGCTTGCAGACCTTGTGTACTGAGCATACACCCTCATGCCCCTGACAGCTATGCAAAGAGAATACTAAACCCAGCCACCTCCACAGAGAATGCCAGAGCCAATAATGGTAAGTTCCATAAAACACAAATGTATAAATAACTCAGCGAAGGCCCTTATCATGATACTTTCTAATTATAATTTCCAACATAAAGGCTCTACATAATTTCAATGTCTGAGGTTTAACACTTACAGAAAGCATCTCAGAAATAAGTAGAATGTTTTCTCATCCAGCCTGTTCCTAAGCAGCTTATAGTTTTGGTATCTGACATTCTCAAGTTCAAAGCTAAAACCAGATGAAAACTTTCATTGTATTAAATGACCTCAATCATCACATAATCCTGCTAGATTTTAAGTACATCAGTCCCTTTTGAATTTTATTTTTCTCTTCCAAATGCTAGAGCCCCAATTGTTTATAGAATTAAACTAAGGGGAACAAATTACTTAGAAATGAGGCAGCAGGTAGAAAGATTAAAGTAGAAGCCATACATGGGTTAACCCACGAAGCAGGACTACACAGCAGGATTAGAGTCAACTGCTGGAGAATGTAGGCCCTAAAGACTAGTTGCCAGTTTCTCTCTTAAGTCCAGATGGAAGACATGTCCTGCATCCCCAGCACAAATGCCTACCCATGCCGGCCAGTTCCAAAGATCAAAGATTGAATTCAGAGTAAGGAAGGAGTGATGGAACCAGAGAAATATGGCTGTAAATTACTTGTGGAATAATAAAATGTTTTACCCTAGCTAAGGCACTTCAGGATACCAGAAGTAATACGAATCGACTGTTTATAGACACACATCCAGTGCCAGAGCAACCACAGATTAGAACCAGGAAGCATCGTTAGCTATTTGTGTGATATCAGGAAAGTTGTGGTTGTGGTATGGGTGGTGAAATGATTCAGGAATGTTTGTCTGCATGGGCAGTACCTGCCTGCCTTTTCAGGAAATCTAAATATATGAAGCACTTACTACACACCAAGGCCTGTGATAAGCGCTTGTCACACATTGTCTGAATTATCAGATGAAGCAATGTTATTTCTCTAAGTTACACAAAATGACCCCTCTGGAAAGTTGTGGATCCAGGAAAGGCACCCAGGTTTATATGTTCCAAATCATTCTCTCTTCAATATCTTGCTCTACATAGCTTTGTCTTTCTACCCTGATCATTCAGTTTTTCTTTTCTTTTTTTTCAACTTAATGTATTTATTTTTTTATTTGTTTTTTTGGTCATTCTTTTTTTTTATTATGTTCAATTAGCCAGCATATAGTACATCATTAGTTTTTGATGTAGTATTCAATGATTCATTAGTTGCATATAACACCCAGTGCTCATCACCACACGTGCCCTCCTTAATACCCATCACCTGGTTCCCCCATCCCCTGAGCCCCCTCCCTTCTGTAACCCTCAGTTTCATTCCAGGAGAGTCTCTCATGGTTTGTCTTCCTCTCTGATTTCTTTCCATCCAGTTTTCCCTCCCTTCCCCTGTGGTCCTCTGCACTATTCCTTATGTTCCACACATGAGTGAAACCATATGATAATTGTCTTTCTCTGCTTGACTTATTTCACTTTGCATAATCCCCTCCAGTTCCATCCATGTCGATGCAAATGGTGGGTATTCATCCTTTCAGATGACTAATATTACATTGTATGTATGAACCACATCTTTATCCATTCATCTGTTGAAGGGCATCTTGGCTCCTTCCACAGTTTGGCTACTGTGGACATTGCTGCTATGAACATTGGGGTGCATGTGCCCCTTCTTTTCACTACCTCTGTATCTTTGGGGTAAATACCAGTTTTTCAAAAATACTCTACTTTCCAGTATTTTTAAGAGCATACACCCTAAATTACATATATTCTGGCCAGCATGTCCCACATAGATGTACATACTTAGATTCAAGCATCAGAGGTTTATTCTTTCTCATTTTTATTTTAATGGCTAGACTTCAGTATTTGTTTTGGGCACAAATAGCTTAGATGATGAAGAGTAGTAGTAATTAACTCCCCCAACAAATGAAAAGTATCTTCATTTAAATAACATATGACATATAATCTGAACATTAATGGTGAGATGGCTTAGTTTGGATTCTTCCAGACTAAAAACTGAGATGAGGATTCTGGTGCAAGTAATTAATTTGGAAAGTATAGGAAATAACAATAGGGGAGTGAGGAATTGATTCCAGGAAAGGAAGAGGCCAGTAAAGGGTAAGGTATTAAACCATCTGTTATAGTGAGTGAATGGTGCTTACTTCTGCAGGGAAATGCTGCAAAACCCACACTTCAGTCTATCTCTACTGAGGGGCGGTGGAGCTGGCATACTTATATAGCAATTCCTAAGACTGATAGGTAAGGGCTACTCCTGAGGGGGGGGAATGAATTCCCTGGTAACCCTGGGCCTGCCCTGTGTGGGCATGGCAGGTGAGCTGAGTGCCTTTTGCATTTCTGGGAAACAGTGCCCTTAGGTACAGAGATGCAAATATTGGCAGTTGGAGGTTCGCTGGGAGTTCTGCAGGATATGGGCAGGGCAAGGATAACTTCTGCTACCAAAGGAAATTTCTTTTTTTTCATGTGCTAATTTCAGAGATCTACGTTTGACTATCACATCATGACTGAAAATAGTAATCAAATGAAATTTAGGTGAAATAAAAAAGAAGCTGAGTTTCTGAAGCGGGTGAAGATAGGGAGAAGTATTGTGTACTTAAATTCTGGAGGAAATCCCATGGCTTTTTCAAGACAAGACTAATTTTCCATGGTTTTTGTTTGGTAGCCCCCCTCTCCATCCATATCACTGCTTTTTGGAGGGGGAAAAAAAAAAAGAAAGCAGTGATAAGAGGGGGATGGGTTTTATCAAACAAAAATCATGGAAAATAAGTATCTTCTTCACAAAGCCATGGACTTCCTACAGAATTTATATACCCAATCCCGTCACAAATACAAGTCAGATGGTTGAGTCCTAAGAGTTAGTGGCGGGGGTGGGGGGAGGTTGGGGGGAGGACAAATCAATGAAACATTCTTGGAATTTTTTGTATGTAGGCTGTCAGAATGCCAGACACACTGGTTAGGATGTCCACTGGCTAGTGGTACCAGAGCAGAAAAAAATAAAAGAAAAAATACATGTGGAAAGGTGAAATATTAACTGTACTGCCAAAAGTTAGATAAGGATAGCTTAGAAGAATGGAAGTTTACTCACCTGTATGGAAGAAAGAAGTATGAAGAGTTTGGAGTGGAGGAGAGGGGAGATGCATTGCAGTATAAAAGGAAGCTCATTGTCTTGCTCATCACTCTGCCTTCCTTGTTCTAGATCAAGCATGTTAATTATACTCCTACCTCAGGGCCTTTGCCCTTGCTGTTCCCACTGCCTGGATCACTCTTCTAGATATTCTCAGTGCTCATTTTCTCACCTCCTGCAGATCTTTGCTCAAATGCTCCAGAGGCCTTCTCTGACTACCTTAATCGACCTTGTATCCTTCTGGCATCCCCTGTTCCTCATCCCTATCTTATTTCCTCCACAGCACTTAGTACCTTCTAATATAATGTAATATGATGTAATCTGAAATGAATTTATTTTTAAGCATATGTTTTTTCTCCCATGATTGAAGTTTCCAGGGATGTTTGGCTGTTGTGTTCAATGTTGTATCCTCAGCACCAAGCACGTTGCCTGACATATAACAGGCCCTCAGTAAATATTTGCTAAATGAATGTTGTAATCAGCAAGTAGTTGATTGTGAGCTTTTGGACAGTAGAGTATTCATAGTGGGAATGAAATCGGGCCTAATTAAGATTCAGCACATAAAACACAGGCAACAGATTTTAGGTCTTGAAACAGACACACTTGGATTGGGATCATACATGGCCTAAGGCAAAACAACCAATCTCTGAGCTTGTTTCCTCTTTGTAAAATAGGTTTAATCATCCTTACTTCATAGGTTACTGTTAGGATTAATGAGGTAATAAGTGCACTGTCAATAGTGGTCTGCTTCAGATTAAAAAATTAGAGGTCATTAGTATAATTAATATTAATAATGGATCTGGCTAAGAATCATTTGTTGATGTTAGTATTTTCACTTTTCCCAAACAATCCCTTTTGTTGGTTTTTGAAGTCCTGAGTTTCAGAGTTTATTGATTCTGGAAAGGCTGAGTGGTGCCAATCATCAGGTATGTTCCTCATAGCATCCAGCCAGAGACTGTTATATAATGAGCACCATGATAAAGACTTTAGACAAAGGATTCCTGAGCAGGGCCTGTCTTTTGTGTTTTCTAGTGTTTACAAGGTGTGATGATGGGGAAGCTTACAATTTCAGATCAGCTGTGATCTGCCTGCCTTTCAACCTCTCTGCTCCTTACCCTGCATTGGGCAAGGATGGCTTTCCTTCTCAGACCTAGATGGCTGCAGAAACATGAGCCATTTGAAAGCTCAGTGTTCTTGCAAGCAAGCAGGCAAGTTCCTAGTACTCTCTGAGGTGGAAGTCATTTTCTAGAGCTGCCAAATCCTTTTTAGACTGTGGAGAAGTTGTTTTGATTTCCAAGTCCTACAGTGACTACAGTGAACAAATACCTGGCTTATCATCAGTAACATTCTTAGGCAAATAGATGACAATGTCAGTAGGAACTTAAAAAAAAAAAAATATGTTTGGTGGTAAAAACCTTGCCTTTGGAAACATAATCACAATTTCACTGGATCTGCCTAACTTAGGCAGCCTAGGACACTGTGTGCCACTGTACTGAAATTGCCCTTCGACAAAATTGGCCCTGGCAGCTAGCAGTCAAATTTGAAATGTTTCGGGCAGTAGAGCTGCTTTGGAATCTCTCCCACATGCCAATACATCTCTTAATCTTGAGAAAACATTTCCCGATATTCAGGAACTTTTCCATTGTTCCTTGCAATGTCCCCCAGAGGACACATAGACTTTCCTAGACCTCATGACGCCCACATAACCTTCCCATAGTAAGTACTGGTTGGTCAGAAGTAAGCTGCATTCACTGGGGACTGGGATTTGAACACTTGTTCCATAGACATACTGCTTTTCTAAAATATGGGGGGTAAAGAAAGGGCCTGAGAATTTTGCTGTATTGAGTGGGAGTTTTGTGCATGGAGTTCTTTCCTGTTATGTCATCATAGTGATGTTGTCAACATAACATTGTCCCTAATGCATTCTAGAGCTAACTGCTACTGAAAGAGTTAAAATTTTATATAAACCCTGAGTAATTGTGCAACCTGTGGTAACTACCTATCTCTTGTCAGCCAACTTACTCTTCTTAAAGTTAAGCATTCTTGAAGACATGGTGTGATCTAATATAGTATTATCAGATTTGCCAGTTCTAAACAAGTCATTTTTCCCGCAGTGTGTTCTTGAACATTAACTCCGTGAGATGCCCCCATGAAAAAGGTTTGCTAAGGCCTAGCAGCTTCAGAAATTCTGTGTAATCTAACCCCCTTTTGTAAACTTGTCATGTATGTTAGCACATTAAATGAATTAATAAGGGCTACCAAAAATCAGTTTGTTTCGCTCGGCTTATTCTGGCATTTGCCAAATTTATTTGACCACATTCTCTTTTTCTTTTGTTAAATCTGGTAACATTCTGTAGAACTAGCAAGTATTCCAGGAAACTTAGCTAGGGTGACTCTGTCCTAAATACAATAAACATAACTAAATGTTGTTCAGAAGTTAGCGTTCTCAAAACCACAGTCTTTGTTTTTTTTGTTTTTTGTGGATTTTTTTTTTTTTTGTAATCCCCAAATGGAATTGATTTAAGCAGGGATCTGAAAACCTTTTCTGTAAAGGGACACACAGTAAATTTTTTTGACTTTGAGTGACATATGATCTCCATCAAAACTACCCAACTCTGGTCAGATGTGAAATTAGCCACAGACAATACCTAAACAAAAGGGTATGGCTATATTCCAATAAAACTTTATTTATAAAAATGGACAGAAGCCTCAGTGTGGGCCAGGGGCAACAATTTGCAAACCCTTTTTAGAGTGAAGCAACTACCTTTCATTCACAATTCAGTTATCTGATACCTTGAAAGTACATCTAAGATAAAAAAAGCTTGTGGTGATTTTGTTCTACTGCCAAGTCTAGTCTACATGAACTTTCAGGAGAACGGAGTTTAGTTCACTCAGGTCAGTGTCTAAAGTTCTGCTCATGGTTATCACAACTAAGATGAACTCGTATCCTCAGAAAGGGCCCAGAACTTGTCTGATCATTGCAACTAAGAGGATGAGGATAAGCAGGATAAGGCCCTGCTGCCTCGATATTTTGCTTTAATTCTCCTCAAATGGCTAACTAGCAATTTCCTAGTGAAAAGGGAGGAGATTTACCAGCAGGACTCCAAACTTCCTTTTTGAGGTTAAGTAAAACAGGGAAGTGTTTAGGAAAGGAAATCTGCCATAAGTGCTAGAAAATACCAAACCTGTGGTTATTTTAAGTCAAGCCCTGCTGCAGAATCAGCAGTCTCCATTATGCACAAGGGACCACCCACCCAAGGAGCATCCAAAGATAATAATCTATGAGAAAGGAGACCACAAAAATGCGGATGCTGATTTCTGGCAGGACCTTGTTGTTCATGTTTAAAGAAGTGATTGTCCCTTAGATACCAAGGCCATTTCACTAGCTTTATGCTGGCAACGTTTTTGTTTATTGATGCTTTATCATTGTGTGGCTCTGTTTTTAACCCTTTCCAGTGCAAGCATTTTGATTCCCCCACAGTATCAAAGGAAAACCGGTAAAGGAGGGCCAGGGTCAGGGGGGAGCTTTACAAAAAGCCTCTAGACTAACAGCATGATAGAATTGTAGTACAGGGAGCAACCTAAAAATACCTAATCTGATTACATTAAAAAGATCAACTAGGCATCTTGCCCCAAATACCAAATGATCAGTGATTAGGTATGAGAGTCCAGTTTCCTGAGTCACGCTGAAGGCTATTCAGAAGACAGACTTCTCAGGACTGCTATCCTAGACCTTATGAAAGTTCTGTTATCAAGAACCTTGGTGGGCTTCTGTTCTCAGCGTGGATGAGAAGCACATATTCCAAGGTGGGGAATATCATGGACAGCAAGCCACATTTGTTTCTACTCTATTGTAAATTATGTGCATACTTTAAAAATAGTTAAGGCTTAGGTACTAGGCATGCATACATTCTCAAGTATAGGAGCATTTTGACTAAACCTAAACTGGGAAAGAAAGTCTGGCTGTGCCTGCAAAATTAATGATCTATAACCTCCAGCATGAGTTGAGGTACACAGTAGGGAGATGGAAATGGAGAGGTTTGTATTTGTCTCCTACTTGGATCACAGAGATTAATGTTTGGGTTTTCTGAAGACAGAGGCCAAGAGGAAATTTTTCACAAAAGACTTTCTCAAGCTTGGACTCCAAACAGTGTTAACTCAAGGTGCAGAATTGGGAGAATGGCTATCTTCCATCTGACCTTCAGCATTATGAGAGTTCAAGGGAAGCCAGTGCAACTTGACACCCTGATAGATTTTTGGGCGTCAGTAGCCTGAGATGGCATGCAGGCAGGAAAGCTGTTCTTCATAGAGATATTGGCAAGTTTGAAGTGTCCACTCAAGTAAGCTTAAGGCAGCAAGTATCTACAGTGTGTGAATTTGTCCTGGTGACCTTGTGAGATATACAGGGGGGATAGGGCATGAGGAGATTGGCGGGTAGGGCTCTAAGGTAAGCCCCCACCTTTGCACATGGAGGTAATGAGCCAGCGATACTAGGACATTAATATCAGTGGGTCCCCATTTTTACCACAGGCCATAGAAATCTGGGAAAGTTTTGGTTACTTGGCAGTATTAAGAATTAAATTCCCCATAGAAATTTTAAAACACTTTTCCCAAATAAAATAGAAACTTTAACTTTCTGCAAGTCATGATTCATATACTGTTGTTAAGTAACCACCAAAAACCCCACTAAACTAAAACTTAAATATCTTTATGAGCTCAGTCTCAGGGAGGTATGTGTTGTCTGGTCTCATGCGTTTGTTCGGTATAACAAATATCCTGTGGTTGATGTTCCTCTCTTTACTTACATTCTAAGTCTCTTTTTGTCCCCCCAAAAGACTTTGTTTTAAGAGCAACACTGTCTGTATATGAGGCTTATAACACTGCAAATATATTAAAATATAGAGAAATACTGTCTTGCTCAACCAGTGTAAGAACATTAAGTTCCCCAACTCCAGCAATTCAGAACATGCACCCTAAGTACTATGCAAATAAATGATATTGTATATTTCCCTTTTAACTGCAAATGGCAGTCCTTCTGTAAGGTTAAACTTTGAAATGGATCTTCTGTTAGATGTTCAAAATAATTTCTTTCCAAAGAGAATAATCATGCTTTGCCCAGGTGGTGGATCTCTACTCCCACTAAATGTTTTGCATACCTCCTCTTTCCGCCTCTAGCTCAGTCCCCCACATACTTGGAATGGCTCATCCTCCAAATCTTCATGACACGCCTTGATCCACTTAAAGGTTATTTTGGCCATTCTTGGCCTTCCCTCCCAGGTGGAGAATCTTCCCAGCTAAATCTGTCTTTCTATGTTTATATCTGCAGCTCATGCTTATTAGTGTCCATATCTGCCCTCAATGATACACCAAGCTCCCGGAGCTGCATGTGATCAGGAGGCTGACTGTGTCTGTCATGTGATGGATCTGGGAAATCCAGCTCTGATGGCAGGCCTCCAGCAGTGGGATGGACTTTCACATTTGAGATCAGTTTTCAAAGGTGGAAGGCGTGGGTGTGCCAGCAGCGCTGCCACAGTTCTCATGCTCATAGAAACCCGGGCTTGCCTGGGCCATAAACCCCAACAGTAATGTAAATGCCACACATTCCAAGGCCTGTCATCTTCCCTTGGCTTTGAGTTATGCAGTTGCTGTCAAGACTGGTCCCAACCATCCACTCTAGTCAAAGAAGTGTTACTCAGGGTCCTTTGAACAGACACATGCATCTCTGCTTCCCTACTCTTGGTCACACTGTCACTAGCTGGACTGTCTTTCCAAACTTCTCCATACTTACCCACCTTCCATCCTCCCTCCAAGTGCTGATGCTAGTTCTTTCTTTGTAAGTCCTTTCCCATACATGCCACCCACAGGGGTCTCACCTTCCTGGCACCTCAGTGCACTTGCTGTCTGTGGCACATGAGGGTCTCTAAGTTCTCATTTTTTGATTCCTTGTTTATTTTCCACCCTTGAACCTTCATTTGGCCCTTCTAGTGACGATGGTTTATTTTCACAGCTAGGTTTTAAAAAAAATTTCACCAGTGTAAGAACATTAAGCTAGGTTGGGTTTATGTATTGCTCTTCTGGGTTTGGAAATTGCCTTGTGATCTCATCCTGATCAGAGATTTCAGTATGATTTGGGCACAGAGTAGATGGTCAGTAAATATGGCAGCCACTGTGTTTCACACCACCTGGCTGGAAGAGAGAAACTCCAGATATTCCTTTTGTGAAAGTTTGCTAGTTTCTAGAATTAACTGCTACCTTAATACCATGTGAGGCAAATGGAACAAAGTCATTTGGTCATAATCCACTAATTAATTCTTTCAGCAAACAGTGTGCCAAGTCTTGTGTCATTACTGAATACCAGAGTTTTGATGACGGGCCCTAACAGATCTGACTTTCCAGTTCTCACTTCTTTTAATCATGGGCAAGTTGTTCCACCTTGTAAAAGCTCAGCTCCTCTCTTTCTCTTTCCTCTCTTGGAATCTGTGTTTGTGTGTGTGTGCGTGCGCATTCATTAAGAAATGTAAATAATATAAATCATGGGTTTTTAAAAAAGCATCTTACAAGCCGCCAACATTTCTTGAATCCATTCTCTCTACCAGTCTTTATGGAAACTGAGCATTTAAAAGCTGTGAATTCAAGGAAATCCCTCTATAAGGTAAGAATTTTTCATCTTTCCTTTCTTATACCATGTACTTACGTTCACTTGTCAGTATTTTATTGTAATCCATGTAAGTGAATGCTACTCCATGATGCCATTCTTTTTTTACTTCCTGGAAAACAGCATAATTCACTGATAACTATTATTATTAACCTTTGTGTTTTTTAAAATTAGGCCTAGTGGGAATAGCAACGTGTGTTCCCTGTTTGTCAGTATCGACTAAAGCATAGCTTTGGCCTAATAATTCTATTTTTCAGTATACATTAAACAGAAATGTACACATATTCACCAAAAGACATGTACTAGAATGTTCACAGCAGCTCTAAACTGGAAATTAGTCAAATGCCCATCAACAGTAGAATGGATAAATAAATCGGGGTCTGTTCACACAATAGAATATTACAAAGTGCTGAGGATAAAGAAACCACAACACAGGCAGCCTGGATGAATCTCACAAACATAATGTTGAAGAAAATGAGGCAGGCACAAAGGAGTACGTACTCTATGAGTCCATTCACATGAAATACAAATAAAGGTAAATTCACCCACACTGTAAGAGGTTAGCCTCAGTGGGAAAGGAGATAGTGATTGGAAGGAGCACAAGAACAGCTTCTGGGTGCTGGGGTGCTGGTAATACTGTCTCTTGGTTTGGGGCTGGTTGCACATGTATACTCAATTGCACAAATCCACTGAGCAATGAGCTTATGGGCATTTTCCTGTATGTATATTTGAATAAAACTTTTAAAATCTTCAAGTACGTCCAAATTACCATTTATCTTGGACACGTTCAGCACTCACTGGCAGGACATGTAGTTCTCTCTTTTCTGCTGTCCTACCCATGTTGGCATCTCAGTCCCAGAAATAACTCCCCTCACCTACATTTCCTTAAGTCTCCTCGCAGGAGGAAATGGGCTATAGTCTCTCCCTGATTGCCCCGGTGGACTACTTTGAACTCACTCCTTGGCTTCTATTAGTATCTGTTTCAGGATTGCTTCCTTTGTGCTTTATTTTTCTTTTCCTCTTCTCCATTTGCTACTTAAAAAATAACCTATTTTCTTCAATTCCATTTGTTTTTTATTCTTGACTGTTGTCAAATTGCCTTTTTTCTTTTGTTTTACTTAGGCTTTTCCTTTCTTTAGATTATTACCTTTCCATTCTCAACCATTTCTCTGGCAATCAAAAGTGTTCTCCATAACTGCCTCATGAATGGCACCACTGGGTGCTGGATATGGTCCATCCAGCAGCTGAAGATTCTTGGCTGAAGGAGCGTGTTACTTCCTTGTTAGCAGTGTATATGAAGTGCTGTTTCTGCATTCCTGTACTTGGGCTTCTCTTTACCACACCTGTAGCCGATAGGTATGGTATGACCCACATTGAAATCTTGCTTAGATTTGTATTCATGGCAGCATATGGTAGCCCAACATCCAAAGCCTCCTTCTTCCTGGGAAAGGGATCCAGGCAGATGGTTACTTCTAGTACCCCCTGTTTCAGTCTTATCCATCATTTATTGTCCCCTGATCACATCCCACATCTGTCTTGTTTTTATCAGTTAATTTAAAACAGGGCAGTGTCTCCACAATCAATCTACTTATTATACCTCAAGACACAGTTATATTTCCACATAGTATAACATGTACAAAAAATATTTTGCTATAATTATAGTAAGGGATTATAACCCATTGAATAAAATAAGAATCTAAGAACCCACAGAGATTTTATATACATATAAAATATATATCACACACACACATATACATATACCCACATACACACATAAGTACATACCTTAATTAGAAGAGAAAGTTCTTCCACACAATGGGATACCAATAAATAAATGTAAAAGGAATAATGGAGGTGGAAAAATCAGCATTTCACACACATGATATTAATAACTGATTGAGCCAAAACTCATCAATGGATACTCAAACCAGTGAGTGGAAGTTTGATGGGAAATAGTATTAATGTAATCTCCAAATGCCTGCCTACAGAATACATATTGATGGGAGAAAAAAATTACTTTATTTTGGAAAAAACCTGGCAGACACCAGTTTAACCAAGTGATCAAAAATTCACATCACCAGTAATAAGACAAAAACCCAACCTGTGTGCCTTCTGAAGTGATGTGTTGAGGACCAAACATCATCGTTTATCATGTGCCCAAATGCACAAACTAAATCTAATTAAGTAGCATTTGATAAGCCCCAATTGAGAAGATCGTTGTTCTAAAAAATGGCAGTATCGGGGCACCTGAGTGGCTCAGTCGTTAAGTGTCTGCCTTTGGCTCGGGTCATGATCCTGGGGTTCTGGGATCGAGTCCCACATCGGGCTCCCTGCTCTGCGGGAAGCCTGCTTCTCCCCCTCCCACTCCCCCTGCTTGTTTTCCCTCTCTCACTGTCTCTCTCTCTGTCAAATAAATAAATAAAATCTTTAAAAAAATAAAAATTAAAAAATGGCAGTATCATAAAAGAAAAAGAAAGGTTAAGGTGCTTCTGGCAGGAATTTGGCTTTAATACCAGGCATCCCCAAAGAAGCATGGATGGGTGGAAATTTGTTAGGAAGGCAGCACTTAACATCCAGGATTCAGGGGTAGGGGTGACCCTGACCAGGCTCTAAGCAGGTTGTCCCCTGGGCTAGATGTGTGTCCTCACACACCCAGTCTCCCTTGCTTTTTTTTGTTTCCAAACACGGATCTTCAGACTCTCAGCTGATTCTGTGAGCTACCTTCTTCCCAGTAAACCAATTTTTGGCCTCAGTTCCTGAATTTGGTGTGCAGTGTTTTTGACAAGCCCTGTACATATGAGGGGTCTGATGTTCACAGAGATAAATTACCCAACATTCTACATCTACATTAGACAGACACCTGTCTAAGCCAGAATTTAAATTCCATTTTATTGGCTTCAAAACCAGTTCTTTTATTTTATACTACAAAGTCATTTTAAAAACATGTTTTTATTTTATTAACATTGTGGAATTTATGAGCCACACATCAATATGCTGAGTGGAGGAAGAGCATTATCAGTGTTCTTTAGCCAAAATCCAATCACCAGTTATCTCTTTGTTACCTCTGAGTACACCGAACTGACTGCTTTGTGGACATATGTCATTGTGATTTCTTTTACACTTAAAGAAAAAAGTAATTCTCCTTGCTTTTCCTCCAGATGACCTTGGAGTATGATGAGTGTTATTCTGTAGCTAGCAAGAAGATAAAGATGTTTCATGGTGGAAATGCTCTATTTGGCAGGGCTACCTTGATATTTTGACACTAACTTTTGTGATGATGGGTTTTTTCCCAAAGCAGAAAATAAATCATTAGCATCAGAAAAAAAGAAAAGTGCCTTAGAATGTGTTTGATCCAAGGAACTGTGCTGTGTGTGTTTTTCTTTTTGTGTGAGAGTTTGTGTAGGTGTTTCTGGCCCAAACGTATTTGACATTCTGATAACCTGCAGGATTGGAAAAGCTGCTTCTGAAAGAAAAGCATTGTGGAACTGTGAAGAATGACTTATTCAGGTCTTAAGTGGCGCCATCTGTGTGTCTCTTAAAACGTGGGTGCCTTGAAAAGCTTTGTCCCTGAGAGAAAACATGGCTTCCCACACACTGCCTAACAGCAATGATGTTGTCTGAGGTGTTCTCCCTTGTGCCCACTGATGGGGACCTTTGAGAGACTGGCTTACAGAGGAGGCAAGTTTCATCAGATTTCTGAAATTCTGGGAATAAGAATGTACTGAGTGATAAAGAAAGCAAAATCCCAGCTGTCAAAGCAAGATTGCCAAATTAAAGTGGACAGGGCCATTCTTTGTTTGCATATAAATAGGTCAAAATGATCACCAAGAGGCGGGAAGAGTGCCTATATGGCCACTGATGAGAATTCTTTTTCAGGTGTATCTACCTTGTCTTCCTTATTCCTTTCAAATAAGATGAGGGTCAGAGGAAACTGTGGAAAAGCTGAATGTTATTCTAGGAACTGCCTGAAATCTTTCAAGGATGCTTCTACTACTACATGACTCAAAATAGTTTTCATTTGGAATTTAAGACTTTTTAATAATAAGTATATATTTAAACCAATCATGTACTACAGCCAAATCTCCCAAAGGAATATATTTAAATTTTATTTTAAAATAACATATGTGTAGACACTAATAAAATTAGTTATAATTGATCCTCCTTTTTTACTTCTGCCTTAAAAACGTCAACTTCTTATTAAAATAGTTTAGCTGCCTCTAAAACTGAAAGATGAACAAATCATATAGGATATTTATTGTCCTAATACCAACTTAATTTGAAAATGCGTGGGCGTTCCCATAACACGTGTAATTCTACCAATTTTCCTGAATGTAATTTCAGTAAGCACAATCTAACCACCCTAGATGAGAAAAGCAAGTCGCTTCCAACTCTTTACAATAAGACCCTTGGTAGAATTTAATTTGCAAAATTATAAATCTTAATTTTGTTATTAAGACATAAAAAATCGTCTCCTTTTGTCTGTTTTGGATTAGAAACATTTAGAATGATTCTTCCTCGTTTAATCCCAAGAGTTTCAGGTATCTCTGTTTGCACACTGAGGTGGAACCCCTCAGCGAGGCCTGCTCTCACAGAGTTGGCCTGCCCTCCCAATTAGAGACCCGTGCTTCCCCAGGCACATGGTGTCTGTATTGTTCATGTCTTTTGAAGCATTGCACAGTGTTTAGTGTGGTACTTAGCACACAGCAGGTGCTCCATGTTGCCAATGACCGGCATTTACACACTTCCCACACTGACGGACAAAATGGAGAGTTGTCATACAATCTCTTTCTGCTTGTTCTTCCTGCTCAGTCTGGATATTTGCGTGATCCAGTCAACCTTGAATTTCCACTCTTTAAATCTCTATCAACAGATTTCCTAGATTATCTTTATAAGCTTTGTCATTTGGGGAAAGTCACTAAGCATTACTCTAGACCTCAGTTTTCTTGGCTATAAAACAAGAGATTTGAACAGGATGATTTCTAAGTATTCTCTAGATTAAAATTTCATGGTATCTAAGGGCAGACCAGGTAGCTCCCTTAAACTGGATGTCCCACTGGCATATTTAATTCAACAAGTCCAAAACCTTTTCCCCTCCAACATCTTCTTCTTGTCCTGATTTCCTTTGATAGAATTTCAAGCTTTTTCCTTTTTGAATCCTCCTTCTCCTGTGTATTCATATCCAATCAGAAGCATGGCCCCTTGTCTAACTGTACTTCCTTGACAGTTATACACACTTCCTTGCCATTAACAATAAGACTGTCTGATTTGAGACATCATGATTTCTTTCAATGGACTATTCATCTTCCTGTCTGTCATTTCTTTCCCATTGAAAATGTCTATATGCATTGCCACTGGACCATATCTCCAAATGATTAGAGAGTTTCCTTTTGTGGATTTCTATTAGCTACCTGGTTAAGTTGATGAATATTTGTATGCACTACCCTTTGTAACAATATCCCAAACTACCTTTCCAGGTATTTGCTTCCTCTTCTCAGTGTTTCCAGTGCTCTAGCCAAATAATACTCCATGCTGTTCCATCACAGCATTTCCTTATGCCAGGACTTGACCTGTGCCACTTACTGCAACTGAAGCTTTCTGTCATTATCTTCATATGGGAATTTGTGTACTTATCTCTCTTACAAGCTTATATATACCCTAAGTACTATTATTGTGTCATTTTCATCTTTTTATTCTTTGAGGATTCTTTCTTAGTATCATGTACATAGAAATTCAGGAAGGATTTGTTGAAGGAAATTGAATTTAAGTTTAAATGTTTGGGTGAATGATTATTTGGTTGCAATTAATAGATACCCACTGAAAATAGTTTAAGTAGAGAAGAACTTTCTGAATAAGAATATATCATAGACCCCTTGGGTAGACATATTTCTCTGCTTCCAATGGTGTATATGTTTCATTATTTCTTTTCTTTTTCTCTCTCCAGACTATCAGTTTCTCTAAACCCAGGATAATATAACCTGAGTGGAAGTGTCCTTGTTCAAACCTCCAGCTAAAGTCTCTGCGTTCCAAACCAAATTCTCATAAAGAAATTTGATTAGCTCTTTGGCTCAGGTGTCTAACCTTGGCCCCGTAAACTTTGAACGGGGGATATAGTCTGACTTAGCCAGCTGTCCTCTCATTAAAGACATTTGAAGCAAACTCTGAGAAGGGGGCCAGAGGCAGGGCAGTGGATCACTGTTAGCTATCAGAGAAAGATGACATGGGTTAGTGTATACCTTAGGAAGAGCCAGTCCAGTGTTGAAGAATCTAAATTTTGACCATGTATATATACAGGCTCTCAGAATTTTTCTAAACTTCATGTAGACCTGCAAAGAGACTACAGCACCTCTATCTTCTATATGACCTACTGGGCCTTTCTGCCTTGTTCTGCATGGTACATTGTATCATTGTCCTAAATTATTTGCTTATAGGAGAGGTATGTCTCCAAAAGACTTAATGTGCTATTTGTACTTGTTTGAAAAAAAGAGACACCAGCCTGGATTGTAAGAGATTATGACTGTTTGAGATTGAAAACAACCTTGCAGTCCCAATCTTCTATAAAAAGAAGTCTGAGAAAGCTGTGTAGCTCCCCCAAAAGGCACATGTCCAATGCTGTCTTCATATGTGGCCAAGAATCATCATGAGAAATAAGACCCTTTCAGAAAAGGGAGACAAGATGCCAGGGAGCAGATCCAGGGCTTAATCAAGGAGCATTCTCTGTGCCCAGGGACGTGGTGCTCACAAAGTGTGACTAGCACAATTTCAGAATTGCTCAGTGACTGCTGTGTTCCTCTTGTTTTTCCCTTTCTTGGCAAGACTGTTTATTGTAGTTATTTTGTCCTTTATACAACCATGTGTGTGTGTGACAAGGGAGCAAATAGTTTGTTTTAACTTTGTAATCTCTGGATTGAAGGACCCCCATCTAGCCCTGATATAGATAATACTATAAGATTTTGGACATTGAACCTTTGCTATGACTGGCTTGGAGTGGATTTAGGAGTATCTTCCTTGGAGAAGGGGGAGTGTATTTTATTCAAGGAAAGGATAGGAACAAAAATTTGTGGCTAGACAGTAGAATGAGCAAGTCATCTAGGAAGCACTATGGTTTCTAATTATTTACTACCATTCCATATCAGAAGATAATTTCTCCCCACATTTGGTGTGCTAGGCTTGGCCATGTGTCAATCAAATGAGAGTAGGATCAACATAATTCACTGCTGCCGAGAAGCTTTAAATGGTATCTCATAGGTCCACCACTGTCCTTTTTTTCTCTGGATGTCCTGGATAGGAGTTTCTTCTTCAGATTGGGTCCTGAAATGAAGGCATAGCCATTGTCAATCTGTGTAGGACAGGCAGTATGTATGAGTGAGAAATAAACATTAGTTGCTGCAAGCCATTGAGATTTGGGAATTTTTCCTACTGCAGTGTAAAAGTTGATGGTATCAGCTGGTTTATGAAGTAGCTTATAAAATAGTTCATAAAGGTGATATCTCCTCTTGATTTGCCACTTAAAGGAGTAAGAGATGAAGCAATAGAGTTACTCCGTAGTTTTAGATTTATTTTATTCGTTCCTCTTCCTTCTTTGTTATTCCCTCCCTCCCTCCCTCCTTCCCTCCCTCCCTCCCTCCTTTCCTTCTTTAAGTGCTGGTACCATTAAAAAAAACTCATTAAGAAAACCAATATATAATCTAACAGTTGAACTGTTCTGGAAGTGGGGGAGGGGAGCTGGGCAGATGAGGACTGAACATTTGTCCCTTGCTTCCTCACTGACCTCTCCCTGCATTTGATATGCTTGAGGTATTCCTTTTAAGTCCCTTCAGGGTAAAATATAAAGGAGGTTTAAGGTCCAAGAAAGGAAAGTAATGTGTACACATCCTCACAACTTTTTTTTTTTGTGAGCCAGATGGGAGGCCATGAAGTGCAGTAGACTTTGGAATATGGGTTTGAATCTCTGCTCTGCTACCTATTAAATGTGACCTTGGGTTGCCTCCTCAACATCTCTATATCTCTGTTCCTTCGTCTGTAAAATGAGGACACCAAACCTGCCTCCTGCAGCTGTTGGGAGGCTTCAATGCAACAGTGTGTTTGCATGAAAAGTATTATTTCTTGCTCCTTGTTCTTGATCTTGTTCTCTTTCCAACACACAATGCTTCACCAGAATCTTGGAAATTTAATCAGAAAAATAATCTTGAGATCACTTATTCCTCATCTTTATTTTATAAAGGTGGGCACTGGCTTGTCCATGGTCACATTGCTAGAACCCGAACCTGGGTCTCCTGTTCTCCATATGTATCAAACTGCTAGTGGAAATGTCTGAGGCTCTAAAGGTCTCTGGGTTATTGGTTTGCATGAAACCTCATTGTAGTTACTGAAAGTTCCTCCTTCTGTTGGAGTGAGCAACTGGTAGGTTTCATTCATTTTCTTCATTCCTCTGACGTTCCAGGACTGAAATGTTTCCACTTAGCTCAGCAGAACCCAGCAAAGCATATCAGAAGCTAAGAAAACCATACTTTGGGGTTCAATCTGTAATTGATTTTGAAGCACCATAAAATGCTAGGGTGAAAGAGCCAGTTCCCCGTTTCCCTGAAGACTTTTCCTGCCCAAATGATGGACAGCTGGTGCTATACAATGAGGGGACAGAGAGTAGCCACTTAAAGAATAGCCACCACATCTTTTCTCTGTGTTACCTCCAGAAAATGGATGTGCCTTTAACATCGAAGATTCCCCTGCCAGCAACAACAGGGCCTGGGAAAGAAACCTGCTGAGCAGTGCAGCTCTGCTTGTCAGCATTTATATTAAAAGGGTGCATGACTTACATGACTTGGGTCCCAGGTGTGTCTCTGAACTGCAAGGCTTCATAGTCATGTAACAGCAAGATTTTACTCCCAAGGCAGAAAGCAGCCGCATTTGGGTGTGACCAATTAGGCATCACTTTGGCATTTCCCAACTTGCCATTTTAGTAAAGCCCTTTGGGGCTGAGAACTTCGTTCAGAATAAAGCCACTTAAATCCCAAATTCACTAGAGGATGCAGCCTCGGTCTGCTGGATCGTGGGATGTTTCTCTCCACCGGACGTAGCACAACACCCAGAAACCTAGGGAAGTCCTGGGCTGAGTGCTGCCTTGAAGACCTTCCACGGCCAAGTTCGTCTGTTGAAGTGCAGGGGATTTTTAGGCCTTTTCTTCTAGTTTCATATCAGCCATTCTAGTACTAAAATGGGATTGAATATCCGGCATGGAAATACAGGCCTAATTGATTCTTTTTTTTTTTTTTTAAGATTTTATTTATTCATTTGAGAGAGAGAGATACAGCGAGAGAGGGAACACAGGCAGGGGCAGAGGGAGAGGGAGAAGCAGGCTTCCCGCCGAGCAGGGAGCCCGATGTGGGGCCCGATCCCAGGACCCCGGGACCATGACCTGAGCCGAAGGCAGACGCTTAACGGCTGAGCCACCCAGGCGCCCCTACTATTGTTTTTAAATGAAATTTTAAAATAAATATTTTTAAACTTTTTTTTTTCTTTTTTAAAGATTCCATTTATTCATCAGAGACAGAGAGAGAGGCAGAGGGAGAAGCAGGCTCCCTGATGCGGGGCTCCATCCCAGGACCCTGGGATCATGACCTGAGCCGAAGGCAGACGCTTAATGACTGAGCCACCCAGGCGCCCCCAGGCCTAATTGATTCTTTCGTTCCATTTGAAAACTGGCTGGGGTCCTGATAACTGCTTGATTATCTTTTCTAGAATCAGACACTTAGCTGGCACACTTGGGCTGGAGTGATGTGTTTGCCCCACTGGCTCTTGGAACAGAGAGAGACTGCCAGGCCTGGGGATGAGATGGTGCGGGGTGGTGTGGGGCCCTGCCCGGGCCTGGGGATGAGATGGTGCGGGGTGGTGTGGGGCCCTGCCCGGGCCTGGGGATGAGATGGTGCGGGGTGGTGTGGGGCCCTGCCCGGGCCTGGGATGAGATGGTGCGGGGTGGTGTGGGGCCCTGCCCGGGCCAGTACAGGTTGTGCAACTGAACGAGGACAGTGGCATGATGTTCCTCTTTTCTGGGGCCTCGCTGGCATCTCCAGTGATGAATGGTTTCCCTCAGGTTATCTGTCATCTGAACTTGACCTCCATGGGTGAGGAAACTTTGTTTAGACTCCAAGCTGTGGCAAAGAGATGGGAATGGACAGCCTTAAAGGAAGTCAAGATTGCCAAGTTCCGCATTACAAGCAGGTATCAGTGCTTGCAGAGAAAGCCTAATAATAATTCTGGAAGAGTTCCAATACTCTTTTGTTTAACTTTGCTATTGAACTTACCTCAATAAGCCTTTGTCTCCTCTTTGGAAAATATGAGAAAATATTCATACCTCATTACTGGTTCTATCTGATAGAGTGGGATTAATAATCATTAGCTCCCTTCACACTTTACAAAATTGAAATGATCACAGAAGGCTCAACTGAACGGATATTGGAAGGTACCTTGTAACTATTTTTAGGCTGCCTTTCTTTTTTTATTGTCTTTGCCCTATTTTACTTCAGCATTATTTTACAATATAATATGCTTTTTAAAATGTTCTTTCACATAGCATCATTTGCTTTCACAATATAGTACAGTGCCACTGTCTAGCAGTTCTACTCTGAGTGCATTAAGACCCACAGCACAGAGGATGTGAAAACTCTGACGGCTTTACCTGGGAGTCTCTTCGTGCTATATCAGATGTTACAGAGATGTGGGGCCCAGGCAGCTGCAGGGTTAGTGTGCTAGACAACGTGGTGGAAGATCATAGGGACTGTGGGCCATGGGGTATTGTTCATAGTCTAGAGTTTCACTGAAACTGAGTTTCTCAGTATAGGGTTGGAGAGCACCAACACAGAATCACATATGTTCAATTTTTTTTTAATGTCATTTCCATGGACACGTTAAATTAGAGTAGCCTCCATGGATGAATCCCAGGAATCTGATTTTTCTTTTTAACAATGAATATGATTCTTGTGAATAAGATTTGAGAAAGAGTATGTACATCATATTGACATAAGAAGTGAGGATCCATTTGTTAATTTCCTAAATTACTGGATTGGCTGCCTTTGGCTAAAAAAACAGTATAGTACTGGTATACAGTATACAGTATAGTATAGAGAAGTGGGGTTATGTCAGAGGAGGAATAAGAATTTGCCTGGTAAAAATGGTACATTTTCCTGGCATTGCAAATTTTTTTCAAGGATTTTGGAGAAATGTGAAGGAATTTACAATAGTATTTTATGTTTTTCAAAATGAATACTTCATGAGGCAGAATATGTGATTTACATGACTTAAATAAAAATGACTTCAAAGAAATATCAAGATTGTGACGAGCTTTTTTAGACTTCTCCCCAGACATCCTGGTGTACCCACTCACCCTCCTCCTTTAGGGACACGTTGCAGATCGAGTCAGACCCACTCTTATAGGAGATTTGGATGACAGCACCAGAAGTAACAGTAAATGATCTTTTGAAACGTACAGTAAAACTTCTATTAATGAAAACACTCAGTTTTCCACACCTTGCTTATTAGAAAGGCAAATATCAGGTGCTCAAATCAATAACCGATTCTTAAAATTTAACTTTTTGAGTATGCCTAGGAGACAGCGAGATTCAATCCAGTATCGTCTGTCTTCTACATCTGTGGCATTTCCCAAAGGTAGCAGCTCCTGCAGATGATTCTGGAGATGTGCAGACTCCTCATTTAAACTGGAAGGCTCTCTCTCTCTCTCTTCAACTGGTAATCCTTCACCAAGTTTTTGGGGTCTCTTAAGTAATTTTAAACGATCCCCTCCATTTTGAAGAGATCGTGTTAAATGTCAATCTGATGTCTCTCCACTCACTTTCGTAGTTTCTCTCATCTGCACAGTAGAGCACAGCCCACCTAGGATTATATGTGCTATTGCCCTGTCCTTACCTTTCTAGGCTCACTTTCCATTGGTGTCTTCTGTGTCCATGTGGTCTCACTGTGCTACCATTTGCAGAGCCTCAAATATACCATGTGCTTTCGTGGTTTGTTCCCACTGCAGGGGCTGGTCCCCACCTGGTGAAACTTTCTCATCAATAAACTCAAAGTGCCTTCCCTCTGAAGTTTTTCTGATGCCATCCTCCCACCCCTAGATGTTGGTAGTATCTCTTGCTACTTGTCCCCATGACACGGTAAGAATGACTGTTTCACAGAAATAAACACTCTGGGGGGGCGGAGCAAGATGGCGGAGGAGTAGGAGACCTGGATTTCGTCTCCTCTCAGGAATTCAGCTGGATAGGGATCAAACCATTCTGAACACCTACAAACCCAACAGGAGATCGAAGAAAGGAATAGCAACAACTCTCTGAACAGAAAAGCGACCACTTTCTGGAAGGTAGGACGTG
>NC_138371.1:72935937-73013769 GCF_054177405.1 Leptonychotes weddellii | reverse complement strand
AAAAAAAAAGAAACACTCTGTATTCTAAATATTTATTACTAAGTAACATCTATCTTGCTACAAGTTTCCTGAAGGCATTATTACATAGAATTCACCCTTCTATTATTAACAGTGAGTCCAGGGACTAGCATTTAAGAGATGCCCCAAAATATTGACTTAATAAAAATTGAAATGTGCTAATAATTTTAAATCTACACATAGAGGAGATCGAATTTCATGTTATTAAATTATAAGGCAGACATGGTCTTTTGGAAACAGACTGACTTAGGTTTTTGTTTTTGTTTTATTTAAGGAGAGAGATTGAGGGGCGCCTGGGTGGTTCAGATGGTTAAGCGCCTGCCTTCGGCTCAGGTCATGATCTCAGGGTCCTGGGATTGAGCCCCGCATCGCAGGGAGCCTGCTTCTCCCTCTCCCGCTCCCTCTGCTCCTGCTTTCTCTCTCTCTGTCAAATAAATAAATAAAATCTTTTAAAAAAGGGAGAGAGATTGAGAGAATGAGTGAGAGAAAGGGCAGAGGGAGGAGCAGACTCCCTGCAAAGCAGGGAGCCTGACTCGGGACATGATCCCAGGACTCTGGGATCATGACCTGAGTTGAAGGCAGACGCTTAACCACCTGCACCACCCATGCACGCAAACTGACTTAGGTTTTAATTTTACATTTTCTGAACATTAGCTTTGTGATTTGAGGGACCTAATTAACCTTTCTGAGTCTGTTTCCTTATCTATAAAAATTTTAAAAATAATACATACTTCATACACTTTATAGTGAAGATTAATAACATACTTTTAAAATCTAACATAATATTTGCCACACTAGTCAATAAATGCTAGTTTCTTTCCTTCCCCTTTCCAAAGGCTTGAATTAAAAAAAAAAAAAGATTTTTTGTTTGTTTAATCCCAAGTCAACCAGAAAATTAAATTAAATAGAAACCCAAACCCCTAATTCTCTAAACATTGTGGTTAATTGCTATTGCTCTGTTCTAATAAACCTCAAAGGCCAAGGGCCTATGTTTGTGCTGACATGGAGTTGGAACTGTTAAGTCCCAGACCAAAGTTCTTTATGATACACAGGAGCATCCTTATCCACTGTCCAGCAAACTTCTCATATTTTCTGTAATCTGGCCCAGATCCCAGAGCTCACAAAGTAGGTAAAATAATTAAGCCTGTGAGAAATTGGTAATATTTCAACTGTATCCATGTAAAAATGACTTTGCACAGCTGGCTTGGTAACTGTGATACACTGGGAAATTTCTTCATCCAACATGTTTCTGAACCCACTTCCACCATAGGGACAGGAAGAGCCAGTCAGAATGGAATGACATTAATCTTGACCATGTGAGAACACCAGGTCGTTCAGAAGTTGGAAATTCTCCACACACAGGCACTTAAAATTACTTTGCTTATGGGTTAGCAGAGGCTGTATTCTGGTCTGTTTCATTTTTAAACAGAGAAACTTTATGTATCCAAGGGATATATGAATTTCCAAGGATTCTCTGACCACGTTGTTTTCTTGATGGGATTGGAAACTTGTGTGAGAACCTCAGACATGTAGGACCCACTTGAAATAGGAGCTCTGGGCTCTGAGCCTTAGTTGGAAAGCTGAATACTTAGGTCATTATACATCCAGGGACTAGTAACTTGGTGAGATTATTTGGAAGTAATGGGCTTTTATTTTAAAGAACAGACTGGCAATGTTTTTGCGAATGAGGGTTATGAACAATCTAGGTAAGCTATAAACTGTCAAAAAAAATTGCTAAGCTAAGATTTAACTAAAGGAAATGAAGACAATAGAAATGGGAAGATGATCAAAAAAGATATATTAACTTGTCATTTCAGCGCAAACATTTTGATCCTGACATTTGGGCCTCATGGCAATTTTGAACCAAGGTTTTTCTTATGGATTAGTTAAGAAGTGAATACAAATGGAATGTGAGCCACTATTATATGGTGCTAGAGAGTGACAGAGGCATGCATGGTCCAAGTGCCAGAAACTTCATTATGCACTGAAAGCTGATTTCTCATAATGCAGGAGAAGTTGGGACTTCAACTTCAAAGACCTTCTTTGTGGAGACTTAGACTATATAAGGGACCTTGCCCCCACATTGTGCATGCTCCACCACAAATGAGAAGAGCGCTTCCAACTTGATTTGTTACTTAATGTAAAAAACAAAAACAAAAACAAAGTGACTTGTTGACCATATAAACTTGTCAGGTATCGCATGTTTTATTTATATACTTTTCTGATGATGATGATTTTTTTCTACAAGGAACTGAGGAGTGCTTCCTATTGAGAAATTTTTATGTTTGTCTTGCCAGTAACTCTTTGAGTTTAAATTTAGTTATAATTAAACATTGGGAAGAAAAGGAGAAAGGATTAAACCAGCCTGAAAACTCTTTGCTGCTTTGCAGCTGACTCTAAGCAAGGTTATACTCTCACTTGATCTCCTAGGTATGGTGTCTCTTGTAACATATGTGCTGTTGGTTTCATTTTATCAAACAGTAGCATCTATCTCTTTCTTTCCACTTTACATCTCTAGCAGCTTTACATTCATAAAATCATAAAACAAAACACTGAGCTGAGGCAAAAGGGGGCTGTTTCTACACATGCCCCTCCCTATACCTCCATCATGGACAGGAAAATTTCTCTTATATTTATTTATTATAAAATTGCAACACATACGCAAAATAAAAAAATATTAGAGAAGTCTTAAAGTGAAAAATTAATATCTCCTCCTTCCACCAACTATAGGCTTAGTCACAAGAGGCAACAATTTTTTCCTTGTTCTAATCTTGTTTTCTATGGTTATATTCACAACATTAAATTACATATGTGAAACTCAGTTTGTTATTTTGTCAATCTTAGGCCTTATCTATTTATTCTCGAATAAAGAAGGATGGAAAACGTAGTCTGATTTCCATCTCTTGTTTTATTCTCCATCTGTTGTTATTTTTTTACCCTGTTCTTCTGGGGCTTAACTTTACAACTGTTAAACAATACACGTAAATGTGTTTCTTGACCCATCAACTCGAGGCAGAACTATTGACCTCACACTGTTTTAGATGACGAAAGAAATGCATGAGTGTCTCCTATTTCTCTTCCTCCATCTTTCCCTCCCAACCTTGGTTGGTTTTACCTTTGATTTTTCATTGCCAAAATTTATTTCATGCATTCTTCTCTGTAACTATAATGAAACTTTCTACTTCAAACTGATTAAAAACCAATAAGTAGTGTTTCAATAATTTGTATTGCAAGAACCAATAGTGTGATTATGCTCATAAAGAAAAAAATATAGTCCCATGTTATTGAGCTCTTCGACCAATTAACAATGTTACATGTTTCAAAGTCAAATGGAGAGTTTCTTGCTCTATACACCATAATTGGTATAAAGTCATGCCAAATCTTATTTAACTTCATATTTGGGCCATACTTTCTTGCATAGCTTTTTATCTTTTTTCACACAGGGTAAGAACAATTTGCCTAAGGTATTACATAGACACTCCATTAACAATTGCACTGATTACAATCCCGTCCTGCTTTCTGGCTTTGGCATCAGGTGGAACTGCTGGGCACCACCAAGAGAAGGTAGCTGCCTCCCCCAGTGTCAATGATGTCTGTGCATCTTCAGGATACAGTCTTCTCTGTTGGGGTTTATTCATCAATATCATCCCATCTACATCCTTTCTTTCTAGGAACTTACCACAAGTTCTAATCGATTGATTGTCTTCTATTAGTCTAGATTGTACAAAGAAAGAAAATCAATAGGATATCTATATCTGTAACTTTGTCTATGTCTATATATTTATATCCCTCTCTGCTCTCTGCTTTCCTTCCTTAGTCTTCTTTCCTTAGTCTCCCTTTCTTTTTCTTTCTTTCTTTCTTTCTTTCTTTCTTTCTTTCTTTCTTTCTTTCTTTCTTTCTTTCTTTCTTTTCTTTCTTTTTCTTTCCTTTCTTTCTCTCTCTCCCTTCCTTCCTTCCTTTCAGAATTGGCTCATGTGACTATAAAGGCTGAGAAGTCCCAAGGTCTGTAGTTGGCAAGCTAGAGATCCAGAACCAATGATGTAAGTTTCAGTTCAAGTCCAAAGGCCTGAGAACCACGAGAGCCAATGGTTTAAGTTCCAGTGCAAGTTCAAAGACAGAAAACCAAAGTCCTGGTTTGGAGATAGACAGAGAGAGTGAATTCTCATTTACTCAGTCTTTTGTTCTATTCAGGTCTTCAACAGATTGGATGAGGGCTACCCATGTTACAGAAGGCAATCTTCTTTACTCAGTCTACCAATTTAAATGTTAATGCCATCCCAAAACACCCTCACTGACATACCCAGAATAATATTTAACAGATACCTGGGTACCTCCTAGCCCAGCAAAGTTGACACATAAAATTAACCATCATAGATCCCTTTCTCATTTTTGGTTCCATTATATATTTAAGATTTATTTATTTATTTGCAGGTGGGGAAGAAGGGGAGTGAACCTCAAGCAGACTCCCTGCTGAGTGTGGAGCCCAAAGCAGGGCTTGGTCTCATGACCCCAAGATCACAACCTGAGCCAAGACCAAGAGTGGGATGCTCAATTCAATGGACTGTGCCACCCAGGTGTCCCAAGTTCCATTATATATTTTATGAAATTTCCTTGGGATTTCAGAAAAGAAATAAGTATAGTCCATGCTTTTTAATGAGAGTCATTGCTTGCTTCCTGGTGCTAGCATGGTAACTAACGTGATTACTTATTCTTCTGGATAATGTCTGCTGGTGTCTCAGCCCACTCTCTCTCAGACCCTTTGTGACCTCCCCTGTATTGAGGGGTTGGATGCCTAGAAACTGCATTCCACAAACTCTCTTGCTGACTGGTTCCTATTAAGTTTTGCCAGTAGGAAGCATTGCAGTGGAATTGCAAGAACAACAATGAAGGGGGACATCTTTCTGCTTATGGTTCCAGCAGGAGTGTGGCCCCAAAATGCAGGTGTCTGGGGGTGACTGTGACCTCCAACAGAGTCAGTGGGTCTGGGAGCAGCAGGAGACAGCAGTGGGGATGACGGATGACCACAGGCCCCAGTGGCGTTGGTGGCAACCTCAGCAGCAATGCATATTTCTGGACTCTTAAGTAGTGGCCCTTTCCCCCCCTTTATTCTTTCACCCAACCAAAATTTTGTAACCAATTTCTTTTTTATTTTTAAGATTTTTTATTTATTTATTTGAGAAAGAGAGAGAGAGAGCACAAATTGGGGGGGAGGGGGGTGGGGCAGAGGCAGAGGGAGAAGCAGACTCTGCACTCAATCCCAGAACCTGAGATCTTGACCTGAGCTGAAGGCAGACATTAAACCAACTGAGACACCCAGGCACCCCATAACCAATTTCTTGTATTAAATTCACCTCTGATTAAAATTTTCAGGGCATTTCTGTTTTCCTGACTGATACATTCACTAACAATAACTTTCTGTCTTTCTTTGAGTTGATGTGAGGTATCTTTAAAACTAAGCATCAGCTCAAAGGAAAAATTAAGATAAGAAATAACCACTAACTTTTATTTAATGCTTGCTGTTTTCTACTCGCAATAACTCTGAAGTGAATATTGTTTTCCCCATTTTATGGATATATTTAGGTATATTTGGATATACTTGGGTATATTTATTTGGCCAAAATCACAGTACATACTCACTTTCAAATCAAATTCTGCTCTTTTGATGTGGGAAAATCTACTGATGTTTGATACAAATCCTAGCAAGTTGAGATGACATATGAATAGCTGGAAGTCCCTTTCATACTTAAATTTCCTTTATTAAGTGAGAAGCAGTCTAATCACTTTATATTCTTACTTTGAAAAGACTGTTGGGCTTTGATTAAAATGGTCAAGAATTCAGTGTAGCTCTTCGATGCAGACAATTCAGGTGGTAGATATGCTGGTTATTCTAATAGTTTTCATTCATTAATATCTTTTAATAGCATGGTTTATATGTTTATGGGTCAGAATACTGGATTAAAAAAAAGAAAACCTTTTCTTAAAGGATTTTCCTCTTTCCATTAAAAGAAATAGCGTTAAGGGAAGGAAAAAGGAGGATCCTCTTACATATCATCACACGATAGTGCCACTGCACGCCACTGAAATTAGGAAGCAAGATTTCACCTGCTTGTAGGTTTCAGATAATAAAGACGAGCCGGAAACCTTGCTCATGTTGAGTTAAGGTGACATTTCCTAACTGAATATCCTCTCACCAACAAAGGAGGAAGAGGATCCGCTTAGGAAAGCTTTATTCATTGGGAAGGTTTTGGAAAAGTCACTCCAAGAAATTACCAACCATATCTTCTAGTTCTCAGCATTTCATGTGACACATTTTATGGACTGCCACCTTCCCTTTGGACTGCAATGTGCCAGCAAAGGTATTCTTAAGTAAAGAGCTCTTACAAATGTGTAAAAGAATAACACATTTTAAACATTTGTAGAGTTATACATGCATTTGTTTCCCTCTCCTTCTAAGAGAAACTGACTTAGGCGCAGGGATGTAATGATCTTTTCATGCATGCCTGGTTGCCTTTGCTCTTTCTCTGCTCCTTGACAATCTTCCCCTCATAGGACAAAGAGAGCCTGAGTTAAGTAATTAGAAATGGACAGTGAACATCTACTGCTAGACTCTAAGAAGAATACTAAGCCCAGGAGTCATTGCTCTTGGGGCTGACCGTGGAGCATCAAGATCTTTCACTTTTCGATATGTACTTCTGAGTAATACTCCACCAGCTACCTCTCTATTTAAAGTTTTAAAATGGTGCCATATGTCATATTGTTTTACTTAGAATGAAAAGGAAAAGTTTTTCTTTTGAGACCAGTCATAAAGCACTGATGATGTGTTTGTATTAGATATATATGAGCAACAACCCCTCACCACTTAAGAAGAGTTGTTCCCTATTGCCCAAACCCCACATTCAAATAGTCATAGGTACCAAAAGCGTCCTGGTACATGCTTTAATGGTTTTCATTTTGGCAAAATAATTTAGCAAGAGAGTAAGTTCAGTGTGACTTTCATTTGGAAGTTTTGATTATCCTTTACAGATTCACAGGAGTATTAGCATTAGTAATGGGAAGAATTCTAAAAGTAAGATTTGTGACTTTGGTAGTATTTGCAAAAAACAATTAAAAAAGGGGGGATGTAGGGCTGTGTAAAGTCATAGGGCATTTGCCAGGTGATTCTTCCTCCTTTTAAATTGAAGTTCAGGGGGCGCCTGGGTGGCTCAGTCGTTAAGCGACTGCCTTCGGCTCGGGTCATGATCCCAGGGTCCTGGGATCGAGCCCCGCATCGGGCTCCCTGTTCGGCGGGAAGCCTGATTCTCCCTCTCCCACTCCCCCTGCTTGTGTTCCCTCTCTTGCTGTCTCTCTCTTTGTCAAATAAATAAATAAATAAAATCTTTAATTAAAAAAAATTAAAAAAAATAAATTGAAATTCAGTATGTGTTTGGATCTATACAATCAATACATTGAGTTTTCTCTAAGATCGGTTTAATGGTTTTGTTTTGTTTTGTTTTTAATGGAAGCTATAATGTGCCAGGCAAAACTCTCATTTGAAAACATAATGTGCTTACCTAATAGCTATGTTTTACAGAATTCTTTCCCAGTTATGCTTAGTGAGACCTCCATGAATTTACTGAAAAGTATTTGAAATTTGAAATTTGAAAAGTATCAAATCCTTGCAAAAAGGTAGTAGGGACAGACAACTGTAAATGGCAGACACCCATACGACAAGTACATGGTAGAATTGGACTGCTCCTGAGCAATCGCACATCACAACACCTTCATTTTGCAAATTGCCTGAGGCCCAGTGGGTGAAATGCCAAGTCAGTGTCACCTAACTTGCTATAGCAGAGCTGCATCTTAAAGCCATATTTCAAAAATAGTGCCTTATTTAGTGTTACTATTTATGAAGGTTTTTAAATTGGCTGGAGGAGAAGTCTTTGAAACCTGAGATGCAGAGTGAGGACTGGATACTAATCACATCATTCATGCTCCTGACTGGGTTAGGTTGCCCACGTGAAAACACAGGTTTCGTTTATGAGGGTTTAAGTTTGTAAACAATATATCTGAATGTCCCTTATAGAAGACAGAGAAGCTCTGAGCATGGCAAACAATTTCCGGACTCAAAATCGAGACACATGTTGTAAAGCATGTGAGTATATTTAATGGTATAATAAGACCATATATCTGAAACCAGAACCTTCATTTTTCTATTGTTAAAGTTATCTTGTAATAATTAATTAATTATCCTTGAAATAGTAAAGGCTTGTAGGGAATTTCCATGCAAAACACTGTGATGCTTGAACACATTTCTAGTTTATCCTCAGGACAATAGTCTCTTTAGCTATAGCATGTGGGAGCTGTCAGCTAGATGGTAGTAGCATGCCTCATTCATCAAGCTAACTCAAATAAAAGTCTGCGAAAGTCATGCACAGAAGGAGGAGAATGGAAGGAAGCCATAGGAAATAGGAAGGAGAGCATGTAAGAAAGCCAGAAATTCAGAGGGCAATATTCAGTCACCATCCACAGAAGAGAAGTGTAAATCTTTAAACCTTAGCTTTAGAGCTGGAATGTTTTCCCACTCATCTTTGAATTACTCAGGTAAAATGCCTGGTGCTCAGCTCTGTTTCCTGAGCTGCAGGACAAGGAGGTAGGAATGGATGAACTTGTGAAAGAACCCTCTATGCTTCCCTAAAGGTCGTGAGCATGGAGTTCACTGTGAATTAAATGCTGGTAAGATGAAGGGGAGAATATAGGCTCCAGAGTGTGAATTGCAGTCCAGAATGTCACCTTCTTCCTTTGTGCTGATTTGAGCTCCAGAGCATAGGACAAGGAGAGCTTTCTTTAAAAGAAAAAAATATATATATATATATATTTATTTTAGAGAGAGAGAGAGTACATGCATGCATGGGGGGAGGGGCAAAGGGAGAGGGAATGAATTTCAAGTAGACTCCCCACATAGCATGGAGCCCAGTGCAGGGCTTGATCTCATGACCCTGACACCATTACCTGAGCCAAAATCAAGAATCAAATGCTTAACCAACTGAGTCACCCAGGTGCCCCAGATGAGTGCTTTCTAAACTCAAAGGTATATTCCTCCTTGATGTTACATTCTAAGCCAAACAAAATTATCCAGAGTGTGATTTCCATAATGCAAGGCCAAAAGTCCTTGACAATCATAAGGAATGGGGTTTCTCTCTTCATGGATGTTAGCAGGTCCTTTTCTTAGCTCCAGACAGCTTCTATGAAAATGTGGCATTTAGGGCATTGCTTCCCTCTTTTCAATCTTATCCCCCTTTCCTTTCCTTTGCAAGTTAATTTTTCCCTCTAGATAAGAAGCAAAGCAGTTTGAAGGATTTGGCTGGACACTAATTAAAGGAAGCAGTCAAAAGCTAAAAAAAATGGACAGAGAAGAGTCCTTTGGGAACCCCAGTGGAAATACCTTTGCAGGAAATAGGAAACTCTACAAAGAGTTTAGGTGCGTGCCTTCTTCTGTTATTTCATCTTGCTTTTTTGGACTTAGGCAAGAGATCATATATAATGCCATTTCTGCTTCTTTCTGTCACACGTAAGTGCAAGGAATGCATTTGGACCTAAACTGGAAAGTGCTTAGGATAGGAAAGAGTAGGGAAAGTCATTCAACCAATGTATCTAACCAATCATCTCCAAGTCGGAAATGAAAACCAACTGATTTTCTGAGAACCCCAACATGCAAGCTAATCTTTTCAAAATTATTTTTTGGAACAAGTATGAACAGAGATTAATATGAGGAGATACAGTTTTCACTTTTTCTCTGTTTCTGTCTGTCATGGTAACCGGAGCAAAGGCAGTTAAAGCTGGGCGCTGGCTGCTGAGGAGCAATTCCTCCTTGTCCCAGCATGTCTGTCTGAAGGTAGAAGGTTGCTTGTTAAACTCAGGAACATATCCAGGGATCTAATTTAAGTGCATCAGCCTCCTAGCATGTTGATTTGGAATTTTATACTGGTGAAGCTGAAACCATGGGAATTTTATGAAATCGTGTTTTACTCTCACTTGCAACTTGCAAGTGCCTCCTCTCTCTCACTTCCCCTTATTCACAGACACGTACATTTTGGTACTTTTACTATTATTCTTCTAATCCTTTGAGCAAGTGATTTTGTTTTTTGTCACAGTATTCTTGTTCTCCTGAAGTTGCTTTCATGTCAGCAAGATGTTAAGGCTGTTTGATGGACGATATATCAGAGAGGAGGTACTTGGCTAACTCATTCCTTATTACTCTTGGAATGTGACAAGCTTGAGTTTCATTCCATAGAGTTTACACAGCTGCACATAAGGACACTGTTTAAGACTTTAGAGTTCAATCACTCAGCAAAATCATTCAGTCAACAAACATTTACTGGACATCTACTCCATTGGTAGTACAAGATATCTAGAGTTGGTGTTGGAATATATTACTAATCCACAGAGAAAGAATTTAAGCTCAAAAACTTTTAATATTTATCAAATATTGTAGATAATTCTTTAGGAAGTATTCAGAGGAGATGACTATGTTATGAAAAGGTCTATGTAAAATTGTGCATCTTTTGTGGAGTGAAAGACACAAAATCTAAAGAAACTTGCAGTCAAGTATCAGGAATCCCATTGCATCCCCCAAATAGAACAAATCCAACAAACAAATACACAAAAGCATTAACAGGCTTTCTTTAGAAATACAGGGTTGATGTATTTGATGGTACAGATGTGCTTTGCATAAAAAGTAGAACAGAGATATGAGAACAGCTGCCCTATAAGAGGTTGACTCATTGGGTCAACATAGGAGCATAGCACCAAGCCAAGCCACAGACTCTATGTAAGTCTATGTCAAGAGTTGTCAAGAAGCGTTTGTGCTGCCTGTGGTCTGGGGGACACTTGTTGCCATTGTGCCGTGCAGCCTAAGGATAGTGTTCATTCTCACATGTCATAATACCAGCTGCCTTCTGAAGCGTTACTGTGCCAGGAACTGCTCTGGACAATTTAGGCATATTTTCTCATTGAATCCTCACAACCACCTTTGGGGGTAGTTAGTCTTCACTCTGTTTTGCAGATGAAGAAATTAAGACTTAACTTAGTAATGTTCCCAGTGTCAAACAACTAATAAGCAGCAAGGTTAGGATTCCAATCTTGGTCTTACTCGAAATTCATGCTCATATCCACAACATATACTTTCATCAACTTGTAAGAGCTTATCCTCCTTGACATCATGTCTGATTTTCTGAGCAGACACTTTAGATTTATGTATAACTAAAGTAGGTAAAAGCATTTAGAAACATGATGCATCTTTACATGGATTTGCTGTTACTCTTTCCCTTCTTTGTGTTCCCCCATAACGTATTTCATTTCTATAGAGTTATTACTTTATATGTTTTTATCACTCAACATGACTATTTTCCTGCTCTAGGGTATAGCCTGATAAATAAGTGATTATTGAATGAATATTTTCCCAAAATAATAGTTGATTCTTACTCATCATCATCAATATCAAAAATGTTTTTATTTTGTGTTTGTCTGTAAAACCAGATCAATCATGGTTAGGTTCATTGCAATGTGTAATCTAACTTTTGGCTGATGAAAAGCTTCTAAAGGGGGCAGAGAACTACACTTCAGTTTGTGCCTGTGTTCTCAGAATCACATTTTAGTGTTTGACAAATAGTATGTGCAATAATTATTTGTTGAATGATTTAATCCTCATCATTACCTAAAAAATAATAAACATTTATTCTGTAACAATTATGTGTAAAGCACTAAGCTAAGAATGGAATGCTGGAAAACATAATACTAGTAGGCAACATTTGCCGTGTGCTGTGCATGGTGCCGAGTACTTTCTTTCCATGTTGTATTGCACTGAATCCTCCCAAAAACCTCATAGGCACTTTGATGCTTCAATGTTGGAGATGGGAAAACTGACTTCTAAAGAAGTTAAGCAAATTCTTTTCCCCAGGTCCCACTGCTAGTAAGTGGTAGAGCCCGGATTCAAACCGAGGCCAGGTATTATAACACCCAATAGTTCTTCTTTTTTTTTAATCTAGTTGTCTTTATTAAATGATTTATGAATTGGGCAGCACCCCATCTAAAGAGGTGCTCTGAGGAGTTGTGCAAAATGTAAGGTTTTTATAGGAAGGAGGGTGGGACAAGAAAGTTATAAGCAAAAGAAAAGAAAGGATTGCTCCAGGCAAGGGAACTTTCCCTTAGGCAGGAGGACAGAGGGTCTTATTATGCAGATTACCGCATCTTCCTTTGGGGAATGGAAAAGATCCATGTAACAGATTACCTCTTTGGTGCTTATCAGAAAATTCCTGATTGACAGGATAAGACTTATGGTTCTGGGGGAGGTTGAAACTGCAATCAGGAATCAGGTTCGGTATTAAGCCCTGGTTTGGTGACTTGGCCTGGCCCAAGTAATGCCATTTGGGGCCTGTGGTGTTTTTGTTTTTGTCTTTAACAATTACCCCCTTTTGATCTAAAACCCAACTGTTGTTTTGATTTTTAGAGATATACTTATTTATTTTAGAGAGAGAGAGTGGGGTGGGGTGGGGTAGGGGAGGTAGGGGAGGAGCAAAGGGAGAGGGAGAGTGTCTCAAGTAGACTCTGCGCTGAGCACAGAGCCTGCCATATGGCTTGATCTCACAACTCTGAGATCATGACCCTGAGATCATAACCTGAGCCAAAACCAAGAGTCAGACGCTTAATCAACTATGCTACCCAAGTGCCCCTAAAACCCAACAGCTTTAATTGGGTGGAAGTTCTCTTACCTAGCATTGAGATTTTCATTTATTTGGGAAATCACCAAAAAATGGTCCATAATAAATAATTATGTTTTCTCTTAGCTTAAAACATAAATCCACAAGAATTCACCAAACTTTTGCTGTAGAGTCAAGCTTTGCTATTGTATCTGGATCATTCCCTTGGAATCTTATACTGTTTTTCTTACACACATCAGACCCATGATGCATTGTCCACAATTTCCAGTTTCAGTTTCTATTAAGTAGGCACAGAATTTAATTTGAAAAACAATTTTCAGCATAAACTCTTTCCAGATTTTTATGATTTTTTTCTAATTCTGTTCAGTTGCTTCATAAACACTGAATCCAAGAGCATTTTTTTTAAATGGCCTCTATTTATCAAATTTTTCCAAAGCCCTTAACCTATTCTCACATGAAAAACCTATCTTTTTGAATGTTTATTTCATAGGTGTACTCATAAGATTCAATTATTTAATTAAAAAAGCAAAAATTTCTGTCATAAATGGATCTGGAAATAAGTACAACCAAGTCTTGATCAGCAAATAACTCCATAGGGAGAAGCAGAGGTAGACAAGAGAGTAGCTAATAATCATGGACATTCAGAGTCTTGAGCCTTCGACTAATGCTTTCAGAGGCAATAGGACATTAATTAATTGAGTAGAGTTTACTTAAGCAAACTTCTATTGTTTTACTCACATGCATTTAGCAAACACTGATGTAACACTATGTGCCGGTCACTGTTCCTTGTGCTTTGCAAATATTAATTCATTTCATCCTCAAAACTACTCTCTGGGTACATACTATTATAATCCCATTTTACAGAGGAGGAAGCTGATGATCCCAGAGGTTAGCTACTTTGTCCAAGGTCATATACCTAATAAGCAGTGGAGCCAGGATTTGATCCAGGTTCATGCTCTTGACCCTGTAACCCCGGGCCTATCAAACAAAAATCATCGTACTTCCTCTTTAAAAGCTTACGAACCAGATAAAAAAGTTCGTGTATGTTCTCCATACAAACTTGCATATGGTAATTACCTAATGAGGGGTGCAGGAGTTTATGACATTTTCTCTAGTGGTGTTCACTAAAGATGTGAATGAATTTTTAGTCAGCATTTGATAAGCCTCTCTTTTATAGAATCTAGTTTTCTGTTTTCTTCTTTCCTTCCTTAAATGATAATCGTGCACAGGGGCCTTGGTTTTCTTTTGTTAAGCCACTTTCTCTTATCTCTTTAAAACCATTTCTTGTACATGTTACTGTTCTTTATGGCTTCCAGGCCCGGCAGTGATAATGCAGAGCACGTGTGGGAGGCCAGCAGGCTGGAGGAGCACACTAGAAATTCTCTGGAATGTTGTCTTGGAGGAATTCCTCAATCCTTTTATCTCTTTCTCATGGGTTATGCATAGTAATCCCCACAACTTCTGAGATTCTGGGTTCACGGTCATAGAGTAATTTCATGTCCTAATCAAACCACACGCTTTAATCTGAGGCAAACATCTTTACTTTTGATGCCACATGAAATACTCGTATAATCATTATTTATAGGCCCATAAGAGAGGGTAAATGGATCTGAATTCTTAACAACTTTCGACTGGCAATGACCTCCTCCCCTCAGAAAGTGGCTATGAGCCATCAAAACACACATGTGTAATTTGTATAAAAAAAGTTTGTGTTGCATTTTTTAAAACTAATTACTATTTATTTTAACTAGGTAATATTCACATTGTTCAAATAGCAGAAGTACAAAATTTCTATAGAAAGTCTTCCTCCTAACTGTCCCGAGCTACCTAACCCCCATCCCCAGGAAGTACACACCATTCCCGGTTACAAGGAACATTTTTAAAATAAATATTTAAATGGTCTGAAATGCCTTAATCAGTCAGATTAATGGCTACAAATAGCTAAGATGAATATTTAATGCCACATTTGAACTAAAATATTGCTTCAAAATATCAGATTTTCTGGAATCTTCTTAGCATCCTATTAATTCTGAGAAGAGCTGATAGAATAAGAATTCTAAAATAAGAATATAAAGGCATGGTCCAGCATTTGGACTATGAGAGATGACTTTTCTACCTGGAACACATATTATGATGCATATTTTTGTTATCATGATGAACTGAAGTTAGATGATAGTAGCATTAATTGGAAGAGAATTGAACTGCATTATTTAATGCTACCTCTAAGAAATTTTGAATTTTGTACCTTGACTCAATTATGGATGTAATCAGGGGTCTTGTAAAAGCTGACAAATATCCTTAGAAGTCTGCATGCAGGTGATTTAGGATAAGTTGTTCCAAGATGGATCAGTAATGACTGCACCCATAGATAGGACCTCCCTTTCCCTAGTTATAACACCCAGAAATGTGTAAACACTGGCAGGTCATCTAGTGCACTCAGAAACAATCACGCAGAGAAACAAAAGCCCAAGACCACAACAATCTCTCTGGCTTACAGTGATCACCACATGAGCAGGAATGGAAAGAGCCTTAGACATGCCCCAAATGAGAGTCAAAATCAAAAGCTGTTTTTCAAAGATTTTATTTATTTATTTGACAGAGAGAGATAGCGAGAGCAGGAACACAAGTAGGCAGAGTGGGAGAGAGAGAAGCAGGCCTCCTGCCGAACAGGGAGCCCGATGCAGGACTTGATCCCAGGACCCTGGGATCATGACCTGACCCGAAGGCAGACGCTTAACCCACTGAGCCACCCAGGCACCCCCAAAGTTGTTTTTCAATAAGGATACACATCCTTACCTATACATTTCTTTGGTGCTTTAAAATAAATAGTAATTAGTTAAATTTCTTTTGGAAGTTTAGAACCCAAAGCCTGACCTGTACTCAGTTCTGAGTTGCAAAAATGAAAGATTGGCCAAGTTCTAAAGAAGCCAAATTCTAAAGCTTGGATTTTTAGGGCGATCTTTGTTTTTAATTTTTGATTCATGTTGTTATGGAGTCAGAATAAGGGTGCTCTGGAGGAGGGATGACATAAATACCAAATGGCTTCTCTAAGGGTTGTGTGTAAGTATTTTAACACTAATTTCCCAGGAAAAATATACATGGAAGCACTTCTGCTCATATTGCTATGGTTTGTCTATTCCATGACCTTTGTTGAAACATCTATGTAGTATCACTTCGGCAAAAGATATAAAGCAAGGACTTGGTCCTGATTTCCAACTGATGTGGCTCAGATGAATCTCATCAAGATTTCTATGCAACATTAAATCAGAAGAGCTTTGTTTTTAATGAGCAAATTGGCTAATATTGTATAATATTTTGACTACTCCCTGTGCGGGCATCCTTAAGGAACCAGATTATACTCAGTTCTGGGATGGACTTGGCTTATTTTCAAATACATAGGACTTGCCTTTCACATATCAAGACAGTGTTTCGTTTTGTGTTCATGATGGTGTAATCCTCAGGTTAAACAGGCTCTAAGATGTTTACAAATCTCCATTGTGAAAAAGAATGTGATGGATAGTAATAATTCATGTTTTATTTTTCAGAGGACACTGGATTTCATAAGAAAGACCCTCAAATGTGAGCCAGGGCTGCCTGTACACAGCAGCAAATTTAACTTTTAATTATGAGTAGTCATCCTTATGGGGGGCAAAAAACGCATTATTGGAATCCACAGAGAGTCTCCCAAACTCATTGATTATGTTATCCTTGCCCACACCCAACCTGATCATTTTTTTAAGGTTGCCTTATGCAAGTTTAGAAGGTATAAATTTTATTTCCTTTGATTTCTGCTCTTCTTAGCAGCAGAAACAAGCAGCAGAAAGGGGAACCAGGAGTTGAATGTGCTTAAAAGGATTCACAAACTTGATTTTAAAAATGCCTGAGAATGTTCATGATTTGATTAGGATACCGAGTCTCATGTTATAAATACTACATTCTGAAAATCATATATCCTGAGTGTTGCTGATTGCCAGGTTTAAAATAACAACTTGTGTCTGGGGCTTGGTGCTATGATGGCATTTATTTTACTGTGGCCATCATTATCATCATCATCAACATCATTATATAAAATCACAGTTTGCCATGTCAGATATGACCCCAATTTAGGCCTTGCCCAGGCTGAAATGACCCCTGTCTATTAACAGTTACATGTATATCTGTATGCTCCAACCTTCAAAGGATTGTTTTCATGACTCCAACAAACTGATCTTACAATTTAGGGTCAATGACCCCTGGCAGTATAGCTTCCATCATGATTTATGCAATAGCATAGTTTATTTGAAATGAAACAAATGGAAAAATGGAACAATTGCAATGAGATGAAAACAAACAAAACTTAAATAGTTACTGAGCACCTGCTATGCCTCAGGCATCCTCCTGGGTGTGAAATATGAGGATAAACCAGATTTGCACTGTCCCTGTCCCATGGAGAATATGGACCATTGGGGAAAAAAGGAAAGATAATCAGGACTCTTCTAGGGAAGGTATAAAGATCTGTGCAAATACATAGGTGGACACCTTACCCAGGCTTGGCAGGTGGGGCATCAAGGAAGGCTTCACCAGGAAAGTCTTGCTGATTTGAGACATGAAGAGTCTATAATAGTCAAACATGAGAGGCTGGGGAATGAAATAGTAATTCTAGGAAGGTACTGAGCCTAAAGGAAGCAAGAATGTCCCAAAAAATGAAAGGTAGTCAGTGTAATGAATATAAGGACAGGGGAGGGGAAGTGGTGAGCAATGAGGCTAGGAAGGAGAGCAGGGTCTAAAGCAGATCATTCAGAGACTTATTCAATTTGTTAGTGAATTTGGATCTTATTCTAAGAGCAATGGGAAGGCACTGAAAAGTTTCAGGGAAAAAAATAATATTATGTTTATACTTTCAAAATTTCAGTGTCTGGAGTAGAGAGAACAGAACAGTGGTACATCACTTAGTGAGGAAACAATTAGAGCAGTCTAAGTGAAAGACGATGGATGCAATGATGACAGAAAGGAATAAATGAGTTTTAGAAATATATGCCAAATAGAATTGTTTTTTTAATTTCTCTTCCTGCCACTTTGTTTCATTAGTGTACAGATATGCAACAGAAAGAAAGCAATTTCAGAAAATAATTTAAGATTTAAGAAAACAATTCATTTACAATTGTACCAAAAATAATAAAATACCTAAGGGATAAACTTAACCAAGGAGGTGAAAGACCTATATATCGAAACTATAAAACACTGATAAAAGAAACTGAAGATGCCACAAACAAGTTGAAAGTTATCCCATGCTCTTGGATTGGAAGAACAAAGATTGTTATATGTCTATACTACCCAGAGCAATCTACAGATTTAAGGCAATCCCCATCAAAATACCAACAGCATTTTTCATAGAACTAGATCAAATAATCCTAAAATTTGTATGTAACTGCAGAAGACCCCAAATAGTCAGAGAAGTCTTGAAAAAGAACAAAACTGGACATATCACAATCCCAGGTTTCAAGATATATTACAGAACTGTAGTAATCAAAATAGTATGGTACTGGCAGAAAAATAGACACATAGACCAATAGAAGAGTATAAAAAAATCAAGAAATAAACCCACAATTATATGGTCAATTAATCTTCAACAAACCAGGAAAGAACATCCAGTGGGAAAAGGACAGTCTCTTCAACAAGTGGTGCTGGGAAAATCAGACAGCTACATGCAAAAGAATGAAACTAGACTACTCTCTTACACCATACACAGAAACAAACTCAAAATGGATTAAAAACCTGAATGTGAGACCTGAAACCATAAAACTCCTAGAAGAAAACATAGGCATCAGCTATAGAAACATTTTTCTAGATATGTCTCCTGAGGCCAGGGAAACAAAAGCAAAATTAGACTATTGGACTACACCAAAATAAATCCTTTTGCACAGCAAAGGAAACCATTAACAAAACAAAAAGACAGCCTACAGAATGGGAGAAGATATTTGCAAATGGAAATGCCTTTCTTTCTAATTCTTAAATATTTTGAATTTATGCCAGTTCTTAATATTCAAAATTCTTGTTTAGCATATTCCTTTTCAACTTAATCCATTTGTCTTAAATGAAAAAGTTGAATGTTTCTTCTAAGGGCATATTTGGCTACACAAATATGTGGCTTTGAGCCATTTTGGCATCAAAAGCCTTTTAGATTGCTGGTTTACACAGCCAACAAGGAGATAGTACTCCCGCTGCTCAACACTAATGAGAAGAAAGATTCGGATATGCCTTGATACCTTTCCTAATGTCTTGTCTCTCTCTCCACTGAGAGATAGATGAGCTACCTTGAAGTCTAACTATTTAAACTTCTTGATTTACAGATGAAGAAATAAATGCTTAGAGAATTATTATTGTATGTCCCAGAACATAGAATATATAAGTGAAAGAATGGGAGCCAGAACCCAGATCTCAATAGCATATTTGGTGGCATATCCCACATTTCCCTATTGAATACACACCTCTTCATGTTGAGGGAATCCCCTTCTACTCAGGAAGGTAAGGTTACTCTTCTATAATGTCTGCTCATATTAAAGGCCTCTCTATGGGATCAAACACAAACTATTTCAGCAGGAGTGCTCCTTAGAATTAGTTTTGACAGACTTTGTTTCCCTACTAAACTAAGGCCATGCTAACACTTCTATCTAATAAGTTAACCAAGAATTTAAGTAGAGATCTGAAAGAGTTCAATGATTGCAAGCATTGGGCAAGTTTCCCTAAATGTGTTGGGCAAAAACTTAGCCAGACTATAGATACTGGGATAATTCTGTTCCACAATAAGAAGACACTCTAGACATTAAGTAGGAAATATGATTGTTAGAAATCCTTCTGTCGTTATAGTTAAAAAAAAAAAAAAGGAAATATTGTCAGGAGGAAAACTGGCAAAGAAAAAGTTGAAAACAATAACACTAGAACCAAGATGACAGTCTTCACTGTTGCAATGAGTAGATTTGGGTGCAACATAAGTATAAATATAAATATAAATATCACACATAGGCGCCCACACACACACACACACACACACACACACGCACATACACCTTTAGTTGCAAGAAACAAACCAGGGGGGAAAAAAAAAGAAATGTTCCCTGTATGGCTCCTTCAAAAGAACTGGCTCGAAATTTTCCACATACCATTGATGGATCCCATGAGTGATAGGTTCTGTAAAATCAACAATGACTTTATATTTTAGTGGCAACTTCATACTTGCTTCAAAATTTAGAGATTGATAAAATCTTTGATAGGTTTTACTTGTCTTCTCTCCATTTTTTCTTTGGTTGTGTAATTTAAACCACATATACCTATTTGTTTAGTCAAATCTTTCTATTAAATATTACTTTTTCACTAAATACAGTGTACAGAGGAAAAATAATATTCATATGAATAGGCTAAAAGAAAAAATTCATATGAATAAACCCATACACAAATATTGCAGAGAAAATTAAATAATTTTCTAAATAAAAATATTAAATAAAAAAATGACAAGAATGTAATATTCAATGACATAAAAATACCAAAGAAATTAGACTCATTTTGGAGGGATAATCACAACTGAATCTGTATCATTCAACTCGGAGTTCATTAGACAAAACTGGAAATGGAGCCGGACTGAGAGCATTCTGCTTGTTGTGTAGTGTTTCCTTGGTTCAGTATATGATAAAACACTACACAGATAATATGTGACAATTGCCTATTTTCTAAAGCGTCGAATGTGGACAACCAGGATTTTTGTTTGCTTGTTTTACTTTGTTTTAAATAAGAATGGAGTAGCCTTGGAAACAGATATATCCTAAGAATTGAAGACATAATAGAAAACTAAACCACGTCACAGAAACTGCTGGTAATAGTTTAATATGAATGAAAATATCCTACTAAAATCTTTGTTCACTGTTATAAAATACTGGCTTATTTTGTACACAGGTTTACAATGTCCAAAGTGCTTTCACTTGATATATCTCTTATTTTTATAACCTTCTGTTGAAGTAGTCAAGAAGTCATAAGCATCAATTTTTATATGGAGAAACTGAGGCTCAAAGATTAAGTGTTCTAAAAGACCATCTGAATCTTAATACAGAGCATGTGGCATTTTGACATTATGCTGAAAAAACTCATATTGCTTCTGACTTAACTCATTTACGCTGGTTGTATTTGTTAGATCAGGATACATCTTCATGTAAAGATTGAAACGAAACATATAACTGTATCATTAATATTGATTAGTTACGCTTTAATGCATTCTACTCTCTATTTTTATAATACCAAAATTATGCCATAAAATTGAAACTGTAGTCTTCAGATTTTTTTGTTTACCCCCACATTAGCAGTTAGCCTAGATTTGGCGCATTTTTCCCCGGTGCAAGAGGAGGGGTCCCTTCTGAGTATAGGTGATTAAGGGAGTGTATTATCTGTGATGGGCTTAAAAATAAGATTACAATAAGAAATCAAACTACAAGCCAGTCTTCCTTTTATTAGTAGTATACTCCAGCAACTCTAAATAATGTCAGTGATAAAATACTCCCCTCTGTCAAGGTGGACTAATCGCACAGTCCCAGCCCATCCCACCACCCATTTCCCACTGTCATAGCCCATGCATTATGTATGACATTTGAACTTCTTTATCAGAGTCCACCCCAAGATAATCTATGTTGTGTAGTTTAAAGTGGCAAGTACTATTTTTCCTTTAATCTTCCATGTCAGTGAGAAGCTGCAACTCATGGGAAACACACATCTCCATATTCTGTCTTCTCAGTAATAATGCTTTCCCAAAGATACACCTTTATCAAATATTATATAGTTTAATTTTATAGGAAAAGTTTATAATATAATTTATATGACCACTAAAATTTACAAATGCAACAGAAAAAAATAAACTTAATGAATCAAGAAGAACCCTGGTTAATGGTCATTGTGTGCATTACCTATTGCCGTTATGAAAACCACTACATGAAGGGAAAATTAACTTCGAACAGTTAAGTGTGAAAAATATGATGAATTAAGACTTGAAGGTCTGTGAAGGAACACCAAGACTATACACACACACACACACACACACACACACAAAGTATAATCACTGGAACTTAAATAAAATTACTAATTAAGGCCAAGTCACTTTAGTTCTTCTTCTCTTTTGGTAAAGTTAATTATATACTGATATTATAGAAAATCACAGTATCTTGATTTCAGGAAGCAGTTGACAGTATCTCTAGTTATATAACTATGGATAAAGGAAAAACATGTACAGTTGACCCTTGAGCAATGCAGGGGTTAGGAGCACCAACCCCCTGCATAGTCAAAAATCCACATATAACTTTTGAGTCCCCCAAAACTTAACTATTAATAGCCTACTATTGCCAGGAAACTTAACTGATAACATAGTCAACTAACGCATATTTTGTACATTTATATGTATTATATATTGTATTCTTAGAATAAAGCAAACTAGAGAAAAGAAAATGTTACTAAGAACATCATAATGAGGAAGAGAAAATATATGTACAGTACTGTACCTTATTTATTGAAAAAAATCTGTGCATAAGTGGACCCATGCAGTTCAAACTTGCGTTGTTCAGGATCAACTGTAAATTGGAAGACTACTTCTGGTAATAATAGAGTGGGTAATTCAACCAACACTCCTGTTACACTTGCAAAGCTGAACGAAATATTTTTTAAATTTCTTAGATGACATTGGGGATGTAACAAAATAGGAAAGAATCCTGGCAGAAAATCTGGCAGAAAACTGATGCCCAGAGGAAGGGAAGTCAGTATTTTGGAGTTGTTCTTCTCCTAGGTACACTTGCCAATTTCAGTGGGAGTTGCCGAGAGCCTAAAAGACTTGATCACCCATTTTTGACAACATGAAAGGCTCTTGAAGGCTTCATGTTAAGTGAAATAAGTCAGACAGAGAAAGACAAATACTGTATGATATCATTTATATGTGTTATCTAAAAAAGCCGAACTCATAGAAAGAGAGACTAACATGTTGGTCACCAGGGTCTGGGAGTAGGGGAAAGAGAAGATATTGGTCACATGGTACAAACTTCCAGTCATAAGAATAATAAGTTCTGGAGATCTAATGTAGAGCACGGTGATTGCAGTTAATACTAATGTATTATATAACGGAAAGTTGCTAAGGGAGTAGATCTTCAACGTTCTCACCAAAGAAAAGAAATGGTAACTATGTGACCAAATGGAGGTATTAGCTAATGCTATGGTGCTAATCATTTTGCAATATAGAAATGTATCAAATCACACGTTCTATACCTTAAACTTACATGACATTGTATGTCAATTATATCTCAATAAAGCTGGGGTTGGGGGGAGACTTCATGGTGCTTTTGAATATCTCGCTAAAGTAGTTGGACAGGAATTAATATTCCCACATTAGGGAGTCCTGATGAAAGCCTTTCACTTACAGTTGGAATCATGAACACTGAGACCCTAGAAATAATAGTAAATTGCAAGTCGACAGATTGTACTGGGGGCTGCAGCACAATTTTGAATCACCTCTATCCTTGAAATTGGTAAAATTGGAGAGACCTAACAGGAGGGAATATAATGTCACTCAGGCCTCAGATGATTTCTACATACATTTTTTGCTGATAAAATGAATAGCAACAAACCAAAGTAACCAGGCATAGAAGGAAACAAGCCAACATGTGTAGACATTAATAGAAACAACAAACAAACGCAACTACAGAACCACAGGGGCTCCAGATAACAGAGGCATCAGATACAGATTTTAAAGCAATTTTTCTTACTATATTAAGAGAAGTAAAGACATTAAAATTTCAACAAAGATCTGGAAACTAAGAACGAGATTATAATAGTAACACTAAAAATATAAGAACTAAAAGTAAGGTCTAAATGAATGGAGTTAATAGCTGATTACACTAAGCTGAAGAATAGAGAATTGGAAATTAGAAAAAGAAATCCAGAATGAAGCATAGAGTGGTAAAAGGGTGGAAGACAGAATAATGGGTATGGGACATACAGACATATTGAAAAGATATAATAAATGTTTATCAAAGTCCTATAAGGAGAGAGGAGGAAGAATAGGATAGAATGAGCAAATGAAGAAATAATGGTTGTGAATTTTCTAAAACTGATGGGAGACATTAAAAAATCTGTGAAACTTCAAAGCAAATAAATAAAAAGAAATCCACATCTAGACACATCAAAGCAAAGTTGCTGAGAACCAAAAACAATGGTAAAGTCTTAATACTATCAAAAGCAAACAAAAACAGATTTTTTAAGAGCAAAAATTTGACTAACAGCTGACTGCTTCCCATGTTAATTCAATAAAATACTAAAAAAAAAATTCCAACATGATTTTCTTGTTTGTTATTGTCTTTGAAACACTGGTGTTTTGAAAAGCTGATTCTGAAATTTGTATGGAAATGCAAAGAAAATAAAGGTATGAGGTATTGTTCTCTTAAGTATCAAGTCTTACAAAGCTACAGTAACTAAGACGCTGTGATCTCCGCACAAAGATGAATAGACAAGTAGAAGATTAAAGAGATTAGAAGCAGTGTCTCTCCATACATGGATTCTTGATTTATGAGAAAGTGACTACAGAACAGTAAGAAAACATGGTTTCTTAATAAACAGTCCTGGGGACACTGGATATCCATAGAGATAAATGGATGTTACCCCTCTTACCTCATACTATACAAAAAAATTAATTCTAGATTCATTTGAGATCTACATATAAAAAAGGTAAACAAGGTAAAGTTTCTATAAAGTAAAATAGGAGATTATCTTCATGATCTGGATAGGGAAAGAATACTTACAGAAAGAAAAATTGATAAACTATCTTAAAATTAAGAACTTCTGTTCATTAAAAGACACCACAAGGAGTAAACAACACAAGCGAGACATAGAACAAGACATAGTGTATGATTCCATTCATACAAGCTTCGAAAAAAATAAGCAAGGGGCGCCTGGGTGGCTCAGTCGTTAAGCATCTGCCTTCGGCTCGTGTTGTGATCCCAGGGTTCTGGGATCAAGCTCCACATTGGTCTCCCTGCTCAGCGGGAAGCCTGCTTCTCCCTCTCCCACTCCCCCTGCTTGTGTTCCTGCTCTCGCTGTCTCTTTCTCTGTCAAATAAATAAATAAAATATTTTTAAAAAATAAGCAAAACCAAACTCTTGTGCTCAAGAATATATGGTTATGTGATAAAACTATAAAGCAAAGCAGTGACTTCCATAAAACACAGACCAGTGTCTATCTCTGGAGTTGAGATGAGGAGGTTATGATTAGGTAATGTCTGAGAGAGGAGTTTCTATTCTTGACGTGGGCAGAAATTACACAGTTGTTTACTTTGTGATAATTTATTAAACTGTATGTTTTTGGGAGGGGCACTTTTCAGTATGTATTTTATATTTCACAATATAAAATCTTCAAAATAACAAAACAACAAAAACATATGGGCTGGCTGAATGACCAGAACAAAATAGAACAAATTAGCAGATTGATATCCACTTACAGGTATCTGGTGGTATTCTCAGTTCTCTGCTCTTAATCTGAAACTGCCAGTGTTTGGGTTTATGATTTAGATGACATGGGAGCCATGACTATGAAATTTTCAGAAGCGTAAAACCGAGATAGAGGACAGAATCAAGATTCAAAATGGTCTTGACAGACTTGTAATTCTAGCCCCAAACCAATAAGAGCAAGTGTATCTGGGATGAGGTAGGCATAACACACCAAACTCCGGGGGGTGGTGGGGTGGGACAGAGAAAGCCCCAGGACTTTAAATATGAGCTTTAAAAAAAAGAATAAATAATCTTGGTAACAATACATATTCTGCAATAGAATATCTGGGTTGGAAATAGGTTGTTTTTAGAAATCCTTGGAAGTATTCGAAGGAAGCCTAAACAACCACAACAATGGCACCTTCTGAGAACCCCGTTAAAGTAATCCCCGTCCATGCAGAAGTCCACTGGGGAAACCTGAGGTGCTTTTCAATGTTAAGGGTTTTTGAGGTGAAGTGAGAACCACCTCACTTCTCTACAGGTCAGATTTCTAGCAACCGTAGACTTTCAGAAGGTAGGCATTCAAATTTTTACCACAAAATTTGGCAGCAACAGATAATCAAGCTTATCACATCCTTGTTTCCTTTCCAGCTTCTAGCAGATTAGGAGTAAATACAAAGTAAGGATGATAGGCTGTTGGGAGCCACACATAATGACAGCAGCAAGAGTGGGCATAGAGGGAAAAAGCAGAAAAATGTACAAAGCAAATGGAAATCTATTACTGCACAGTGCATTCCGAAGTGTCTGAAATGATGTTCCTGAGTCACCTACCAGTGTCTGACTTATGGTGGGTGTCCCAATATAAGAAGGCAATTTTCACAGAATAGTTGAATTTTGGAAAAAGAACCACTAGAAAAATTCACTTCAACCTTTCCTTTTTTCTTTTTAATGAAATGGAATATTCGTACAAAAAGTGTCACATCAAAAGTATATAGCTCACTACATTTAAAAAAAAACTCATCCATGTAACCAGCATCCAGATTTAAAAAAAGAAAAAAAAATTGAACAAAAACCCCAAACAGAATGAAGGTCATTTCCAGCAGCCAAAAGCCCCCTCCTCCTTCTATCCAATCACTACACTCCCCAGAGAAAGCTGCAGTCCTTCTAACAGCATTGTCTTTGTACCTCATATATAGAAACTCACACAGTATATGTCCTTGTTAATATTTTGTGTCTAAATTCTTTTGCTAAACCTTATGGGTTTTTATTTATTTATTTATTTATTTATTTGAGAGAGAGAGGGAGTGCGCACGCACAAGCTGGGAGGAGGGGCAGAGGGAGGAGCAGACTCCCTGCTGAGCTGGAACCCCCCCCAACTTGATCTTGATCTTAGGATCCTGAGATCCTGACCTGAGCCAAAGTCAGATGCTTAACTGACTGAGTCACCCAGGCACCCCTAAACATTATGTTTTTTAAATAATGACTCCCAGGAAGGAACAATGACTTGTACAAATAATGACAAAGCAAGGAACATAAGAAGCCACAGCTCTTGATCTCTGAACCATAGCTATTTTCACTTTCTCTTTTAGGAAGTTTTTCCTCTCTTAGAAAGTCTTAAAAATATTTTTTTTCTTGTTAAATAATGTTTCAACAATATGAATAATCAAAACCACAAAGATACAAAAACAACAAAATTAAACACCTAAATAAGTGATGTATTATTATACATGAAACAAGGAGCCTGAATGTCAAATTTTGTGTGTTTACTTTCACATCCAGTCCAGTTACGGTTTTGAAGAATGATGATTTTGCTTTGATTTCCTCTGTGCCTCCACAAAATTGACTTTATCTAATTTGTCAATTTTCAAAAGATAAGTTATCTTTAAAAACACATGACCTTGATAGTTAATTCTCATCTTTACACAGATGAGTGTTATGACCAATGTGGTGGCAAAAATGGACGAGAAAGCAAACAAAAAATTGGTAGATCGACTTCGGAATGCTAAGGTCTTGGTCTTTGCCCCAAAGATGAAGTATGCCTCCAATGAAAGTGAGGGTAACATCAGCCATCATACCCTTGTTGTCACTTGCCTGTTGGATGGCTCTCTTGGTCGTGGCCAGAGAGCTCAATTTTACTTCAGTGCTCCCGTTGCTTCAAAAATCCAAATATTTATAATGCATTATTTTGGATAACCTAAAATCAGTGACAGAGGTTATCACTCTAGGGTATGACTGAGAACTGATTTACTTAGAAAAAGAGAAGAATCCTTAAATGGCATGCATATTTAGAAATACTTAAAATTCTTAAGGACAAATGCTTGAATTAATAATGTGCTATTTTGCCTGGTGTTTCTATGACCTGTTTGGGGAATATTGGTGAGTGCAACATCGTGCAGTGTTCTTTTTTAAGTTTGTGATTATCTTTTTAATACTATTTCTTTCTATCTGGCCCCATTCGACACTGTACTGAGCACAAAACTACAAAATTTGTTACTTACTGACTTCAATTAATTTGACGAGCATTATACCGCACAATAAAATGTAATGAAAAATTGTGTTCTAAGTCTAGTAACACAGTTTTAGAATAATAACTTTGTTAAGGCCTATAAAGAAATCTGTAAGTGTTTTTCTCCCAAAAAAAGTTAGAACATGAGAAAGAACAAAAATTTATCACATGTATAAAGTGTAAAAAGAGTAACTTTAGCACACAATTGGCAATTGGATAGCATCAAGGAAAAGAGCCAATCTAGTTGTATAAATAAGCAAGTGAGAAGGACAGATGTAGAAAAAATACCATCTCCATTTTCAGCTCTGAGGTCTCATGTGAAGACAATTAAAAAGAAAATTATTTGCTAGTTGGAGTTAACCCTTTCTTGATATTGGTGTCTAAATTCGTGCTTTATTATTACAAAAGGGCATATCTAAACATGAAATTTGTAGATGTATATTTTTATGAATCACTTTAAGTCACTCTTTTGGATGAAATATTTATTTGAAAAGCATTTAAAGTGACACTTTTCAAATCTGTTTTAAGAAATAGTTAACCTTTCGCCAGAGATTTAAAATGAATTTCACTTGGCTATTTGTCTTTCAAGACCCCATTGTGACCTCAGGATTCCCAAACTTTCTACTGCAACAGGACAGGGGCTGTAAAATTATCTCGAGGGTTTCACAAAATGTTTCAATCCAGATTGATTTCAATTAAGAAGAAAAAAGTTGAAAGTTCATCTTTCAAGTATAGGAAACTTTTATAAGCTGAGCAACACTGTCTGGGCTTAAACTGTTGAACATCGTTTTTTCTTTTTGACTCATGGACATTTCCCAGTTTGGAAAATGGCATGTGGCTGACGCAGCAGAACCCATGTTGGCCCAACTGGAACAGTGGCATCGAGGAACAGTCCTTCGAAAGTCCACAGTAACAGTCCTGGGAATGAGGTTCTTTGCAGCACATGGGACACGGTTTCCTCCCAAAGGGTTTATTTGCTTGCCAGTGGGAATGCCTCTGTGTATGTGTGCACCATGCACATTATTTTGTTGTGGTTCAACTTCCTCATCTGTAAAATGGTGACAGAAACTCATGAGCATTCATTCCTCATATGCAAACACCTAAGGTTTTGGAAACCCGCTGGGGATACCAAGGTGGACAGCGGGGCTTGGAAAAATGGAGGAAAGGGAAACTGAGCAATAATTCCTTGTCTTGCATCTTTCCAAAGCTGGTCACAGCCATTTCCAATCCTGCCCCAACCCCCTTTCCCATTACCACCTCTTCTGATGTCGGATCATGATTGGAGAAAAAGAATGCAGCAGGAATGAATAATTGATAAGTCAAAGGGTAAAGAAGAAAGAGTGAATCTAATGTTCTAAAAGGAAAAGTGGAGCCGATTTTCCCCAATTTTCTGTTCCTCTGTTCCTGAGTTACTGGTGAAAGCACTCAGAGAAGTGCCAAATATTAGGACCGTCCCCTTAACTCTGACTCTTGCAAACAGATGGAAAATCAGGGTGGGATAAAGGAAAAAAAAAAAAAAAAAAGACTGGAGAAAAGACATATTAACAGAACTGAATTCCAGATGGGAAGAGATGAAGAAAGGCAAATGGCATTCTGGCTCTCCTTCTCAACTATTCACGCTTTTTCCTATGGGAGGACAAGGAGGTGGCTCCTCCTGGATGCTCCAAGTCAGGGCAGACAATAAAACATCACCACAGTGACAGCCCGGTTATTACTTTCCGGCTTGTGACCAAAATGAGACCCCAGTGTGGCAGAATTAAAATTCACAATCTCATCCATGAAAGGATTTTCTGTACCAGACGTTTTGTTAGAGGTCTTTAAAAAAATAGCCTAATGTGTTAATATTGAAAATAGATGCATGTAATTTGAGAGTGAGGATAAAATACCATGTGTATTAAATTAATAATGTTTCATTACTCACCCATCACAGAGTCATTATTTTAAATAACCATATTTCATTTCAGTGGACAGAGTGTAAATGAGTATGTATTTTTATGTAAAGTGGACCTGCATCATTATTTATTCATGAGTTTTAAAAGGATCATTATTTTTGACAGACAGCTCCTGTCAAAAGATTTATGCATAAGAGCTCATGTTTCCCCACAATAATCATCAATCAATAAACTTTAGAACCTGGTACTTAAAATTCAGTGTTATAGAGATGCACATTTTGCTCTAATTAAACACATGTTTGCATTTGGAAAATAAACAGCAACCTCAGTTCAATTATATATAATCTGAAATATCAATATTGCATGTGCAGGGTGAGTCACGGTTTTAGTTTGAGAATGTGCCTTGTTACATTTTAAGTGATTGCTTTGTTTCCACACACCAGACTCTTTCTCTGTATCCCTGTGGGGCAGGAGGGGAAGCTTACAAGATTTAGCTTTTAACACTGTAATTGGTTATCCGTGACGGTATTTTTCTGAGCAACGATGCCATCCCTCCCTGCTTTAGACCTTGATTTTAAAGGACGTGGGAGGGCACAAACCAGACATCGCCATCGCACCTGCCTTTCAGGATGGGGCTTGGAAGTCCGTTCAGAAGATGGGACAAGATGAGGTTCAGATAACGGCACATAATTACAAGACCGCCAAACTCTGACTGAGACCGACGGCAGGGCTGGGAGAAGATGCTTTCTGAATCCCCACGAAGGACCAAATTGCAGCGAGCTACCAGCGTGGGGCAAACACTCGCTGCTCAAAGGAGGATTCATAGTGGTGATCCGGCCTTAGCCCCAGAGGAAATAATTGAAAGGCTTGAAAGTCTCCTGGGACCAGCTGGCCCTACAGGATTTCCATAGACATTCCATTAATGTGCTTTCCCCAAATCACTCTGTCTCCAAATGAACTGATAATGCTCAAGACTGTTATTATCTGAAATGCTCTTTTGAATAATCTGAATCTGAATGCCTGAATTAAATATACTTTCCCATTTGGCAAAGCCCATTTTCATATCTAGATTTCTAGAATTTAGATCATCTATTATTTTGATACATCACTGCCATCAGACACTGGTATCCATTCTATCAGGGCTTGGAATTTGAAAGGGAAGCATTTATCTCTCCTGCCTTCCCACGCAGGCACTAGCCAGGGTGGCAAAGCCTGGAGCACAGACAGAGAACCACACGTAGGAGAGCACTTTTAACCTTTGTCTGGGAGATATGCAAATCCTACTTTCAGGGCCAGTTTTTTATCCAGCGACTAAACAGCAAGGCTAATGAACAAAATGTCAGGCCTTTCCTTGACAGGGAGAGGGTCGGGAGAGGGAGAGGTGGGGGGGGGAGGGATAGGAGGCCGATCAGCAGAGAGAGCAGACTGCTTCCGGAACAGCTGGAGGAAAGAAATGAATCCTGACAATGGCTGGGGCCGATGCCCCAAGAAGACCCGCAATAAAGCAGGCCTGTTGGACAATTACAGAAATAATGGTGCCCATATATTTTTCATTCGATTAAAAGTGTAACTTTAATAACTGTCCACAGAATTTCCCAACAGGAAATAAATGGCCAATTTAAGAACACATTAAAAGGTGAATTCAGTTACTTAAATAAGAGACTCTGGCTGGAATGAGTTGGGGGAAAGAGATGGAGAAAGAGAAAGTGGAACTATTTTTTTATGGGCAATGAAGTTTGGGGACAATCCTGGAAGTACAGACAGGAGGTCATTTTGGGCAGATGGAAGAGGAATCTCATTGCTGGAGAATCAGAGATTTTAGGAGTACGACTTGCCAGTGAGAAATACTCTGAGTCGGGAATGTCTAAGAGACCAAGAGATGAGTGTTTATAAACAACAGATTTTTTAAAGTGTTTTGGGGAAAATGAGGAAAGGAGTCTCAGCCACATGTTTGCAGGGCGACGTAGGAGAGGGTAGCTGCAGAAGAGGAGAGTAACAGCGCAGTGGGGGGGGCGGGCAGAAATGAGAGAGAGGGAACCAATTCATAGAAATTCTTAGAAGGTTTTCTGTGGAACATAGGATTGGAGTGGTAGAGATAGAGTAGCAGGAAGGGAAGCCAATTTTATTTATGGATTTTTTTTTTCAATTTAAAAGGACACATTTACTCAACTGTATTGCCGGTAAACCATAATTTGAGTGACACAATATTAAACTTATTTTTATTTTTGCACATTGATTATTTGGCACCTTTCACTACAAACTATGTCGTTGAGAATTTGTTGTAGTTTACGCTTACCAATAAAATCTGAGGTCATTATAAACTTCTTTCTGGGTAAATTTCCAAAGGACAGCTTTTCATTTTAAGAAACATGAAAACTATCAAATGTCAGGAGACGTGGATGGAAAGGACACCTGGTATCACCTAGGGATTTTCCAGATGAGAGGCCAAGATCTACTCCCCCTTCATTAGGAAAAAACAATGGAATCTAATGGAGGCGTTTAATGTTCAGTTGGGAAGGGAACTAGAACATCAGGATTTCTGAAAACCCTGAGACTATAGATTTGTTTGCCAATACAAGAAAAGATTTTATGCCCTGCTTTTGGGTCCAGCAGTTGGTTGGTGTGTGTGTGTGTGTGTGTGTGTGTGTGTGTGTGTGTATATATATATATATAATATGATATAGGTGTAAGCATATCATATATATATATGGTATATATATAAATATCATATATATGATATAAATAGATGTAAGCATTTGTATATGAAATTATTTAATTATTTTATATTAATGTAGAATATATATGTGCATATGCACTTGAGAATCTTCTGAGGTAGGCCCATAATCTTTTCTTTGGGTGTGGATTGGTTTGATGTCTTTCTTAAATCTCTTTATGATATTATATAAAATTACATATATTAATAAAATATAATTAATTCCAATCTCCATGTGCTAAATCTTACCTGGTTGTTATTACTGAGACACTTCTGGGCCCAGTATGGTATAATCTCTATGGTAATTCTGCCTGAGACAGCTTTTTTTTTATTGAAGTATACTCGACATACAGTATTGTATTAGTTTCAAGTGTACAACATAGTGATTTGACAATTCTATACATTACTCAATGCTCACCATAAGTTAGTTACCATCTGTCACCACACAATGTTATTACAATATTATTGACTATAATCTCTCTGCTGTATTTTTTCATCTCTGTAACTTGCTTATTTTATAACTGTAGGTTTCCACTTCTTATTCTCCTTCACCTATTTCACCCAAACCCACCCCCCTCCCATCTGGCAACTACCAGTTCTCAGTATTTATGAGTCTGTTTGTATCTTTTTGTTTGTTCTCTCTCTTTTTTTGATTCCACATGTAAGTGAAATCTTACGGCATTTGCCTTATTATGACTTATCTCACTCAACATACTACCCTCTAGGTCCATCCATGTTGTCACAAATGTCAAGATCTCATTTTTTTTTTTTTGTGGCTGAGTAATATTCCATTACACCCACGCATGTGCACACACACATACCCCCACCTCTCCTTTATTCACTCATCTATCAGTGCACACTTGAGTTACTTCCATATCTTGGCTATTGTAAATAATGCTACAGTAAACATAGGGGTGCATGTGTCTTTTTGAATTAGTCTTTCATTTTCTTTGGCTAAATACCCAGTAGTGGAATTCTGGGATCATATGATATTTCAATTTTTAATTTTCTGAGGAACCTCCATACCGTTTCCCACATTGGCTGCACCCACCAACAGTGCATGAAGTTTCCCTTTTCTCCACATCCTTGCCCACACTTGTTATTTCTTGTCTTTTTAATACCTTTTTTTTTACACAAATCTTATTCATAATCCACTCTTCTCAGTTTTAGTGGCTTAAAGTGGAGTGATAAAATAAAAACACCTGTTCAACAATCTGAATGTTGCATGTAAATGTTTATATTTTCTTCCCAGTCTTTTATTGATTGATTTTTCTTTCCCTCATACCTTATTGGAAAGTAATTCTTTTTAAGTTTTTACAATTGAAAAGATGAAGAAAATGTAAATGCAAGTATAAATTTTTTGATAAATTTTCCCCAAGCCAAAACATCTTTTTACTGCTACCTAGATCAAGAAATACAGCATTACCAGTATCTCCAAATACCCCCTTTCCTCCCTTCTAGTCACTTTCCTACCATTCTCCCCCAAAATAATAATTATTCTGATTTCTATCACTATAGATAATTGTTTTTCCATCCTTAACCTTCATTCAAGTAGAATCATATAGAATGTGTTTTTATATCTTGTTTCTTTTGCTCAATTTTATATTTGTGAGATTTATCCAGGTTGTTAGATTTAAACATAATTTGCTCATTTTTATTTCTCTGAAGCATTCCATTATATAATTAAACCATAATTCATTCTACTAATAATAGAAGTTTGGATCGCTTTTCATTTTTTGCTATTATCATCATGCCACCATACACATTTCAGTACATGTCTTTTGGTGAACACACTGTGCTTTGTCATGGATAGGTACCTAGAAGTTGAATTGCTGGATCACAGGGTATATAATTTTCATCATTAGAGATGCTGTCAGTTTTCCAAAGTAGTTGTGTTAATTTATACTCTCACAGTGTGTGAAAGTTTCAGCTACTCTTCATCCACCATCATTAACAAAAGGCATTGTTGGTCATTTTTATTTTAGCCATTCAGGTGTACATGTAATCGCATGGCACTGTGGTTTGAATTCATATTTCCCTAGTAATTAAGAAGGTTGAGTGCCTTTTCATATTAGTATCCTCGTGTGTTAAATACCTGATCAAGTCACCAATTTTTATTAGTTTTCTGTGTTTTCTTACAGACTCATAGGTTATATATCAATACAGTATCTTAGTGACTCCTTCTTGGATTGAGACTCTACAAAGCAACTGATGCAGTTTCCAACTGAACAAAAACTACCTGTTTTTTTGTGCTTGTGCTTTATTAGTTTTCTTCCAATTTAGTAATTCTCATAATTATAGTAACAAAAGCAACTCTAATAAACCCAAGGGACTTTGGGTAAATATTCAGTTCGTCTGTTGGGAATAGGATGGTTTAGGTGGGTAGAGTGTCAGCAGGTGAGCCTGTTCAGGGATACTGGCCGACATGTCTTATAGATGGCATTTTAAAGAGAACAAAGGCTGGTTTACCTAGCCCATCCATTAAGGGAAGATCGGTCACCCAAAATGTGGTAATGGGTTGGACACTATGGAATTATCGATGGGAGAAATGGATTTTGTCTCGTTCCAGCTATGTTTGTTAACTCCATGAAAACAGGCACTGAGTTTTCTCTACACTCCTTTAGTCAAAAGCTCAAAGTATAGTGCTGAAGAGCATGAATTTTTATGTCTCAGGATCGCGGCCTTTCATCTAGTTGGGAACTTGGTCTAGTTACCACTCGAAGTTTTAGTTTCCTCCTCAGTGAAAGGGAGATAACAATAGTCTTTACCTCATAGAATGAATACGAAGGTTAAATGAGATGATGTACTTAAAGCACTGAGCACAGGGTTTGGCATGTTGACACATGGGCATGTTGATTATTGGAAATAATCAATCAATTCTATCTATTTTTATCATTAAAGAATTATCTGTATAACATCCAAGCTGTGAGAATTTAGGGATGAGTTTTCAAGTAAACTTAAAAAATATATAGGTTCCTCTTCACTTGAGTGCATTATCACTAAGGTCTATTTTGTCTCTTAAACACACATTTCACAAAATAATGAAAAGAACGAAGCTATCCCAACATCAGTTTTCCTGTTGTCCTAACATGGTCTCTTTATTTTTTTTTTAAGTTTTTATTTAAATTCCAGTTAGTTAACGTACAGTATAAAATTAGTTTCGGGTATTCAATATAGTCATTCAACAGTTCCATACATCACCTGGTGCTCATCACGACAAGTGCCCTCCTTAATCCCCATCACCTATCTCACCCTTCCCCCACCCACCTCCCCTTTGGTAACCATCATCTTAGAAATATCATCTGGATCTACCCACTTTCACTTCTTAGTTCCTTTGTCTTATATTTTTTCAATCTTTACCTGCCTGATTTATTTGTTTGCTTGTTTTGGCTATACTTTTTATTAAGGCATAATTTACATATAATAGTATATGTAAAAAGTGTACAGTTCAATAAATGTTGGTAAATGTATAGATCCATGTAACCACCAGCCCAATCAAGAAATTGAACATTTCCATCACCCAAGAAAGTTCTTCTGTGTTTCCTCCAAGTCAGTGCCTACAGTCACTTAGTTTTTTCCATTCTAGAACTTGGCCAGCCACAATTTTAAGTGTGTCCCACACTGTTTTTGTGCCCACCCTTATTTAGGTTTGGTGAAGTCCACTGAGGTCTCCATTTACTCATCTGAGCTCCCTCATACGTTATACTGGCTACTTTGGGCTCTGCTACCCGCATGTTGTCATGGAGATATCAAAGGTTTGTCCTATTATGGGATGAAAAATAAAACACTGTGAGCCCTCGTTATATTTCACCTAAAATTCCTTCCAGACTGCAATGGTCAGAGTCCTTGCATTCTCCCCAGAAGCGTTTGATTTTATGTCATTGTGCAGGAGAGAAAACTGCAGAGTTTCTTACGTAAGTTACATCATCCAGTCTTACTATCACCAGGAGAGAGTAAAAGATTTGTGGTTAGGTTTGTGCTACCAAACCGTTTGGAAGAAATAAAAAGTCAGTGCCCCACGGCCAGCTATCATTGTACATCAAACATTGCCTACAGACTAAAAAGGTGAACGTACACTATGCAACACTCAGGTTAAAGTTGGCTTCATTCTGCATGAAAAGGTTTAGGAATCAGTATTCCAAAATGTGTGCACAATGTGACAGATTTAGTTATACCTTAAAATATTAGGGCTTCTATATATGCTTATGTTTTACTTCACCTTTTTACAATTCATTTTTGTATGTGTGGATTTTAAAAATGTCAAAACAATGTTACAAAAGGACATGTCACATACATAAGGATAAATAAATAAGGATATTTGGGGAATGTGAGCCCCTTATATTCAAAAAGAGTTTGCAGTGTACAGCTGGTGGACCCAGATGTGCACTTGCTGCCTTATCAGAAAGCTCATTTGTCTCCACAGGGTTGAATAATGAGGTTGTCCCTTGGATGCCATTTACTCCCTAGAGGATTTTTCTCTTCCTGGTCCATTCTGAAGGGAATATAGACCTTAAATATTTTGTTATACCATATTTTTGCCTGGTAGCCATAGCCCTTAGCTAAAGGCAGAGGGGACAATGGAAACAATTTGCAGACACATAAAATCTTAAGTTTTCCCATTATTTCTATTCTAAACTTCAAGAAGATTGGGGGGGTGCTTATTTCCACAGTAAAGAGTGATTACAAAATTCTCTTTAAGTATTTTTTTTTACTTGTGCGATCAGCTTTTCTGCTGTCTCCTGGAAACGTCTTAATGGAGAGAAACTGTCCGGCAGCTCCCTGAGGAAGGAAAGGTAGAGGCAACTCTGGGGGAGAAGGAGAGAGCTGAAAAAGAACCTGAAGTTCTGCAGAAACGGTCACTGACCTTGAACATAAATGCATCTGGGTGGCCAAGGATGGGACCATTTTCCTTAAATCGCCTAGTAGGCATTCAAAAGGCATTTGTGGCTTTATTTATCAAAGAGATTATTGAAATATACACTTTGTCCTCCAAGAGCCGATTTATTAAAATACTTATTCTGACATGAAGAAATCTTAAGAGAAGTTGTCTTAACTTGGTTATTGATACAACTAAATCCCAAACAAGGTTAAATCTAAGTACCAGAAGATATGTTATATATTTGTATGACATATATGACAAGGGCAAATAAGTACTTCTGATTAAACTAAATGAAATATATAAAGGTTATGTATTACGTTACATAATGATGCTGGTAATCATATAATGATGATAATAATAAAAAAGACATTGGTAATTGATTTCATTGCTATTGATGGATGTATCTATTATTCTTTATTGTCTTAAATGGCAAACATAACAGTTGGAAATGCAGAGCCAAGGACCTGGGTCAGCATATCATTGTAACCCTAGACCTGGATTTTTGAGGCTTTCAATACTGAAACAATATTAATCCTTAAGCTCGTGGCACAAAGGAGGCTAATCACTGCCCCAGTCCTGTGAACTGTGTGTCTTCAATAGACCCAAGAGGAGGTCATGCATGGCTAATGGAGCAGCTTATTTCATGAGATTTTCATTTACATGTTTCCTGAAAAACAAAATGTCTCTTGAAGATAAATTCCCTTGCTTTATTACATCTGTGATCAATAGAGAAAGCTGTAGTGGCTTCCTTTCTTTTTCTTATGACAAACGTTTATGCTGCATCTAAAATCATCAAGTTATTCTGCCTTTAAAGAAGAAATCTTGTTTGCTTCTCAGAAATACTTTTGTCTCATTGAAACCGATAAAAACATTTATTAAATGCAATTACCCTCTGGAGCACACCTAAAGGAAAACATACAATATCATTTGGGAGAGAAGATAGCTATCAGAAATATACATCTGATTATACAACTCCACAGCAACACTGATGAATTATTACACACCCTGCAACTCTTACAGCTGTAGGAGAGATAGGCCATGAATGGCTTCCTCAGCAGCACGAGCAATTTCAAGGGGCGATGAATTTGACAGGTCATTTTCACTAATGGCCTTCGAGAAGAAGATTCTTGAACATGGCATGTTGAAAGCAAATGTGATCCAAACATGCGGTGGCTTTCAGAATGTCGAGCCCTTTGGAAATGTAAGGCGCTCAAGACAGCCCTGCATGATCAAAAATGGCACCAGCATCAATTAATGCCAACAACTGCAATTAGGAAACCACAGATGAGTAGGGACATGAGAGGCTCTAATTTCCCTTTGCCTGGGATCTCTGTTCCTGGTGACACCTGTCATGTTTCATTGACAATGAACACTTTTGGAGGCTAGTCACCATCTTCCTGAAAATTGCATTTCTGACCGGAGCTCCCCAGGCACAGCGTCAATTTATCTTCATTTGCAATGGGTCCCTAGATAGACTCTGAGTGCTCTAGAGATGGAGCTTTTACATTTGAAGTAGGGTGCAGAGCAATGACTAGCTGCAGCCATGTAGTTTAATATGGACTTTGGGGGAAATGAGATTAGTTGGTACGTGTAAGAAAAAATATGGCAGTGATGCCTTCGGTCACCGTTCAGGAAATTAGGATCAAGGGGAGCAGTCTTACAGTTTGGAATTATAACCGAAGAGATTTAGAAACCAGTTAATATAATTTCATACCCATGCTAAGAATGTTATATGGAAAAACTGAATGAATATGATCAAAGCAGAATATCTCTTACTATCTGTTTTTTTAATTTTTAAAAATACAGGTCCTGTCTATGATTGCAAACATGTCAATTGGCAGGAGGTAGGATGGTGAGAGTTAGGCTAAGCCAGAATAACAAATGTATATTCACACACACACACACACACACACACACACACACACACAAACACACACACTTCACACTAAATACCATTCTGTAGGTAAACCATTAAGTGGGAAAAACCATCTCTAGATCTCCTAGCACTTAACAAAACTCAGAGACCAATCGCTTCCATCCTCTGCTTTCTTATAAAGAAATAGAAATACTCAAGATTGAGATGCATGTTCTTTGCTATTGCAGGTCTTTTGAAAAGGCAATACTGAGACATTTAGTTTCAACCCAGAGTGCCCACCAAATGTTGTACTACAAGAATGTGTATTAGAAGCATAACTTTACACTGGTTGCTATTTTTTTCCTTACCTAATAGAATCGAGTTTCACACAGTGAAATCTTGATGGATGATTCTAAGTGGTTAATCAAATCTCATCTTTCCATTAATCTAATTTTATTGTCATAGATGCGGTCTCAGCAGTTTATCTTTAGCAGTAATCAGATTTCATTTTTAATCCAAGTAAGTTCAATTGGTTTTAACTTCACACTTTCCTTGTTCTGCCAACATTGATCTAGAGAAGATTAGGATTCTATAGGGGACTTTCCAGGCCTCTCTTGGGAGGCAGCTATGCTCACCACTATACCACTAACGCTCCAGGCCTCTCTTGTATCGACATTTGTCTAATGGCTCTCTTTAGGTGCAAGGTCCCAAAACCAAAATGAACATGCAGCAGAAGTAAGAGGCAATGACAAGTCTGAAAGCTAATGGCAGTGTATGAAGGTTGGGAAGAAGTAAGGACCTCAAGGTGAACCAGACAAGCTGCTCATTGGTAAACTGGGGGATAGATTAATATTTACCTCATAGCGCTGTGGTGATGATGGAATGAGGTGGATTGAGACATTTCTGGTACAGCAACATTTCAATGCTTGGCTCAAGAGTAGACATTGAGGAACGGTTGTTCTAAACTCATTGTGAAGTTCTAAAGGCTGAGAGCTCAGTGTAAGCTGGTATTAGGACATAATACTTCGTAACGCTCCGGAGAAGAAACTGTAATTTTCTAGAGGAGAAGCTTTGAACTGTCTTCCCCTTACTATTTGGAAAACGAAAGGTGTGGGTGAGCAGGATATTTAATTTTGTGGGTGTGTGGTACTTTGGTGGACAGGAGAAAAGAATGGATGATAGATGCGCACTGTGGGCATGAATGCTAAGGGACAGGAACCAGGGCTACTTGCAGCCTTGGGAGAGGCAGCAGGGGAGTGCTGGGCACCGTCCTGCAGGCTCCGTCCCCCCAGGGGCAACAGGGCTCCTCAGTATGCCCACAGCCAACAAGTGAATTTCTTTGGAAAAGAATGAGAGTAGGATGATTCCAGTCAAAATTTGTTCCGTTGACGTGTCATCCTTGCTAACTATCCTAGGCTAGGTATCCTCTGCCTCACAGTTCTAGTTTGTTTTAGAGTAACACTGTCTAACATAGTAGCGACTAACCACATGTGGCTATTTAAATTTAAATTAATTTAGATTAAGCAAAATTAAAAATTCATTTCCATAGTCGCACTATCCACGTTTCAAGTGCTCAGTAGCCACATGTGACTAATGAATGACACTGAAAGGTTCAGGCTTAGCACATTTCTGCTGGCACAGAAGGAGTATCACGGACGGACTATCTTAGAGAACACAAGAGACAGCGGGATGTGGGGCCAGGGGTGCCACCTACAGAAACACTAAGATAAGCATGGGGATCCTAGCCCCAAACGTAACTTGCTCTATGCTTTATGCTGGTTATTTAACCTCTCTGAGCTTCATTTTCCTCAACTCTTTTTTTAAATATTTATTTATTTGAGAGAGGGAAAGAGAGAGCACGAGCGGGGGTGAGGGATGGGAGGGTGGGGTGGGTGGTGAGAGCCAGAGGGAGTGGCAGGCAGGCAGAGGGAGAAGCAGGCTCCTCACTGAGCAGGGAGCCCAACACAGGGCTGGATCCCAGGACCCCGAGATCAAGACCTGAGCCGAAGTCAGCTGCTTAACTGACTGAGCCACCCAGGTGCCCCTCCTCAATTCTTAAATGGGGTTAGCAATACCCATCTTGCAGGCTCTTGTGCATATTAAAGGTATGAAAAGAGCTTAGCGTGGTGTCTGACCCAGAATAAGTACCCAATAAATGACATTTGTTGCTGTTGTTATTATCAATAACAATAAATGCTGAAATTAATTAATAAAAGACTGCAAATAGTGAAAACTGAATTGAGACATTTCTGGTACAGCAACATTTCAACTTGATTGCAGTGGTGTAGGCTTTCCCAAATGCCCCTAGTTATAATGGATCAATACCCCCTCATGTCTACATTACATGGATATCTTTGCAGTTAGATTTGGACAGTAAGGGAAAAATAAGGCATTCAGTGATTTTTCATGAGGAAAAGGGGCTAGATGTAAAGGTTAAATGTCTGTTTTAAATGCCCGTGATAAACTCTAAACATGAGTGCCCCTTTCCTCTCAAAAAAAAGTATCCTTTTGCACAGTTTATTAATGTAATATGAGTTTTTTGCCCCCACTTATTATGCAAAATATACCGTGACAAAAGGTGGCCCCAGGCAGGAAAAAAATGAATGGTCAGAATTGCTCATTATAATTACAATGAAATAATGCTTTCTAGAAAACAATGTTTTCTTTTGTTTTTCTTATCCTATAGGAAACTGTGAAAATTGAAGCTCTATTCAATTCATCCTTTCGTTCCACTTCAAACGCATTCCTGACAGCCATTTAAAGTCTTTCCCCAAACTGAAATTAATATTTTCCAGACTAGTTTTGAGACTAGCAGCTTGTTTGCCTGATGCTCTAGCAACCAACCTAATAATATATCATTACATAACAAAGCCAGTGGGGGTGTGCAGGGGCAGAAAGGGCCTGGTGATAAATAATTCAGACTCCTGGGTTGTTTCCGTTGGATCATCAAACGGTGACACTGCATTAGTATCTCAGTCAACAATCGCTTTTCTCCCGCTCTATGTAGCTTCTCTTTTGTGAAAGATGTCAAATTCCTCTGCACAATCTCTTCTCTTCTCAGCTGACCTGGGAGATCTTACGCCCTTTGCAGCTCTGGTTCCTGGTGCAGGATCCCAGTGGCCATTATGGATGCAATTTCTACTCCATCTGCTCCAGATTGAGGAGGGGATGCTTTGGTCAAGCTAAGGCCATGTTACGTGAACATACTGACTGGCATATTGTCAACATTATGTTCAAGAAACATATTTTGTCCTGCTGGTGATAGCGACAGTTTATGAATGAGTAGGTTTTGATATTGGGTAATTAGAAGGTACTTTACTGCAGCATCTGTCACCTAGAAGCAAACAATTTTCTCTATGCATTGTTCAGATAATTTTCCTTATGGTACAAAAGTTGGCTGGTAAAAGGGTGTGTCAACAACCAAGACACCAAGAAGCACACGATTGTTAAAAAATTTTCAATACAAAGGAATGCCTACAAGATGCATCTAATCAAAACTACCCACAATTAGTAATAATGAAGCTAACAATTGCAGAGTCTTTATAACGTATCGACTGCTATTCAAAATGCTACATTAGAGTTTATTCAATATCAGGACAAGCTTTCTAATTATTCGAGATATCCAAAAATAGAATAAATTCTCTTGACAAATAATTCCCCCTAGCTTTGAAGAAGACAGTAACAAAAATTTCTTCAAATTTTATGAAAAACCATAATGTGGGGTGATAATACAGAAGTATTCCTTTGGCTCACTGAGCTCCAAGCAGATTTTTAAGAAAATAGATCCAAGTATTTAGTTAAAAATGTAGGTGATTAAAGATCTCTAGTGTTAAGTCCTCAATTAGAGCGAATCCCTCCCTGCTTAGAGATCCAGTGTTTCTTGGTGTGTGTCCTTCCCCTCAACACCCCCGCCATTATGTAGTTGTTTTTACAATGCAGTGTGTGTTGAAGCCTAGCAGTAATCTTTTAAATAGTAGAGCAAAATAAAGTAACAAAACAGCCTCAAGCAAGGAGAAACCCTTGGTAAGAGTCTCTCTGAGATGCCCTAGAATGGAATGCAAGTCCTTGCCTTGCCTTGCCTTTTGATGGAGGCTCCAAAGCTCCATTCCCCTTAAGAGAGGCTTCGTGGGGAGCCCCACTAGTGACCCTTGACAGTTTGCTGTATGGAGCACATGGTGGGCACTCCAGTGCTTAGACTCCAGAGCCAACCCATCTGGCTTCAAATCCTCGTTCTGTCAATCCCTAGCTGCCTGTTTCCTTATCTTTCTATGCCCCCATTTTATTATCTGTAAAATGAGGATGATAACGATAGTATTTATCTCATAAGGCAATTGTAAGGATTAAATATCTTCCAGTACATAAAAGACTTAGAACAACACTGGCCATTGACTTTTTTTTTTTTTTTAAGATTTTATTTATTTATGAGACAGAGAGAGAGGGAACACAAGCAGGGGGAGTGGGAGAGGGAGAAGCAGGCTTCCCACAGAGCAGGGAGCCCGATGCTGGGCTCGATCCCAGGACCCTGGGATCATGACCTGAGCCGAAGGCAGACGCTTAACAGCTGAGCCACCCAGACGCCCCAGCCACTGACTTTTTGGATCATGCACTACACCTGTTATTTATTTCCTGTACTGACACGATTTTCCTTGTTTTCTGTCTTGGCTTGGCCTCTTCGTTTCACCAGGGATCACGATGGAAACCATAGCTTGGTTGTGTGTGTGTGTGTGTGTGTGTGTCTGTGTGTAAACACAACAGACAGAAATATTTGGAAATCAGAATTGAATGCAGCTATCATATTATCTCCAGAACTTTTTTTCTGAAATTAACATAACTCTATTGACTCGCCGCTTTTCCTATGTTATCTTTTTGCGTTTAACAACTATTTAAGAGATGAGTAGAGCATGTCCTAGGTATAGCCCACCCAGGTGCAATGTGACCATGAGTGTGTGTGGTGTGTGTGTTTGTGTGTTTGCAGCGAAGTAGAGGGTTGAGGGGTGGCAGAAAGTGAGGTAAGGGCAAGAAAACTTGTCACAAAGAGGAAGAGAAATACATAAAAAAAAAAAAAAGTAAGGCAAGGGGTGTCTGGGTGGTGCAGTTGGATAAGGGTCCAAATCTTGGTTTTGGCTCAGGTTGTGATCTCATGGTCATGAGATTAAGGCCCCCACACCCCCCAGCCCTGTCTGTTCAGCACTCAGTGGGGAGTCTGCTGGAGATTCTCTCCCTCTCCCCCTGCCCACACTCACATGTTCTCTCTCTCTCTCTCAAATAAATAAATCTTAAACAAACAAACAAGCAATCAATCAAACAAAAAGTAAGGCAAGATAACCTGGCAGAAGAATTACTGAGTATAGGGAACCATGGCTTGTCTGAATATTACTAATTGGAAAATCGTTTCATGAGATTTGCCCATTTTTAAGTTTTTTTAAAACAGAGACTTGGATGGCAATAGTTCCAACCAGATTTGGGGACAGGAGAGTTGTGTCCGTGGCAGGATCAGACAAGCAGGCGAGATATTAAGGGCTAGATGTTAAACACGTCAGACTATTTGTAACATAATTTCACCGGGCAAGGAATCCATGATATGGATATACCCACTAACAGTAAATTCATAGGCTTGGACTCCTCCATGAAGCCCACCCGGATTAAGAGGTCTACTCCTTTATTTTGTCCATTACACCCTGGGAACAGATCCTTCCATAACACACTGGTTTTGACCTTGTATGATGATTACCTGCTTATGCTTCTTGTCTTGACTAGATAGTGTAGGTAGTGAAGAAGTTTCTGGAGAGCAGTCTGTGAGGAGTTCCCTGGCCTGCCTTAGGGTATACTCAGTATTTGTAGAGTGAATTGCAAGTGCTGCCGTGTCTATTGTCAATCTCGTGGCCAGGGCACTTAACGTAGAAGACAGAGATTTGAATTTAAGGATGTAAGTTGCCATTAGTGATTTTAAGCAACATGAGAGAAGTGTCCCCTCCAGCTGTTACTTCAGGTAAGTCCATTTTAAGGACGACCAAAAGCAGGGCTTGCATGGGCAAGAGCTTCATGGGCATTCTGAGCTTCTTGCACGAAAACTTGTGGGATGATGGCCTAAAGGACTGGTTAGCCCTAAATGCATATGTAACACTGTTAAACAAAGTAGGCTGGCCTGCATGAATGAGGCATTGTGCTAGTGTTCTGTTTCTCCACACTGCAGTGAGAGTTCCTTAGAAATTTCAATATAACAATCTTTGTCCTTTATGTGTCCTCTTAGAGAAGACTTGGCCTCTTGTGAGCCCTTTGATCATTTCTCTCTTCCACCCTCAACGGGGGGCACATGCTAAAAGGTTTCCTCCACAAAGGTTCGCCCATCCCTGGCCCCTTTCTTCCCCAGCGCACGTCAAATCTGCTTGCATTATACAGATGCTCTGACACTCAGAGGTAGAGAAAGGCACCCTGTGGCTAGTGGACAGGCCGAGAAGAATGCGATGGCAGCATTCACATAGGATACCGGCTCTTGGCTTCAAGTGCAGACGTCTCTACAATGGACCTTTATTTTATTAGCATAAAGGAGACTTTAAAAGATCACTTTTAATAGATGCAGATTCTCAGGGTATACTCCTGTTTCAGGACAGCTCGGCTGGAGCTGTTGAGTTGCTTCTGGGAGCAGATTGAGGATATGATGATGATGATGATGATTTCCTGTCTCAGCTGCAATGCGGTGCCAGGGAGAGTCGGATGCAGGTCTGTTTTTGTGGTGCCTTAGGCTGATGCCAAGATAGAGCTTCTTGGTGTTCTATTTTCCATCAAAAGGCATCAACACTGTGCACGTAGCCAGAATAGATTAGAGGAAAAGAAACGAGAATAGGAATGTTTATTCTCAATGACTTAACAATAATTAAGAAGGAACAGGGTAGCATTGTTGTAAGTTACACTGTAATAGGGGGGCAGCAGTGCTGAAGCAACCAAGGCAATTATCTGCAAGAAGATGACGAGAGAGGTGGCAACATAGTATTTGGAATGCTTTTGCAAATGTGTTCCCTGTTGAGTAAGAAACAAGCTGGTCCAAGACACCCCACAATCAATGTGGTAGATAAGAGGATATATGACATGCAATTGGCAGTAACCAAAGACTAATACGAGGTAGAGAGAAACTAGAGTCGACACAGCACAGCTCCACAGGCAGCAGAGCTTAAGTGGTAGAAATGAGCACAGGTTCCAGAACCAGGCTGCCCGGGTCTGATTTTGGCATCAGCTGTCTATTATCTGTTGGCGATAATGCTTCTCTATGCCTCAGTTTCTTCACCTGCAAAATGGGAGTAATAGTAATAGAACTCATCTACCTACAGAGGTTCTGTGAGTTAATATATCTACGAAATATACATTAACATATTGGTGGCTGGCACCCGGTAGGGATTATATGAATATTTGATAAATAAATAATGTAGTTATCCACTACTTCCTCAATATTTTACTATACATCTTCTGGGAGAAAAGGTCTCTTCTAAATTGAAGGACTTTAGTGCACAGTTATTATAGTACTCTTTGATGCTGTGGACATGTAGAAAGGCATGTAAAATATGTACCCTGATCTCAGAGAAATTATAGTCTAGTTGAGAAAGCAGGACATACAGATCTAAAAGGCCAAACAGTAATAACAAAGATAACATAATTCAAAACATGCTAAAGCATGTATTTACTATATAAAATTAGCTTCTCAATGTGCACTTAGACAGTAATCGTGTCAGGAGAGCAGACAAGGGGAAATGCCCTTGTTTCTAGATCAGAAGGCTTGTATAGGGAATGTCCTGTAAGGGTGAAAGTTCCATCAGAAGCAGCTAAGTTCTATCGGAGAGTAATTTACGTAATGAGGCAAGTGGAAGGCATGCTTTGGGATGTGAAATATGCCCTTGGCTCTATTTAAGCCTCTTTTTACTAAAAAGCAAAAATTACTTTGGTCATTCACTCATAGTAGCCAGTAAAGTATACATGCATAACTTATTTAGTAGTAGCACATTTTATGCCAATTTTTCATCAGTTTGTGAGCACAGAAAAAGATTTACTGTTAATCTTCACAGGTTTTCTTGTACTCCATCCAAATGAGTACATCTGGTTCACATGATATCAGGCTTTGCTTTCTCTACCACCACCGAAAACCAAAACCAAAACCAACTTATTTTCTGGTATGCGATGTTTAGAATCTAAACAGGCAAAAAAGAAAATCAGTTATGGCTACTCACAAATAGAAAACAAAATAATCGGTATTGCGCAAGATAATTAGAAGTGACATTAGTCCACAAATATCTGGATTCTTCATATAGGTAGTCAAGTGAGTGCTCATGCTAGAGGCATGCTGGGACAGAGGCACCGAATACTTTGTTTCTGTTCTTGTGCTGCTGCTTCCCCTTTTCCTCCCTGATTTTTCCTCTCCTGATTTCCCTCGTCCTGCTCCTTTACCTCCCCTTTTCTCCTTTCATTTTTTGTAATTCGGTGTTTTTTGTATTCTGCAAAGTTATCATTGATATCAAGGATGCAATCTGAGTTTCCTGTGTGGTGGTTTCATGCTATTTAGTCATTTAGAAAGAAGGAAGCATGGGTCAATATCACTTTTTTTTTTTTTTTACAAGTATGATTTGAAACATTTAAGGTTTTACTTAAGCTGTTCTACCTAGTGTGGGAAAGATACCGATGTGTATCCATACCAATAAAATCCATTGGCATAAATGTCCCCATCACATTGTGACAATAGTCTCCAGAGTACTATGCCTAACCTCAAGACTAATCTTGTTGGAATGACTTAATAGACTTAAAACGTCATGCTTTGTGCATTATAGCCCTAGCTGGATTAAAAACGCTGTGCGTATTTTGAGCTCCACATGTCCCATTAAATTAAATTCATCTTCGTTACCTTGTGCTCACTTCCCAGGATATTACTTTATTTTTAAGAGAGGTTTCTAAAGTCACATTTCTCCCACCAGGAGCAATTAAGTGCAGGGCAACAAAGCTTAACATATAATGAGGGGGACTACTGTCAACAGAGCCAAAATGAAATGGAGAAACATCAGTGACCTAGAATCAACACTGATGAATCATTTAAACCAAACCATCTACTCTAATATTAATATTAATATTTATTTGGAGTGGATTCACTAAAGCAATATTTCCCATAGCAGTTCCCATAGAGTTACCCCATGAAAAAAAGTTTTCCACTATTAAATAAGATGGAAAACACAAAATTCTGAATCTACATCTTGGAAATTTATAATGTACCTTAGCCAGAGAACTCCTCAGAGAGTTCCTGCAGTTATTAAAAAATTGAGATATAATTCACATAATATAAAGTCACTATTTTTTTATTTTATTTTTTGTTCAGTGTTTTAGACATATTCTAGTGTCCAAAAGAACAAATAATTTTATCAATTAAAAGTTTGCTCAAATAGGGGCACCTTGGTGGCTCACTTGGTTAAGTGTCTGACTCTTAATTTTGGCTCAGGTCAAGATCACAGCATTGTGAGACCCAGCCCCGTGTCTGGCTCCACACTGGGCATGGAGCCTGCTTAAGATTCTCTCTCTCCCTCTCCCTCTGCCCCTCTGAGACTAACCCCTGCACTCCGCCCTACTCACACGAGTATGCACAAGCGCTCTCTCTCTCTCAAAAAAAAAAAAAAGTTTGGGCAAATATTCTTAACAACACTGTATTTCTTTTCTTTCTTTTGAACTTTATTTTATCTCCCAGGAGACACGTTCTCAAACTTGCATATTCGTAGGCACATAAAAGTTCAAGTTTATAATATAGAGATAAGAGTATTCAACTGTATTAGAGAAAAAATAAATAGTGAGTTTAAGAAGACTTTCTACAAATAGTCACTTTAATGCTAAAGAACTATTCTTTTTTTTTTAATGATTTTATTTATTTATTTATTTGAGAGAGAGAGAGTGAGCACAAGCTGGGGGGGGTGCAGAGGGAGAGGGAGAAGCAGCTCTGTGGAGCAGGGAGCCCAATGTGGGGCTCCATCTCAGGACCCTGGGATCATGACCTGAGCTGAAGGCAGATGCTTAACCCACTGAGCCACCCAGGTGCCCCTAGAGAATTATTTCTTAAAGTTTGTAGTTTATTTTTAAAGCATTTTTTGAGACATAATTTATATAAAATAAAATTAATCGTTTGAAACTGGTACCACTTCAGTGGTTTTTAGTATAATCAGCGTGTTATGTAACCATCACCACTATCAAATTTCAGAACATTCCCATTACCCCCAAAAGAAATCCCATACCTATTAGCAATCAGTCCAAATTCCCTCCCTTTCTCCATCCCCTGGCAACTGCTAATCTACATTCTGTCTCTGTCGATTTGCCTATTCTGCACATTCTATATAAATGGAATCATACAATATGTGGCCTTTGGTGGCTGGCTTCTTTCACTTAGCATAATGTTTTTAAGGTTAATCCGTGTTGTAGCATAGAGAAGTACTTCATTCCTCTTTATGGCTGAATAATATTCCATTGTGGGATAGACCACATTTTGTTTATCTATTCATCGCCTTATGGACATTGGGTTGTTTCTACTGTGGGGCTATTATGAATAATGCTGCCATGAACTTTCATGCACAAGTTTTTGTGTGAACATGGGTTTTCAGTTTTCTTAGATATATACCCAGGGGGTGGAATTTCTGGATCCTATGGTAGTTCTATATTTAACCTTCTGAGGAACTGCCAAACTATTTGCCATAGCAGCTGAACCATTTTCCATTCCCACTAGCAATGCATGCAGGTTATATTCTCACCAACAGTTGTTATTTTCCTTTTTACCCCCAGCTTTATTGAGATATAATTGACATATAACATTATGTAAATTTAACGTGCACAATCTGTTGATTTGATATACTTATATCTTGCAAAATGATTAGCTAACATGTCCATCACATTACATAATTTCTTTTTTTGTGGTGAAATCATTTCAGATTTACTCTCTTAGCAACTTTCAAGTATATAACAGTATTATTAACTATAATCACTATGCTGTACATTTGGTCTCCCAAATTATTCATCTTATATGGAAATTAGTACTTTTTGACAACATTCCCCCCTGCCAGCCCCTGGTAACCACCATTGTGGTCTCTGTTCCTATGAGTTTGGCCCTTTTAGATTATACATATAAGTGATATCAAATAGGATTTGTCTTTCTCTGACTTATTTCACTTCATATATTGTCCTTAAGGTCCATCCATGTTATTGCAACACGAGAATGTCCTTTCTCATGGCTGAATAATATTCCATTGTATATAAGCCATAAGGTCTCTATCCTTTCATCTGTTGAGGAACACTTAGGATGTTTCCATATTTTGGCTATTGTGAATAATGCTGCAGTGAACGCAAGAGTATCGGTATCTCTTTGACATTATATTTTTATTCCCTTTGGATATACACCCAGGAGTGGAATTATTAGATCACATGGTAGTTCTATTTTTAAATTTTTTTTAAGGAGTCACCTTACAGCTTTCCATAGTGGGTGTACCAATTTCATTCCCGCCAACAGTGCAAAGGGTTCCCTTTCTCCACATACTCACCAACACTTGTTGTCTCTTGATGACAGCCATTCTAACAGGTGTGAGGTAATATCTCATTGTGATTTTGATTTGCACTTTCCTGAGAATAAGTGATGTTTTTTGTTCTTTTTTTAAAGATTTTATTTATTTATTTGAGAGAGTGAGCAAGAGAGAGAGCACAAGCAGGGGGAGTGGCAGAGGGAGAGGGAGAAACAGGCTCCCCACTGAGCAGGGAGCCTGATATGGGGCTCAATCCCAGGACCCCAGGATCATGACTGGAGCCAAAGGCAGATACTTAACTGACTGAGCCACCCAGGTGCCCCAGGATAAGTGATGTTAAGCACTTTTCATGTGCTTTTCTATTTGGGATCTTTGCCCATTTTTAAATTGGGTTTTGGGTTTTTTGTTGTCTTTTTTTTTTTTTACTATTGAGTTGTATGAGTTCCTTATATATTTTGGGTATTAACCCCTCATTGGATATGTGGTTTACAAATACTTTCTCCCATTCCATAGGTTACCTTTTCATTTTGTTGATGGTTTCCTTTGTTGTGTAGAAGCTTTCTAATTTGATGTAGTCCCACTTGTTTATTTTTGCTTTTGGTGTCATATCCAAAAAATCATGGCCAAGACTAATGTCAAAATGCTTATCCTCTATGTTTTATTCTAGGAGTTTTATGTTTTAGGAGTTATTTAAATCTTTAATCTGTTTTGAGTTAATGTTTGTGTATGGTGTAGGATAGTGGTCCAGTTTCATTCTTTTGCATTAGGCTGTCCGGTTTTCCCAGCACCACTTATTGTGTATTTCCCCATTGTATGTATATTCTTGACTGTTTTGTCAACAAATTAATTGACATATGTGCATGGGTTTATTTCTGGGCTCCCTGTTCTGTTCCATTGAGATCTATGTGTCTGTTTTTATGCTAGTACCATATTATTTTGATTACTACAGCTTTATAATGTAGTTTTAAATGAGGGAATGTGATGTCTCCAGCTTTGTTCTTCTTTCTTAAGATTGCTTTGGTTATTCAAGGTTTTTTATAATTCCAAACAAATTTTAGGATTAAAATTAGCCAAAGAACTCCTCGGGAGGTCCTGCAATTTTTTTAAAAAAAGTGTACCATTAAGTGATTTTTAGGATATTCACGAGGTTGTGCAGTCACTGCCACTATCTAACTCCAGAATATTTTCATCATCCCCAAAAGAAACTCTGCACCCTTAGCAGTCCCCTGGACCACTTACACTTTCCCTTTGGCTTCTGACAACCACTAATCTGGTGTCCATCTCCATGGATTTGTCTAGCCTGCAAGTTTCATATAAATAGAAACACATAATATGTGATCTTTTTTGTCTGACGCCTTTCACTTAGTGTTATGTTTTCAGGGTTCATCTATGTCGGGGCATGTATCCGTACTTCTTTCTTTTTTATGGCCGAGTAATATTCCATTATGTAGGCTACACCACACTTTGTTTACCCATTCATCATTTGAGGGTCTTTTGATTGATCCACTTTTTGGCTATTATGAATCGTATTGGGATGTATGTTTGTATAGTTTGTTGTGTGAATATATGTTTTAATTCTCTTGGGCATATATGAAAAAATGAAATTGTTGGTGATAGAGTAACTGGGTTACACTTTTTGAGGCACTGCCAAGCTCTTCTGTGCCATAGCTGTACCATTTTGCATTCCCACCAGCAGTCCATGAAGGTTCTAATTTCTCCATATTCTCAGCAACACTTATTATTTTCCAGTCATTCCTGTGGGTGTTAAGTGGGATCTCATGGTTTTGATTGCATTTTCCTGAAGGCTAATGATGATGTTGAGCATTTTTTTCTTTGTTTTTTGGCCACTTATACATCTTCTTTAGGGATATGTCCATTCAAATCCTTTATTTTTAAATTAGGTTGGCTTTTTATTTTGGAGTTATAAAAATTCTTTATTTATTATAGCTACTAGGCCCTTATTAGAGATATGACTTGCAAATATTTTCTCCCTTTCTGTGGGCCATCCTCTCACTTCCATAATAGTGTGATCCCACAATGATTTTTTTTTTAGTTTTCATTTTTATCTGATCCCAAATTTTCCAAAATAGTGTGATCCCACAATGATTTTTTTTTTAGTTTTCATTTTTATCTGATCCCAAATTTTCCAATACTGTCTGACCCCAGTGAGAATATTTTCTTTAAACACTTTGGTAGATGTTGAGCTAGGCTACCATTGGTTTTCCCTTTCCTTGGATTGTATAGATAAGAACCCTGGGAAAGGAAACCAAGACTTAGAAATATAAGAAAGGACAGAAACGGTCATATGTCAGTGTGGTTAAAAGATCCCAACATTCATGGTGATCTGTATATACAATATCAATCCATGGTAAGAAACAACTCCAAACTGTCTTTAAAATTCATTTGTTATTAGTCCTTGGGCTGATAAATGGACTGATGTAAATGTAGAGAGAGTAGATTGTTCTAGTCATCCTACAAGCCCTAGGAAACGAGGGGTTGAATCAGCCTCCATGCTACATAGCACAGATGAACCTGTGCGTTTTTTCAGCCTACTGTGAATAGGGAAGAGGAAGAAAAAGGAAGGAAAGCAGACCCTTCCGAAATACAAGATTAAATCTGAGAACTTCTCAAGAGAGGACATTTGTACTATAATGCATATAGCAACTGCCTGAGAAAGGAGACTCCTTAGGGCTTTGGGTTGGATGACCCAGGGTGGTTACTTCAACCAGTGGAAGCTGCAAATATAAGGGGAACTCCAGGTGTTATATATGTGTGTGTATATATATATATATATATATATATATATATATATATATATGTGTGTGTGTATATATATATCTCAACCTTACAACAACTTTGCAAAGCAGGTAACATTATTTCCATTTTACAGTGGGAAATGGTGACAAAGAGGTCAGAGATTTGCTGCTTAAGGCCAAACAGATGAAGGAGGTGGCTGGGGCCACATAGCATTTAAAGGGAAAAAACCAATTCTGTCTTACTGCTCTGGAAAAAGTTTTAGGAGCACAGTCATTTTAGAGAATAATCTATTGCCCATTATCAAATATGTAAAGGAATTCTAAAGTAGGGAGCAATCAGTTTGTTCTCACTGGTACCCACAGCAAAGAAGATTAATTTGCAGGTGCTCCTTCTCTGGAACACCAAGGCATACACTTGGATTACTTAGCTCCTGACATGATACTAGATAATTTTTACATGTCTGTCTTCTCTTCCCCTGAGTGCAGGGACCATATTATTTTGTTCCCTCTGCATTACCAGAGCTTAACACAGGAAGGCTTTCTAAACACTGTAGCCAAAAATAAACAATTGCATGGATGAAAGAATACATAAATAATAAGAGCTTACAGTTATATAACTCTTACTCTGTGCAGGTATTGTTCTAAACATTTTTCATCTATTTATTGTATTCATCTATTATTTATGTCTATTTCATCTATTTATTGTATAAGCCACACATCAAAAAGAAGCAAAATTAATTACTTTCATTGGACAGATGAGAAAACAGGCATAAACATGTGGATCTACAGTTCACACTCTTAAGCACCACGTTGAGCAACCTCTCCCCAAACCTGAACCGAAAGCTAATTTACACCTGCCATAAAATGGAGGATTTAGAAGGATTTAGTCAGCTTCCAGTCAGCCCTCGAGTCCTGGAGCTTCTGTCGCCCTTTGCAGAGACATGCTCAGTTGCTGGAGGTACTGAGAATGCTAAAGATGCAGGTACCTTCGTTTCCCCTTTCCTTTGCTCCAGGGCTGACTGGCCCAGGCTGAAGAAATGACAGGGGCCTTATGGATTTCACCCACGCCCTTGACACCAAGCTTCCGGGGTCAGCACAGAAGCCAGGCCTGTTCAGATACCCAGAATGGTCAACGAAGCGGTGGCTTCCGATGACTCAGCAGATGAACAGCACCCTAGCAAGAGGTGCTAGCGTCCACCTGTTTCAAGTCTATATGCTTTGACTCTGAAAGTGCGCCTCACCTTCAGTCTGGCCTTGACCTTGTGTCCTTGCCTGACACTTAGGTAATATAAAATGCAGACCACCACTTTTCTTGCTTGGCTAGGGCAAATTCTAACTGGCCAAAGCTGTTTAAAGTGGTGTACGGTTAGTCCTGTGCTTGGGAAATAATGAAAATATGTGTTCAAAGCTCTATCCCAGTGATCTCCTGGGGGGGGAACAGTCTGGATATGGCTTGACAGCCTTGAAGCAGGCTTCGAAGCAGCTGTGCCTACAGCCATGCTTCTTCCACTAGGACATGGGTGCTGGTGCTGATGACGGCTGAGTTACTGACTTCTCTCTCACAGCTGCAGAGGCGCCACCATGCTTATCACCAAGCACATATATCACTGAGTGTCTAGCTTCTCAAATTATCACTGGGGTTATAAATCCAGTGACTCACAAACTTACTTAGCTTCCCATTGCAATCACCTGGGGAGTTTAGAAATACCAACGCTTGCCTTCTACTCTCACGCGTTCCAACTCTGATGTCCTGGGGTGGGGCTTGGGTCTGGGGATTTTTAAAAGCTCCCAAATGGTTCAAATGTGCAGCCGAGGTTGAGACCCACTGCCCTAGAGGGTCAGTTATAAAGTGCTCAGGCCCAAATTAGCATTTTTACGATACCTATTGAGGAGCAGATTTTATATATATCTTGCAAGGTCATTATAAGGATCAAATGAGATAATGTCTGTAAATTTCTCAGTTCCTGGCAAGAATAATGTCTCAATAAATACTAATTCTTATTTGCCCCAACTGTGGGGGCATGCGTGCACGCACACACACACACACACACACTGCATCACAACCCTACAATCAAACCACAAGTTAATAAAGTTACAGGAATTTTCTAGTTAACTGAGGATCAATCTCAAATTCACTTTTTAAAAACCCTAATTGTATTTCATTGTTCTAAGTTATAATAGCCCACTTCTCTGCTTAAAGATGCCAATTCTAACTGATGAAAACATTTCTTCTTTGGACATTAGGTGTTGCTTTAGGATCATTTTAGTGAGTTGTAGTCTCCTACATTTGCATAGTTCTAGGAAGTTCAAATGTGAGAATTCAAAGGCTTTATTCAAAGGTGACTATTTTATTTGATTAAATTCTAGTTACTTATTTTTTAGCAATATGGCTCTTGTCTCTCACAATGGAAAGCCAAAAGAAATTTGGTCAATTCAAAGTCCTGGCCAGTTAGATTTAAAAATGCTTTATTGTAGTTCTGAATGTTTTCAGCATGAAACTGTGCTCTTGCATATGTGTTCATTTAAATCATGTTCAAACTAAAGAGAAATTGTACAAATTATGTTTTGATTGAGGGAGTCTTCATTGATTTGCAGGCCAATATATTTTAAGTTTCCTCCTTGAGGCCATTGGAGGCATACTTTGAGGACAAAGGTGTCCCATTACCTGAATAGGTAATGACTACATTAAGACATTCAGGAGGGTAGAGAGAGAGAAAACAGCATGTGTGAGACCTTGAGGTATGAAAGTGCTTGGCATATCCAAAAAACTGGAGGAAGAATATTCTAGCGGACTCAAAAAGTGAAATAGAGCATATTAGACAGCGAGTCTAGAGAGATACGTAGGCTAACGTCTGCATCTTTGTGGTGACTTGATTCCTCATGTTGACTCTGTGTAGTTTAACTGTTTGTCAGTGAGCTTTGTTTATCATATATAAGTGCCTTGACATTAAGTTTTTCATTACCATGGCATCCATTTCAAAGACATCTATCTCAAATCAACATATTGCCAACTGTTTGACACAGCTACTAGCTAAACAACCAGACAAGGAATCAGACTGCCCCCTGCATGAAGCTCCCCTGTGAGAAAGTCCTGGGTAACCTAGACAATGGAGCACTCAAGTGACCATGCTTCCCCCTCCCATGCCCACTCCTGCTCTTATGTTTTAAGTTCTCCAATAAAGAGTGAACCCACAAAACCCTAGTCCCCCCACCCTCCATCTCAATAGAGACAGAACCTCAGGTCCCTGCTCTTTCTCTCTACCTGTGACCTCACTGTGGCTCTCAGGCATGCTGTGTCCCCTCAGAGCCTGTGAGTAATAAACCTTGTTTTTTTCTAAATTTGCTGATAGGTGTTACTAAGGTGCATCTTGCAGTCATAATAAGAATGACAAGGATTGGTCAGCCACAATATTGGCTCTAGTTGGGGAAATGTTTGTGGGGTCTTGCCACAATTAATATGGGCCCAGGTGAGTGTCTCAGATATTTCTAGCTGATAGCATCACTATCAGTAGGCAGAGGCCAATGGGAAACACTGTTCTAGACATGCCACCATCTGCAATTTGTTTTGACTCTATGGTAGAGGTCAGTTATTTCCACAATAATGCTGCGTGACAAAACACCTCAAAACTCAGTGGCTTAAAACACAACTATTTATTCTCTCTCACATCTGCAAGTTGTCCAGGAACTGGCTAATCTAGACTGAACTTGGCTCTAAACTCTGCAGCTTAAGTTGGGAACAGATTTACTCTGCAAGTCTCTCATCTTTGCTGGACCAGTGGGCTACCTGGGGTCATTTCTCTCATGGCAAAAATGGAAGTAGCAACTACACAAGCACATTTCAAGCCTCTGCATAAATCATGTCTGCTAATGTCCCATTAACCCAAAGTCAAGAGGCCAGAAAGTGCACTCGGTTTATAGTAAGAGGAAATACAAGGTTTTATGAGTTAAACGGCTAAAAGCAAGGATTCACAGAGGAGTGAGACATCTGGGCTAAAAACAACCCACCAGATCCACCAAGGTGAGGTTTTGGTGACTACCTTATGCTATCCTGGTCATCCAAAATCACCTGTGTTTTTTTCCTGTTAAAAGGTCAACATGGTCTTTGTTGGCCCTAATATTTCATCTGGTTCTTGTTCCCTTATGCTGCATGAGTTATTTCCAAAAAGAAAGGATAAGAACAGTAATTCCTATACATTTACTTAGGGAAAACATCTGGAGAGTTGTTTTTGTTTTTCTTCAGTTCTCATCTGGATGTTTGGCATTGTGTCAAAAGTTTTACTCTGAGAAATTTTAAAAAGTGAGTCTAGTTAGTGTGTTACTTCCTCTCTGCTTTATAATAATACACTAGAGTCTCACTCAAATGCCACCCCTGGGATGCAGGCTAGGAACCACGTTATAAGGGAAAGAGCAGGATAAATTTCTTCTGATGCTCATTCTCAACAATAAAGTCCCTTATAAATCTCAACCAACAGTTATTTTAGAAATAATCCCACGCCTGTTTTGTCACATTACAATGAGATTCTATTATGCAGAAGACCCTTGGCCTCCTTGGATTTGACAATCACAGTTTCTACTATTTGCTAATGACCACTAGGTCATAACATGCAATCATTTGTCATTTTTGTTGAGATACATATTTGGATGTCATGTGTCTCCAGTTTGGTGCCACAGTTTTGTTCTCTAATTGTTGTTGCTTACATTTTTCTTAGAAAAAATTAACTTTAATAGCAGTGTTTATAAATTTGGAAATTTTCCAAGTATCTTGGGATAAGCAAACAGCAAAACCAGCAAGAGGTTTTAAAATATCATGTCAGAACTCAGCACTCAAAAGCCTAGATTTAATCAGTATTGCAGGCCCATGTCAGTGGGTCATCTTCCACTAGATTGGATACTACAGGAAGGAAAGGACCATATCTTACTTTTTCCTTTCTCTGCTTTTAGCTCACTGCTTGAATAAAGTAGGCACCCGATACATGCTTGACGAATGAGTGAGTAAATAAATGAAAGTATGGAAGTCGGTCAATGAATAACAAGGCCCACCCTTTCAGGATGGTGTCAGAAGCAGCGGTCTTGTAACTGCATGGCAGGTTGGAGAAGGTCATGGAGATCAAGACCAAACATCACTTTAATGGAGATTGATAGTAGACATGTTATCAAGAGAAGCACTCAAGTCCAGGTAATAAGACAGTGAGCTATTTGTAGATTGGGGGGGTACAAGGTAAGGACTTCCCTAGCAAGAAATGCCACTTTAGAATAGGGTCACAACGTCAGAGCAGGACAAGGAAGACTTTCTATTGTGTGCCCTACGTGTTAAATTAGAGCTCCTTAACCACCTGGAGGTGAAGGTCAAGCAACCTGGGCTATAGAAAAGAAGGACTATAGGGTTAGGAAACTCATGAGGTCATTGAACCATGTGTCATTAAATGTTGGAAAAAGTTTAATCTTCTTAAAGTCAATTCGAATAATGCTTAAAACCCTAGTAATTGTGGGGTTCATGTGGTCTGTTTTTGGTATTGTGTAATATTGAAATGAAAACAGTCTATCACACGAAGAGTAAAGGAATCATTTCCAATTCTTATCCCAAAGAACACTGCAGAAATCCACTTCATGTTGCATTTTAAAAATTTTCTTTCACCCGCAAAAATAAATGTTCTCCCCCACCATAAAAAAAATGAATGAAGTATCAAATTTAAAAAGTTGGGGGAAAACAACAAAATTAACATAAGGAAAGAGAGAAACAATGTAAATATGAAAGTAGTAATAAATGAATTCTAAAGCAAGAAACAAACAAAAATAAAACTAGTAACTGGGTCCAAGAGTGGGTTAATTGAGAGTGAAAAAGGGAAAGAGATAATGCAAGAGTAAGAGGCAGAGAAAGAAAGAGGCAGTGCTGTGGGGGAGGGGAGGAGAATAAAAATGGTGCATATGTGGAGAGGGGCATAAAACACAAATGCACAAAATCACATGTCACAATAGAGGAAATAGGCATAAAGAAACGGAAAAGAATTTTAGAAGAATACTTTACTCAACTCTGTAGAAATAAATTAGAAACCTGGGAAGTAAGGGATAAATAACCAAAACATATATGGGAAAAGACAGGAAGTTAAATATAGCAAAAAAGTTGTCAAAAAATCATCATCCACAACGAAAAATGCCTGATCCATACATTTTCACTGGCCAATCTATAAAGTCCTTAAGAACTAAGAAACTCTGATCCTATTTAAAAATGTTTGTGAGCATAGAGGGAAAAAAAAAGGAAAGTTTATGTGTTTGTTTTATGAAGCCACTATTGCTAAAACCTGACAAAATAGGATGGTATGGTAAAATTAAATTTCAAGATCTCACCTATATTATTGTTGCAAAAATCAGAAGTTAAGTATTGTCAAATAAATTACAATCACATATTATAAGGATAATATAATACCACATAGAGTTCATACCAGGAATTCAGGGATGGCTCAATATATGGAACTTAACAATGCACATATTAATAGATTTGAGGAGAGTAGTCATTTGATCATCTCAATAAATGTCAAAGAAGCATTTGATAAAATTCTTTTAGAACTTTTAAAACATAAATGGGTTAATAAATCCCTAATTGTAGCATAGAATTATCATGGGCTTAATGGTGAAATATTAGGAAAATTCCCATTAAATTCATATTCACCCTAAGGATGCCTACCATGACTAGTATTAGTTATATTTTTCTGGAAGTACCAGCAATGCTCTTAATCTAAGCAGAATGATAAGAAGCATAGAAGTTAGAAAGGATAATGCTAATTTTTAATTATTTGCAGATTATATTAATACTAGAAAATGAGAGGAAACAACTATAACAGTTCTACAATTAGGAACTCAGTAGATTGAGTATATAAAGATTAATATACAAAACTTACTTGTCCTCAATGTAGATTTATGAAAAAAGGGAAAGCACCTAGAAATAAACATTCTGATCTATTTGAAGAAAATTTTAATATTCTACTGTGAAAGCTAAAACACTTAAATGCATATCAAGAACTGACTTGGTCTTAGATAAGAATGATCAACTTTACATAAACAGTATTTCTCAACTCTTTCATTACAGACCCCTTAACAGACATTTCTTTTTTGATTGTCCTCTCCCATTAAATTTTAATACCACCAATAAACTAAATACCTGTAAACGTACTGTGCATGTATATCTGTGCTTTAGAACTTAAGTTTTTTTTTAAAAGAGTAAGTTTTTCAGCTCCAAGAACCAATTTTTGTCTCTTTAAGGGTGATATCATCCAGTTGAGAATGCATGAAATGGACATTCTTTCTTAATTAATTCAAAACTTTAAATTCAGTGCCAATCCAAATACCAACAGTAACTTTTTGATACTAGATGCACCGATTCAAACTTACAAGACTAGGTAGAAAAGTTTCCAAATGTAAATATAATGAAGGGGGCTAGCTCTTCTATTAGGGGTATTAGACATATTATTTAAAAAAAAAGGAATAAATATTATATAATGGAATTTCTAGGATAGATATTTCATAAGTAGAGCCCATACATGGTGGAATTTAGTATGTGATAAAAAATGGATTATCAAACAAATAGGTTTTGTTTTTTGGGTTTTTTTTTAAAGATTTTATTTATTGACAGAGAGAGACACAACGAGAGAGGGAACACAAGCAGGGGGAGTGGGAGAGGGAGAAGCAGGCTTCCCACGGAGCAGGGAACCCCATGTGAGGCTCAATCCCAGGACCCTGGGATCATGACCTGAGCCGAAGGTAGACTGAGCCAACCAGGCACCCCAACAAATAGGTTTTGAATAACTGACTAGCCAGAAGAGAGAGGATAGGGAGTTCATCTCTATTATACTCTTTACACGAAAATAAATGGGATGGTTCAAAGATTTTAACACAAAATGAGACACCATACAAATGTAGAAAAAAATATAGGAAAATTTATATTTTCTTGGAGGGAAAAGCCTATGGAATAAAACACAAAACCCAAAAGCTAAAAAATTAAAGATTAATAGCTTTGCATAAAATTAAAATATTTGCATGATTTAAAACACCATAATTGAATTTAAAAGGCAAACAACACAACAGAACAAGATATATTTGCAGTGTATAGACAAGAAAATGACTAATATTCATAAGATATATTGAATTTAAATTAGTAATAAAAATGCTAAAGACCCTAGAAAAAATGGACTCTAGACATAGAAGAAAAAGAAATGCAAATAGCCTCTAAATGTAAGAAAAAAGCGATTATCCACAAAATAAAACTTGAATGAGAGACATTGTTTTTCATGTATCGGAAGGGCAAAGTTGGAAGTATTTTTGTAGTATAATGTGTCATTGAGAATGTGTGGAAACAGAAATTTTTATCCATTTCTACTGAGTGTATAAATCAGCAACGTCTATTTTTTTAGAACAGCTTGCCAGTTGCTATGAAAAATAAAACTTTATATACCCATTGCCCAATATTTTCAAGTCTAAATAATTATACTGCAGATATAGTCACACTTGGATTTAAAGACTTTTTTCTCAAGAATGTTCATTGCAGCATTTTTGTAATAGTGAAGAGTAACATACCCAACAATAAAAGACTACTTATATGATTATGATACATACATATAATAGAATATGATGTAGCTATTGGTAGGACATATTAGGAGGGAAAAAAGTAAATTTGCTGAAAATTATATAGTACATGTGATGGTTAGTTTTATGGGTCAACTTTGTTATACCATGGTATCCAGGTGTTTGTTTAGACATTAATCTGGCTGCTCCTGTGAAGGTATTTGTAGGTGTGATTAATATTTATAATGAGTTGATTTTAAATAAAGCACATTACCCTTGATAATGTGGGTAGACCTCATATAATCAGCTGAAGCCCTTAAGAGTAAAACAGGTTTCCTGGAGGAGGAATTCTGCTTTAAGACTGCAACATCAACTCTTAATTTCCAGCCTGCCCCTATAGATTTCAGCCTTGCTGGTGCCCACAATTGTGTGAGCAAATATCCTAAAATCAATCTCTCTCTTTCTCTCTCTGTCTCTCTCGGCTCCCAGTATATATAGAGATTGGTTCTATTGGTTCTGTTTCTCTGGAGAACACCGGCTGATGCAGTGTATTATTATATCTTTTTAAAAACTTGTACCTATTATGACTGTATATTTGGTAATTGTTCTGGAAGAACACTGAAGAGAATAGGAACAGTGGTTGTATGAACTTGTTACTGCAGCACCAAGTTAGGAGTGAGTTATAAATGCAGACTCTCGAGCCCCATGCCAGACTCATGGAATCAGAATCCGCATTTTAACAAGATGCAGAGATTGAGAAGCACTGGCAAGGGGAATGGGGCTGGCGCATAGATTCAGAAGCACTGACTTCTTCACCTAGGTTCCTGGGTACTGAACTTTCCTTTCTGCCCACCGCTCAGTTCTCTACACCCTAACGTGCGCATCAGGTATAAGCTACTCCCAGCCCCTCTCCCTTGTTACTCAAACTACTTCCAGCATGCTGCCCACTGATGGCCTCTTCTTTTGGAGCAACTAATCTTTGTTTCCCTTCTGAGAGTAAACCTTAGTTTTCCAAATTAATTCCTCCTCACTTCCTGGGATTTCCCACTCCCAGTCCTCGATGACCCCAATCTACAGGACACTCTGGAGCCTGGGGACAGGGACTGGATGTGGAGAACAGACACTGTCTACTTGGCTTTGTGGCATTTGCCTCCGCAGTTGGGGGGAGGAAGCTAGATTCTCAAGGAGGGAGGATGGGATTTTTGTTGTTTCTGCTCATATTGTGCGTGTATTTTTTAAAGATATTATTTATCCATTTGAGGGGGGCAGAGGGAGAGGGAAAAGCAGACTCCCTGCTGAGCAGGGAGCCAGATGTGGGATTGGATCCCAGGACTCCCAGGATGCTGGGATCATGACCTGAGCCGAAGGCAGACGCTTAGCTAACCAAGCCACCCAGGCGCCCCAGCTCATACTGTGTTTTAGGCAGAATTGTTTTTTTTTAATATGAAGCTTTTGTTTAATGACAGGATTTATTCCTTCATACTCAGAGCAGATCTTGAAAAATTGTAATTTAGGGAGTTAAAAAAAAAGGAGCATAATTGGCTGCAGAGGCCAGGGGAAGGTGAATTGATTTTATTAGAAGGCAAATTATCCAAGAGGGGCTCACTTGGTTTGGAGAAAAGCTATAACCTAAACAGGAAAAGAGGAAAGAAATATAAAAAGATGACCTTGGAAAAAAATCTAGCCTGCATAAAACCTGAAAACTTTGCTTGTTCTTATTGTGAAGCTATGGGCTCTTGTCATGTTTCCAAAGAATCAGTAAGCCTGAAGCCTAATGCAACTCAATGTGACCTTGGAGTCTGCCTTCTAACAACTCTAAGGACATTCAAACAACTTGGCATCCAAGTGAATTCATTAGGCTGCTCTGTGGCTTAGGAAAAGTAGTCTCTGTTTTGTAGGTATCCTTCCCTACTACTGAGAGCTAACTTGGACACTCGGACACATTCTGCAGCGCATTGCCTCCAAATAACCGCCTTCAAACCTCGAAGACTTTCTTGTTTCCACTTGTTGAAGTGTTTTCTGCACACGTTAGGCCTAGAGACCAATTACATCCCATGGCCCCGGCATAGCTCAGTGCCACAGGGTAACTCTGCCAGGAACTTCTTTTTTTTTTTTTTTTTTAGATTTTATTTATTTATTTGAGAGAGAGAGAAAGCATGAGGTGGGGAGGGTCAGGGGGAGAAGCAGACTCCTCGCTGAGCAAGGAGCCCGATGCGGGACTCAATCCCGGGACTCCAGGATCATGACCTGAGCCGAAGGCAGTCGCTTAACCAACTGAGCCACCCAGGCGCCCTTTTTTTTTTTTTTAAAGATTTTAATGCCAGGAACTTCTTATTGCAGATGGGGAAAGGGCAGGTGGGGCTCTAGGCTTATGCCAATTTAAAATATTATTTGTCTGAACCTTTTCACTCCCACAAACGCAAAAAGCCAGGCCCATGCCTGGACACAGTCTAGAGTTATTTCAAAGAAATGTGTGTTTATATTACTAGATAAGAACATTATTATAATAGTATAGCCCAGCCGACTCTGATGTTAACACGTAATGGCAGAGATACTGTTAGCCCGGCACACAGTAATAGCTCATTGTTGGACTAGAAATTGCTGGTACTTCAAAGAACTAAGGTGTGAGTTACCTCCAAAGCATGGAGGACTCCAGTATTTTGATCTATCCGTATGGTTTATGTGAAGTTTTCCAACTGTGTTTGTAAATTTTATTTTTATAATAGCAAATTCTTTTTTTCAAATGTAATTTTATACAGAACCCCCACATTTAGAATGGGAAGGTGAGAATGCTATTAAAGCAGGGAAGGAGGCCCAAATTGCCACTTGTTAAGACTGCCTTTGACCCATAATATACTTGGGACAATCATGCAATCCCAGGGCTCCCTGGAACATAATTTGCAAACTGCTGGTCTAGATGAAAACCAACTTTGCTGTTCTCAAGTATATTATATATCTCCTAATATTTTTGAGCAGTGTACTAAATGAATTTTAATTTTTCTTAGCTTAGAATCATCATTTGGAAACCACAATATATGCTCTTATACTTTATAGTTAATACAATACAGTAGAACGAGCATGGACTATGGAGTCCACAGTGTATAACCCACTTAACAGCTGTATCCTTAAGCAAATAACTTAACCTATCCTAGTTATTTAATATCAAAATGCATATTATCAAAAAAATACCTGATTTGCAGAGTTGAGTAAAAAAATTGAGTAGAATAATTTGTGTGGAGGATGTAGGGAGAAGGAGTTGGTATGACTGCTGTTGTTCATCCAAATCCATACTCCCCATTCAGAGACTGAATTTCTCAGCTCATAGATTGGCCAAATGAGAGAACTTACCTTCACCACCATTTCACCTTCTTTGACTGGTACTGTAGAGTATTATTAGCTAGTTCCAATGCAAAAGTCTGGCCCATCTCTGTTGCAGGCCCAGGGATTTTTCTCCCCTGTTGGTTGGGTGCTATAAACCTCTATGAGGCCAAAAGTATAAGGTGAGGGAGAGGCAGTAATACAACAGAGAGAGGTGACATGGGGGGAAGGATGACCTGTTTATCAATTTGTTGTACCCTCCAGATCTGCAGGGGCCCAACTAGCAGATGTACCACTTCCATCAAATAATTGATTATTGGGGCGTCTGTCTGACCTTATGACTTGGTGGATCTGATGGAATCATGTAGACTCAGGTTAGTCACTTAATGTCCCATGGTAGGAGCCCAGTCTCTAGTAGGCTAGATGCTGCTTTGCCAAAAGTGAGTAGTTTTCTGCCACATAAGGCCCAGACGTACTCTAGACTACTGGACTACTAGGTGTCTCTGCCATGACTCTTCTATTAGGAATGGCATCCAATCACCATGGACACCTCTGGCATCAGTATGTCTGCTGTATCTTGTGGGCTGTGTGACAAAGCCAATTGTCAGGTAGAAATCAAATGATCGAATTCTCGAATCCCTTGCTGAGAGTCTGCTTTTTAGAATTATTTCTAGTTATCAACTGTCTTACTGTAGGTTCTTTACAAAAACAGAGCCTGAGACAAGAGCTTGCATGCAAGTCATTAATGTTGGGATAAAATCGCAAGGAATAGAGGCCAAGGACTGGGAAGAATGAAACTGGGAAATAGGGAGAATCAGTCCATGGGTCCTTCTCATGTTGCTCACATGGTGGGCAACTGGGCTTCATCTTGGCTTGGGACCTTCTGAGGGTGAAGGCTCAGTATTATCCACCCAAGGGACAGAAGAGGGGGCTATTTACCCACTGATTCTGCCCCGTAGGTCAAAAGTGGCCTCCAGGAGTGTTAAATCATGTTTGCTTATGCTCCTTGTGGTGTTCCTGTGGCAACACCATAGAACCTGAGGGCAGAAAGAGATCCATACGATGCAACCCAAGCAAGGGGCTCTCAGGTTGCCTGTAGCCGGTCGCTGCAACCATGACTAGAGTAAAAAAGGTAAGCAGTTTCCCCTAAGCTAGTCATACTTCTTTAGTAATAATAATAAAGTAATTACTATTGCTTGTTTACTTTTTAGAACTGTTATTTTTTTGGTCAATAGCTATCATTTCTTACTGCTATTCATGTGCTTTTCTATGGCACTATTTCAATGTCTCACTGATATGTGGTTTCTCTTCTACTATGAGTTTGAAAGCCAATTACACAGTTGTTTAGGACTGCACATAAAGTCGGAGTAAATAGGCCCTGAGTGGAAGGCTGACGTGATCTTTAACAAGCATGTGAGGATACTAACTAAACTTATTGTGGTCATCATTTCACAATATATGTAAGTCAAACCATTATGCAGTCCACCTGCAATGTATACAGTGATGTATATCAATTATATCTCAATAAAACTGAAAAAATAGTTTATTAATTTTAACAAGCACATAGTGTTATGACTTTTGATATGTCTAGTTAGCCTACACAGTGGCTCTTTATCTCCTCTTAGTTTCTCATTCTCATGTTCTAGTTGGGTGAAATGATCAAAGAACCAAATTATAAACTAACATGGGCTATTGCTATGATCACATCATACAACGTTATTATCATTACTATTATTTTGTAATGAGGCAACAATTTTTAATTGTATTATAACATTTTGCTAATTATTATAGTTTTATTTTGTTACTTAATAGTTACATCCAGTACACATATATGAAACTAGTACCAATTGATTTTAGTTTAGGTTCATTACATTAAAAGCAAAAATTAAAGAACTGTTAAGCCATATATAATAAGATAACATATTAAAAAACAGAACTCCCATTTCGGGATTCCTGGTTTATGTTCCCAGAAAAGAAGGATATTTATTTTGAAAATGAAAGATTTAAATCAAATATCTGCTTCCTCCACAGTGTTTCACAAAACAGTAGTAAAGACAAAAACAATAATGGGAGAAAATAAGGAAATTCAACTTCAGATGGCTTTTATCTTTGATACAGGCTCTAATAGTTCAAATTAACAAAGATTAAAATGCAAATATTGATTTTGGTGTTGGCTGGATTTCCAGGGTCTTTGAAATGTTTAGAAAACAGTCTGCACATTTCATTTCCTTTTTATTTGGACAGTGCATTGTTGCCAGCATTTCTTTGATTTGCACATCTGGAATCACTAAAATATACAGCTGGGAAGAGCCACCAGTGATATTTTGTTTTCTTGACTAAGAATTAGAACCTTGGCCTCATCAAAGGGTAATTATCTGGGCAAGTTAATGATGAAGTCCTAAGTAGTGATGAGAAGATGAAGGCTGAGGTACTGGGAAGCGTGGGATTTAAAATTGAGTTTGTCACTCTACTTCTCTGAGTTTTATGAGATGCTGTTAACGATATCCTGCCTTCACCAAACCTCCCGAGTCTCATGTCTGCTCACACACACAGTAAGTCCCACCCTTCTCCCACCTCTGCTGTTGCTCAGAATCTTATCTACACATGCAGTTGGTGAAAGAGAAGAGCATGGCCCCCTTTCTTGCCAGTGAACCGCCCCAAGTGCAAACACAGGACACAGAAACCCACAGTGAAGTACCACTAAACGCATCACCTTGTATCTCCAGAGAAATTAGCAAGAAAGAAGATGCAGACTTTATAAATCCAATGGATTAGAAATAGTCTAAGAAAGCAAAGAAGGAAATAACATGGCAGTAATTTTGTTTTAAAATCTCTAAGCTTCCCTCAGAAAAAAAAAAAAACTAAACTAAATAGCTTATGTAAAGGAATAATGATGAATGTAGGAAGGTAAATTGCTCAAATGGTCTTTCCTTTTATGTCATTTAGAAGAGACAAGAGTGTAAACTGATACAAACATTTTGGAAAACTTACTGGCAGTGCTTATGAAAGTTAAACATAAGTGAGACGCAGCAGTTTTTCTCCTGGTAACACCGAATAGAAATGAGTGCTTAGTTCTCCCCAGAGGCACATGCAAGAGTGCCTCCCCCAGGTTTATCCATAGCAGCCCCAAATTGTAAATAACCCAAACATCCACCAACAGTAGAATAATTCAACAAACTGGGGTCTAGCCATAAAATGGAATATTAAAAGTAACAGAATACTGTTACATACAACAACATGGATGAATGTCATAGACATGAGGTTAAGTAGAAAAAGATAATCAGAGCACAACTGTATGATTACATTTATATCAAATTCAGAATTTCTAAACTAATCTATTGTGATTAGAAGTTAGTTCAGTGGTCATCCCGGGGTGAGAGTACCAACTGGTGGGAAACATGGGGAGCCTTGTGGGAAGCTTGAAACGTTCTGTATCTATATCTATATCTTGACTGTTGATTGCACAGAAGTATACATACATATGTTAAAATCCCTTAGGCTATCCACATGAGATTTGTGTCCTTTATGGGAAGGTATATCTCAACTGGAAAGAAAAAATTAATGGGGGTGAACTCTATGGGAAATTACTACTGAAATTAAAAACACTTTAAGCCATTTTTTTTATTTGAAGAAAGTTTCCCTGTGAGAATTCTTAAACTAATTATATAAGCATTTCTGAAAACCCAAACACCCAAATGAATACAGTCACTTAAAGTAGTCACCTTGGAGGGTACTGTTCAAAATGCCCTGACATTGTTCTCTAATTGTTGGAGCTCCTTTCTAGAAACTGTCTTCCTGAACTTTGGGATATTATTTTGAATATGCATAAGGGGCCAGATATTTGTCCTTTGAAAGTGCCCTAGGTTTTTACTACATATAAATAATTTGAAACCCCTTTGGGTTGGACAGAGGATTTGCAATATGACTAATAACAGTTTTGTTGTTGTTCAATAATCAGGCACGATTGACTAAAAAATCTGAGTAATTAACGCCGTCTGGCTCCAAAAATATTTCTAGCGTTGATTCCAAAAAAGTTTCCCAGAATGTGTAGACCTTTGTTAGCATCAGAGATAAAAAAGTTTATGACTCACCAAAGCCTAACATGTTTGCAGGCAAAAAGAATGTGGCTCTTAGAACCCAAACAACTCCAAATCCAGAAAACTAAGTAATTTCGTATTTATTTCAGCAATTCCAACAGGAATTTATCATTGCATACTCTTATTCTCAGGAGGTATCACCACCTTAATTTATGACAGTGGAAGAAAATAACCCCAGGGAGCTTCATCTCGAGTCCAAAGAAGGTCTCATTTCTCTTTGAAGAGACAAATGCCTCCACTTTGCCAGGGGGTTTTCAGGGTGGGGGGGTTATAGCAGCAACATAGAAGTCACTTTCCCTCTAATTTTCAAATCATCTATTTTATTTAACCAACTAAATACATACTCTTTACTCTTACATCTTTCACGATTATCTAGCCATTCTCACTCTTCTATTTGAAAAAGCACTGGACAGAGACAGCAGACAAGGCTTCCCATATACTACCTCCCTGCAGGGCGATATTGAAAAATGTCTGATATTTCTCAGTCTCAATTTCCTTGTTTGTGAAATGATGATGATATAATGCTACCTTGCCAGATGGTTGGGAAGTATTTAAAGAGCATTCTTGGTGAAAGATCAGGGGAGAGTCCCTTCTCCTTTCTAGACCCTGCCTTAATTAATCTGCTCATTTATAAGCATTGAGGGAACACTTAAGAGCTCCAAGATGAGCCAAAAAGGATTTTCTACAAGTTCTTTTAGTTTCTGCTCTAGATAATATTAGGTATTACTCACGTATTTCGCATATTGGATTTTCAGCCATCTTTCCGTTGGGAGGCTTCTTTCTCTGGATTATATCAAGAAAGTTAAATCCATAAAGACGCCAACAGAGATGAGATAGGTACCTTCTGATCTCATCTCTCTAGGAACTGGACAACCCACTTCTCTTCTTTTATATGTGAATGATGGATAGTGATATCAAATCACACCTCATTTCTTAAATGGGGCCCTGAAATGAGAATGTCCTCTCTTTTCTAACAGAAGTATGACAAAATACTAGCATGTAACAGCTCTCATGACAGAGCAAGATATAAATATTTTGATGAATATCTCATGATTTCATTCCCTCTCCTTTATGTAACTTATATAAAACATTTCTATTGAAGAATAGATGGATGAAGTACTCTTGAAGTTGGGTAATACATTTTTATTTTGGGCAATTTGGCTCAGCAACATTACACCTACACTTACTAGGTGTAAGTATATTTAGGTTATCAACTCAGAGACCACCATTTATGAGTATTATTCTTATTTCTAATAGATATTTGTCTTGTTGTTGAGTTTACTTACTTTCCAAATCTATGATTGCTCCTTGCATTAGCTTCTTTTTTTTTTTTATTCTTATCTTGCATTAGCTTCTTAAACAGTGTCACATAAGATTGTCCTATTTCATTTGTTCTAAATTAACAATCACCATGAACTGAAGTATGTTCTAATTCACCTCAGATTTTTAGAACCAAGGTTGACACTTCTGGCCACCATAAACATCAAACCAAAATACAATGTACATTTCTGAGCTATGCCATCTTCCTTCCTAGGAGAGCACAATAAATTTAGGCTTCCTAGCTTTATAGGCGCTAATAGGCACCGAGAGAACTTTAGTTGGTTCAATTAAAATGGCACTCATGTAATTACTAAACCTGATGCTAAAACTGCACACTCTTACGTTCAAAAAAGTGGTTTGATATGACAGTCAGTATCTTTTAAAGCAATGCCAGCTTTTTGTTTCTTTTTTGATTTTTGGTTCTGGTTTTGTCTTTAGCAACAAATGCAATAAATAGAATTCTAGGTCTACCAGATTAAACCAGTAAAGCAAACCAACTGGAGCCATTGGTATACACACAGGGAGGTGCCGACAAGTTAAGGAGGACAAATATAACAGAATTGATAAAAAGAAAGTAAGTGAATTGGCACTTTTAAAGGTAGCAACACTGCAATGTGGCTTTTCTAGCAGAACTTACTCCTTGGCAGAATTGGGACCTTATTTAAAAGATGATCCCGGGGCGCCTGGGTGGCTCAGTTGGTTAAGCAACTGCCTTCAGCTCAGGTCATGATCCTGGAGTCCCGGGATCGAGTACTGCATCGGGCTCCCTGCTCAGCGAGGAGCCTGCTTCTCCCTTTGACCCTCCCCCCTCTCATGCACTCTCTCTCATTCTCGCTCTCTCAAATAAATAAATAAATCTTTAAAAATAAAAAAATAAAAAAAAATAAAAGATGATCCCATAAATCCGAAGGCACATTTTTAATCTTGCATATTCATTCCCTACCCATTACTAATTCTCCTTCCTGCATGAACCTGCAAATTGAAAGCCATGACTCAAGTTGAACAACTTTTCCATTGTTTATTGTTAAGAGTCATCATTGCTATGGTTTTCTGTATCCGTTGCTCATCTTCACTTCCCTGAGCAGGGAGTGCTTGTTGGATGGTCCAGTTGCCTACTCAGTGGATGTCGAAGAAGGAATGCAATGTGATGTTAGGCCAAAGACCTCCTCATGAGTTCCTTCAATTCTTTCACACTGGGGTGGAACTGATTCTTTCCACAGGAAGTAGACAAGGTTGCCAAGGTTTATTCCAGCTGGATGGCTTCAGGACAATTGGGGTATGCTTTAATGACTAAAGAGCCATTTAGATTTATACAGAACCTTGAGAAGAAACTTAGCTCTTTTTACTTCACATGCTTCATATTTCTTGGCCCCCAAAGGGCTCAAAATATTGAGCCTTTCTTTCTCTGTTCAATAATCTAAATGACACAGATCTGAAGTGTAAAATAGCAATTTCTTTGAGTTCTTCACTACTCAAAATTCCAGTGAATAGTACTGAATACACCATTAGTAAAAAACATTTGGTATATGGGGCGCCTGGGTGGCTCAGATGGTTAAGCGTCTGCCTTCGGCTCAGGTCATGGTCCCAGGGTCCTGGGATCGAGTCCCGCATTGGGCTCCCTGCTCCTTGGGAGCCTGCTTCTCCCTCTGCCTCTCTCTCTCTCTGTCTCTCATGAATAAATAAATAAAATCTTAAAAAAAAAAAAACATTTGGTATAAAATTAGATATTGCTGAACATGCTCTTTTACCCTCCTTACACACTATTTATCTAGTGCTGATATAGTATGTATATAGACAAATTATAATTAGCATTTGTTCCAATTCACTGATTACTTCTGTAGTTAATCAAACAGTTGATCTCTTCCAAAATGACCTGTATTCCCATACAATCTAGTCTCTACTACAAATAATGCCCAAGAATATTATTTGTTCTATAAAAACATACATTGGAAGTCCATGGTTGGTTTCCATGTGCAGCCCTCTCCGCAAAGGACTGAAATACAGATTCAATCTCCTCCAGACTTCTGCTAAAGAGGTTAAGAAATGCTATAAGTTGACTTGCTTCCCACCACAGAGAAATCTTTTGCATTTTAGGTTCCAAATAGTGCAGAAGGGTAAAAGGGTGATTCTAGAGAAGTTATTTTGTAACTTCAGCATTGGGAATTAATAGCTTTCACTAGAAGTAATGAGTTTAGGGGAACCCAATTAGGGAAAAATTGACTGAAGGCTTTAGGTATTTCTCTGAGTTCTAGTTCAACTAAGTCCCAAGAGATATCTGAAAAGTAAGCCCAAATGGATGCTATTCTACAAATTCAGCTCAGCTGGACCATTACAGACCTTTCAAAAGCCCCATGCCATGCCTCCCTGTTAAGGGCAGTGTCTTGGAAAAGAGTCTCTTGATTTGGGCGATAGGGTCAGGAGAGTGTGAAGCAAACACAATGACTAGTATAGAATCTAGAGCTATTTAGCTGATTGGGATGAACACAAATTCTGAATCCTTTGTAGTAATCTGATAAAAGTTCCACCCAATAATATCTGTTTCTCATTTGGAAGTAGCTACTAAAACAAGCATTCTCAGGAAGACTCTCTGAATTAATGACACATGTGCTTTCAGACTTACATGCAACTGAAGACAGAGCTTCAAACACTCCTGTCTCTGAATTGCCTTTAATCAATATGCATTTAATACTCTGAGTAATAGTGATATGTTAATCAAGTCCAAGACACCTGTTTAAATCCCATCACAATGAGATAACATATGCAAAGACTAGCCCAGAACTAGGAAGTGTTAGCTCTTCTCTTTTCCCCTAGCAAGCACATAGGGATGATGTAAGTATTTCTGTCAAAATGAGCTTTTATATGCAAAACACCTCACCACAGAATTTTAAGATAGTATTATCCTACTTTGGGGCTGAGGGGGGAGGTCATACTGAACTAAAAGAATATAAGTAATTGTTTAGGGAATTTACTTGGGCTCTTTCATGCAATTACTAGTCAATTTCATCAATATTATTTAAGTAAAAATTCATTAAGATTATAATCCATACTAATAATGTGATATATATACAAAACTTATGTATAGGATTTTTCATTAGTATTTTATGTATTTATAACTTTATAATTAGGAACACTAGTTGTATAAAAACAGGGAACTGGTTAAAGAAAATTATGGTGCTATTTCATAATTTAAAACCATGCTGTAGGGGCACCTGGGTGGCTCAGTCAGCTGAGTGTTCAACTCTTGATTTAGGCTCAGGTCATGATCTCAGGGTTGTGGAATCAAGCTCTGCACTCAGTGGGGACTCTGCTCAAGATATTTTCTCTCTCTCTCTCTCCCCTCTGCCCCTCTCCACTACTCTCTCTCTCTGTCTGTCCAAAATAAATAAATAAATCTTAAAAACAAAACAAAAACCAAAACCATGATGGAAAAAATATTTAACAACCTAGGAAAATAGTCATGATTTATTTGAGGGTAAGAAAAAGAGGTTACAAAATAGTAGGTAGAGAGTATATGTTAAACACACACATGCACATATATACATACAGAGAGATAAGGAATTTTTTCAAAGACATACAAAATAATAGTGTAGAAATTCTGGGCTTTTAAAAAATTCATATCTGTACTTTAATGTATTGTGTGTATGTTTCCCTCAATGAATGTACATTATCTTATATAACAGGAAAAATACAATTATTACAAAAGAAAAGAATAGACACAGTTAAATCAATTAGCTAAACTGGCCATTAGAGACTGTGGAAGCAAAACACCTGGTGGACTGAGTTTTCCAGTTTTCCACCAGTTGTTTGGATTATGGAGGCATAGCCTCATTTGCCAGTCTAAAAACAGACTTCCAGAAAGTCAGACTTCCACAAAGAAGAAGTAGATAGCAAGAGCAGAGGTTGTCATGACCCTCCAGCCCAGGATGAGTTTGTAGCTCAATGTATCAGTTAATTCCCAGTGGGTATTTGTGGGGGAGGTGGCCTGGTGGTCTAGAGAGTGGTGAGTGGTCTCAAGCAGACGTCCAAGAAATCCAAATGTTAAGGGAGATCACTGATTGTAAAAATACAGCCGTATTTCATATCATTCTAATAGGGGAAATGCAATAAAGCAACAGTCAAAAGCAAACATCTACAGAAAAATAGTCATCTGCGGGCACGTGGGTGACTCAGTTGGTTAAGCAACCAACTCTTGGTTTTGGCTCGGGTCATGATCTCAGGGTCATGAGATCAAGCCCTGCATCAGGCTCCCAGCTCAGCTGGGAGTCTGCTTCTCTCCCTCTACCCCTCCCCCAGCTCATATGCACTCGCTCTCTCTAAAAATAAATAAATCTTTAAAAAAAAAACAAAAAAGAAAAAGAAAAATAGTCATCTGAAGAGTAAGTTCAGATCATTTTTGCATATCAAAGAAGATCCAGACTCTGAGCCATACACTAGGCATTTAAGAAGTTTCCTCTTACTTAAACTAAAATAAAAATCAAACTTTTCTAAGACATTAGCCTTAATCAGAAAATAAATGTTTCTGGGGCGCCTGGGTGGCTCAGTTGGTTGGGCGACTGCCTTCGGCTCAGGTCATGATCCTGGAGTCCCGGGATCGAGTCCCGCATCGGGCTCCCTGCTCGGCAGGGAGTCTGCTTCTCCCTCTGACCCTCCTCACTCTCATGCTCTCTGTCTCTCATTCTCTCTGTCTCAAATAAATAAATAAATAAATAAATAAAAAGAAAATAAATGTTTCTTAGGCTTTTAACACATATTTACTTACCACCACTAAATCATGGCTAATTCACTTATTTTGGGTGGATTGTTTTTGTACCTATCTTTACTTTTGAGGAAGAAAGTGAACATATAGGCATCCTAGCAAGTGCTTATCTCTCTTTTTAATTTTTATTTTTTTCATTTTCACTGCCTTATTTTAACTTGAAACAGCCTTTGAATATACATTTTCTAGGGGCAGTCATAACATTGTCTACATCATCCCTGTGTGCTTGCTAGGAGAAAAGGAAGGGGACCAACACTTCCTAGTCCTGGGCTAGATTTTGCATATATTATCTCATTATGGTGGGATTTAAACAGGTGTCTTGGACTTGATTAACATATCACTAATACTCAGCATATTAAATGCATATTGATTAGAGACAATTCAAAGTCAGAAATATCTGAAGCTCTGTCTTCTATTAGATGTAAATCTGAAGGGAAATATGTCATTAATTCAGAGAGTCTTCCTGAGAATTCTTGTTTTAGAAGCTGACTACTTCTAAGCAGAATTATAGACATCGGGTGGACCTTTTATCAGATTACTACAAAAGAATTAGAATTTGTGTTCATCCCAATCAACTAAAATACCTTTGGATTCTACCCTTGGCAGTCTATACTTTCTAGAAATGTAAACGTTCAAAGTAAATGAAAAATTCTAGAGAACCTTTCTTGAAATGCCACACCTTAATAAAATATCGCCATATATTTGTTCATTGTATTTACTTGTTATTGTGTTGTCTTAAAAAAAATAAAGTACATGGCCCGATCTGTAAGTGTCAATAGAATGTAAGCCCCTGCCTCTTCATCATTGCTTGCTTCTTCTGCAGGCATACTTGGGTAGAGACATGGAGAAAAATCATGGGTAGGCACAGATAAAATCGAAGCATATGGATTGAGGTCTGGCCCTGAGTGCTTGGGATGGAACCAGGCTTTTAAAGCAGGGTATTATGTATGACTGAAGGTGTTATGTGTGGCTTTCTGATCAAAATTATGCTATTCCATTATCTAAGGAGGCAGCAAATTATAGATTAAAAACATAAAAAGGATTTTTTAAACTAGGCTTCAGACCTATCTCTGCTAGCTTAGTGTCAGCTATCCCTCAGGAAGTCATGTATGTCCAAGGTGTATGGAATGGGATAATAATGTTCTTCTTGCTATACTATAACATGTATGACATTTAGCCACATACCCTGCCCCCCTGTGTCACCCTACCCCCAACATTCTTGATTTCCCTTCTTGAAGTACACTTTTCCTTTAATCCATAGTATTTGCCAACCTATGTTATAGTATATAAAATACTATTTATTATGCCTTTAAAGTCTTCTACTACTAGAGTATAAGTCTCGTGGAAGAGAGTGCTATTCTCTATTTTGTTCATTAATCTACCATCAGCACCTAGAACACTGCTTACCTTATAATAGATGCCCCTTGCACTGTTTTTAAGTGCATGAATGCTTTATATGTGTACCACATGCTCAAATCATGCTTGTACATGTAAATCATTATTTTTTTAATTAGAGAATTAAGTACTGAAACTAATTATATGGAACACCTAGGTGGCTCAGTCGGGTAAGTGTCTGCCTTTGGCTCAGGTCATGATCCCGGGTCCTGGGATTGAGCCCCATGTCAAGCTCCTTGCTTGGTGAGGAGTCTGTTTCTTCCTCTCCCCGTGCCCTTCCTCCCCGACCTGTGTGTGCACGCTCACGCGCTCTCTCTCCCTCTTTCAAATAAATAAAATCTTAAAAAAATAAAATAAAACTAATTATGTAATGTGACTTCCTTCTTTAAGCCTGTCAATACATACTCAGGAAAGATTTGTATGATTCTCTTCCAAAAATTCTGGGGATCCTAATTCTGGTTCTGTACAATTTTTGTTCTTCCTGAGCAGGCATTGAGCATTAAGGATCAAAGCAAACTTCCTTCTTTAAATTGTGGTACATTCTTTTTTTTTTTTTTTCCACACCAGGGTCTCCCTGGGACGGGGTCCTTATAATAAAGTTAGGGAAGTGTTTCCTTTCTTTTGGCAATCAGGAGAGTACTTTTTAAGTGTAGTGGGACAATTTGCATTAACCGAGGTATCTGAGATGTTAATTTTGTTTTGCTTTGATTGTTGTCAAAGAAACAAAACAAATGGGATCTATTTATGTTTTCTTCTCTTTTTCTCCTTCTTCCAATTTTTAAGAAGGAAGCCTGGCCCTCTGCCCCTCCTTTTTCCAGGTGCTGTCTCAGAAAGCAAGACCTTCTGGTAAACAAACTTTGCCCTATATGTTGTGAAAGACTAAGCTTATTGTGAAGCTTATACCAGGTGTTGCAGGAGTGGGAGGAGAGGGTTCCCATTGGGTTGAGGAAAGATGGGGGAGGGGAGAAGTGCAGATTGTCTAGGGTTATCTTGGATCTAACTTGGAGTTGGATGGGAAGCTATCTATCAGAGGGTTTTGAGCATAAGAGTGACATATTGTGACTTTCATTTTTTT